>NW_012120709.1:10024520-10027104 GCF_000951035.1 Colobus angolensis palliatus
AAAATTCTCCACGAGGATTTCTGGTAGAAAAGTGGTCAGCTTGAGAGAACTAGTCTGCCGAGGCTGTTCAGAGGTCTTCTGTCTGTGAGGAGTGAGTGGGGACTGGGTTTGGAGCTTCCAGAGGGACCCAGCATGGCTGGTAAGTAAGAACAGAATTGCAAGGGGACACTACCAGAGGGAAAGTGGCTATAGACTAGGGAAGGTGGAAAAGCCATAGCTGTGGTGCAGAGTATGAGAACTGAGAAAGAGGAAAGTTAGGGAGAAAACCGGAGTGTGAGAGAATTGGTTAGAAGAGGAAAGAGCTTTATATTTTAGTAGTGTCTCCATGAATCATAAATTAGATTTCCTTTAATATTATTCAAGTGAACAGAGGCTGGAATTTTATTTAATTTCTTTATTTGCTAGAGTGTGTATGTGTGTGTTCTAAGGAAACACAGGCTTGAAACTGAATCCTCTTGGGCTAAATGATTTATTTCATTTACAAAGGAAATGGTAGCCAGAAAAACTGGGCGTATCATATATATACCTTATAATTTTGTGCAAATTGCAAAACTTCTCTGTCACATCTGTAAAATGTGTCTGGTGCCCACTTTACAGAATTACATGAGGATTAAATGGACCACTGTGCAAAGTACAGATTATCAAACAGTCCCTGACACTGGTATATTTGGGAAAAAACTATCTCTCAGACTGTGCAGAAGTATCAGGCACTTTAATGTGTGTATATATTTATATGTATATATATATATGTATATATGTATTTTTGTGTGTGTTACAGGTATGTGTGTGTTTAGCATGTGTGCTTTATGTGTGTGTATACACACACATATAAATACACACAAAACACACATATACATGCACGTATATATACATACACTCACACACATATGTAAGGTCCTCTGTGCTGGCTGCACCATGGTCAAGCCATTATGACATTCCCACGCCCTTGTGAATGTACTTTGTAACATTCCTCCTCTCTGCCTTTGTGACAATATATCCTCCCCACCCTTGAGAATGTACTTCGTAACATCCATCCCCTGCCCGCAAAAAAAATTGCTTCTAACTCCTATGCCAATCCCAAAACTGTAAGAACCAATAATAATCCCACCACCCTTCGATAA
Source organism: Colobus angolensis palliatus (assembly GCF_000951035.1). Classification (NCBI taxonomy): domain Eukaryota; kingdom Metazoa; phylum Chordata; class Mammalia; order Primates; family Cercopithecidae; genus Colobus; species Colobus angolensis. The sequence continues at coordinate 10,025,642 of NW_012120709.1, forward strand.
CTCCTTTCTTGGACTCAGCCCACTTGCACCCAAGTGAATAAACAGCCTTACTGATCACACTAAGCCTGGGCAAGTGGTCTCTTATATGTAACAACACATATATACACACACATACATACACATATATGCGTAACAACATATATACACACACATATGTAACAACATATATATATATATAACAACATATGTATTCACACACACCGACGTGTGTGTGTGTGTGTGTCTATATATATATATATATATATGTAGTATATTACTTTCCCAAGCCCAGAAGTTCTGTTCCTTGACCCTAAGTAAATATAGCCAACTGATTATGTCAATGCTCTGGGGTGCAGTGTACCATCCCATGGGGCAAATCTCACACTAATCCAGCCCATGGGGTACGGACATATAAATAAGAATGACAGGTAATTCATAATGCCAATGGTAGAAAATCCTATCTTACTCTGAGAACAGTATTGTCTTCTGCAGATAAATTAACATGAGAAACTGATTTATGGTGGGATTTATGATGTATTTATTGGGTACAGAGTGTGGCTCAAGTCTTTAATGATGTCAGGCTAAGACGGCTAAATGCTCAGCTCTACCTTCGGGATATACCAGCTAGCAGGACTGAATGGCTGGATTCCTTGGTCCCATTATGGAACAAACACACTTTACCCATTGACTTCCGTGGTTCTGTGCCCCAGAGACAGTAACCCTCTTTTGGATGATGACATACATTTTTTTTTTTAAATGTATTTCATTTTCAAATGACCTCAATTACATGCTAATAGAATGTGTGTATCTGTTGGACACTGCACTTCCTCAAACCTCAGAATTTGACTGGACACTGCCACTCTCATTTTCTGTCCCACAGTGATTTTCACAAAGTAATTGCTTTTTATCAGAACTACTGCCTAAAAACCAACTTTGCAAAGATATGATGTCATCGAAAGGAATGTAGCACAGTTTAATGTTGAAAGTGTGGATGTCCCGGAACTAGCAGTTGCCATTGTTTCTGACAAATTGCTGGTTTCCTCTAAAATTTAAAATATCCCATTGCACCTGTATGAGTTTGCTGTGCCTACCCAAGGGGCCATGGCACACACAGTCTGGGAATTGTATCACATTCCTTTTTGAAATAATGTTGAAATTACTAATTAGGTTTTAGCCAAGTTCTTCTTTTCTCTTCTTCTGAAATTTTGCTGTAAATTGCTTTTATCATATCTCTCTTATCAATTCTGTCATTTCAGGATTGTCTTTATTTATAAGTTGGGAATAGAGGGATCTACTCTATGCTGTCACATCAGTGGAAAAGAAAAGGTCATAATAGAATGGGCTGGACTTAGGAGACCCAAGACCTATAGCCTAGGAGCCTACACAGGGAGAGCAGAGCCATGTGCAGTGGTGGTGGTTAGGGCTTGGGGTTAGATATATGATGATCTGTTAGAGGAGGCAGCTGTTAAAAGTGTGTGATCAAT
>NW_012120709.1:10027154-10057513 GCF_000951035.1 Colobus angolensis palliatus
CACATATGTAACAACATATATATATATATAACAACATATGTATTCACACACACCGACGGACGTGTGTGTGTGTGTGTGTCTATATATATATATATATGTAGTATATTACTTTCCCAAGCCCAGAAGTTCTGTTCCTTGACCCTAAGTAAATATAGCCAACTGATTATGTCAATGCTCTGGGGTGCAGTGTACCATCCCATGGGGCAAATCTCACACTAATCCAGCCCATGGGGTACGGACATATAAATAAGAATGACAGGTAATTCATAATGCCAATGGTAGAAAATCCTATCTTACTCTGAGAACAGTATTGTCTTCTGCAGATAAATTAACATGAGAAACTGATTTATGGTGGGATTTATGATGTATTTATTGGGTACAGAGTGTGGCTCAAGTCTTTAATGATGTCAGGCTAAGACGGCTAAATGCTCAGCTCTACCTTCGGGATATACCAGCTAGCAGGACTGAATGGCTGGATTCCTTGGTCCCATTATGGAACAAACACACTTTACCCATTGACTTCCGTGGTTCTGTGCCCCAGAGACAGTAACCCTCTTTTGGATGATGACATACATTTTTTTTTTTAAATGTATTTCATTTTCAAATGACCTCAATTACATGCTAATAGAATGTGTGTATCTGTTGGACACTGCACTTCCTCAAACCTCAGAATTTGACTGGACACTGCCACTCTCATTTTCTGTCCCACAGTGATTTTCACAAAGTAATTGCTTTTTATCAGAACTACTGCCTAAAAACCAACTTTGCAAAGATATGATGTCATCGAAAGGAATGTAGCACAGTTTAATGTTGAAAGTGTGGATGTCCCGGAACTAGCAGTTGCCATTGTTTCTGACAAATTGCTGGTTTCCTCTAAAATTTAAAATATCCCATTGCACCTGTATGAGTTTGCTGTGCCTACCCAAGGGGCCATGGCACACACAGTCTGGGAATTGTATCACATTCCTTTTTGAAATAATGTTGAAATTACTAATTAGGTTTTAGCCAAGTTCTTCTTTTCTCTTCTTCTGAAATTTTGCTGTAAATTGCTTTTATCATATCTCTCTTATCAATTCTGTCATTTCAGGATTGTCTTTATTTATAAGTTGGGAATAGAGGGATCTACTCTATGCTGTCACATCAGTGGAAAAGAAAAGGTCATAATAGAATGGGCTGGACTTAGGAGACCCAAGACCTATAGCCTAGGAGCCTACACAGGGAGAGCAGAGCCATGTGCAGTGGTGGTGGTTAGGGCTTGGGGTTAGATATATGATGATCTGTTAGAGGAGGCAGCTGTTAAAAGTGTGTGATCAATCATCGTTTCACAGATTTCTCATTAATGAGCCTTCACTTTGTTTTTGTTTTGAGACAAAATGAACAGGCACAGAAAAAGTAGGTAAGGTCTTACATATCCACTTAGTTCATACTGGGGGTCAAACAGGGCAAGGATATCACAGAGAGTTCAAACTCAGTTGATCAAGGAGGACTAATGGGCAGCCCTTTCTCAAGTTTGAGAGAAGAAGAGGGAATTTGTGGGCTTCACTCCTTAACTTGCTTCCACTATTCTATTGGCAGAGATTGACAACTCGGCATATACAACTAGTCCTCACTTAATGTCATTGATAGGTTCTTGGAAGCTGCGATTATAAGTGAAACAATGTAAAAGGAAATCAACTTAACAGAGGCTAATTGAAATAAACTAGAGTTAAGTTCCTACAGCATATTTCTGGTCACAAAATCATCACCAAACCTTCAAAAAAGAGACCAAAACACTTCCAATATTAAACAATGAAATAAATGTGAGCTACACTTTTAAGAAAGATGAATACAAACAAGTAAGATCATTACTTGCCTAATTGTTCCAGTTCAAGGTTGTAGGTGGTGACCTATCACGGAGCCTATCCCAGCGGTCCAGGTGAGAACCAGTCCTGAACAGTATGCCATCTCATCACAGAGAACACTCACACACACCCACGCATACTGGGACAATTCAGACATGCCAATTAACAGGGCATGGCTTTGGGATGTGGGAGGAAACCGACGCAGACATGGAGAGAACACGCAGACTTCACAAAAACAGTGGCCATGGCTGAGAATTGATTTTTTTTATCAGCAAGGTTATAGCAAAACATCATTGAACAGAAAAATCTTGTATACCTGATGTATAAATGCTTTTGTTTATCAAAAATTTTTTGCACTAATTTTCTCTATTGGATCACTCCCATCACCAGGCAAACATTCTAGTTTTCTATTTTAAAACTAATTTCTCTTATGAGTCCACTTTTTCCTTTAGTTATGGAATCAACCCAAATGCCCATCAATGATAGACTGGATAAAGAAAAATGTGGTACATACACACCATGCAATACTATGCAGCCATAAATAGGAATGAGTTCATGTCCCTTGCAGGGACATGGATGAAGCTGGAAACCATCATTCTCAGCAAACTAACACAGGAACAGAAAACCAAATGCTGCATGTTCTCACTCATAAGTGGGAGCTGAATAATGAGAACACATGGACAAAGGGAAGGGAACATCATACACCCGGGCCTGTTGGGGGATGGAGGGCAAGGGGAGGGATAGCATTAGGATAAATTGCTAATGCATATGGGGCTTAAAACCTAGATGATGGGTTGATAGGTGCAGCAAACCATCAAGGCACATGTATACCTGTGTAACAAACCTGCACATTCTGCATATGTATCGCAGAACTTAAAGCAAAAAATAAAAATTCCCAAACTTTTCACAATAATTGTCTTGACCTTTCCCTGAATAACCATGATACCGTCAGTCCAATGTGAATTACATCTTTTCTTAATCTCTCAGTGTCATTTGGCCCATTCCATCCTTGAAATGCTTTCCTAACTTAGTCGCTGTTGGTCTACCATCCTTGAAATGCTTTCCTAACTTAGTTGCTGTTGGTCTACCATCCTTGAAATGCTTTCCTAACTTAGTGGCTCTTGGTCTACCTTCTCCCTCACCAGCCACTTCTGGATCTAGATTCAATCTGTTCAAGGAGATCATGGTTGGGGCAATACTATCTGAGGACTCATGAAAATAAAGAAGAAGATTTAAAGAGCCAGGTTTCTCATGTGCTTTGTTTTCTTATTTCTCCAAACTAAATATAAGATCCAGTCATGCAGATACCTTGGTTTACTTGTTCTTCTCAAGTTACTCCACCCACTAAGGACTGTGCTCAGCACACTCTTGGCATTTGAGAAATATGGTTGAGTTAATGAATGTGCAGCTCTCTCAAGAAATTACTTTCTGTCTTTGACTCAAAAGACCAGAAGAGTTTCTTCACCAAAAGTTCCTTGGAATCTTTTATCACTCTTCCTCTGGCATATTCGTTTGCTGGTCGGGAGATGCTGATCTTGGTTCCTTTTGTCTTTCAGTGACTGCTATTGGGTTACAATGTAATGCTTTGGGCCAGACGTGCATTTGAAGCAGCCCCGGTAATACATATTTGATGTTAGATTAACTTGTTCTGACTTGTAGTCACAGTGGCAGGAGCTTTTCTGCTGCTGCCTTCCTTCTGAATATGAATAAAGTGTCTGCACTTTTATTAACTTATAGCAGAGTTATGTTTAACCACAAGAGGAAAGGAACACACCAATTATTCTCTTGGGCAATTTTAAGGAAGCATGAATAGAAAATAGCTTTGTGGCATGAGTGACTTGAATCCTTGAATCGGTCTCTGCACACAATGTTTGAAAGAAAGTCATAACTATGTATTCATTAGAGGGACTATAAAATAGCAGAGTGTTAAATTCACAACCAACAGGCTTTGTTATCAGTGATGTGGGGTTTATTATCTATCATAGTTAGTCTTATTAATTGGGAAGCTTTTTGCAGAAAAAGAAATGGATTCCATTTCTAAAACTTGCAATTATGAATTCTGTTAATGCTTTTAGCCATCCACATATTTATTTATACATGTCACTCAATGGGGCAATTTGCAATTCTGGGTAGATTTTGTGATTTAAAGCAGAGCGCTTGTTCTCTACAGTTCGATAATTCTCCTCTTCTCAAAATGGGACAACGACAGGTTTATTCGTCTGTTTTTTTGTTAAATGAGTCCCAGATGAGGAGACAAGTGCTGTGTGCTTTTGATAAGACAGGCATGGTTCCGTTAAAAATAACCTTTTGAACTCCTATTGAGTGGAAGACTCCTGAAATAGAGCTTCTAGGGGAAGGGGAGGAGGATGAGTAAGGTAATTCTTGCCATCAAAGTTTGGAGTGACCACAATGACCTAGACAGTAAGTTCTTTGGGGGAATTGTGAAACCCATTTCATGAAGTAAGATTTGTGAGCCAATGGCATAGGTCTGGAGTAGACTCGAAGCCTTCACCGCCATACCACTCTCTCAGGGTCTGGTTTTATGGGTGGCCCACTCACTGTGCAAAACTGCATCCGCTGCAGCAGTTCTGGTGCCACATAACATAGCCCAAGGACAACTCAAGGGACTGTGTCGGCAGCCCTTTCTGTTCTACTGACTAATCTTTAGCATATCGTAGACCTTTGAACAAAAATTGCTATTCATAACATATCTTTAGGTTATACATTTCTTTAATAGAACATTTTAATATTGTTTGAATGGCCACAGGGTCTCATATTACATACATTTGTTTCATTTCATTTTTCCTTCTGTTTTCCCCCCAAAAGGAACAGAACATTGAAGTCTACTTAGAGTCAAAGATTTGGTCCTGGGCGTTGTGGTTGCAGATACTGCCTTTATCAAATGGCTCCCTGATATTGGCCTCCTGCTTTTAGACTTATATGAAATAGCAAACTCTCCAAATTATTTGAAAATAGCCACAATTTCTTTTACAGACATTTATTGGCAATTGTGCTCTCTCCCCATGGAAAGGGAATATTGAGAAATGAACTTCAATGCTTCATTTTATTGTTTACTTCAAGGTAAATAACTCCATTTGGAAATGACGATGGTGCAAATATAGTATAGTGAAGCTATGGGTCTTACTCCGACCAGGCTTACATTGACAAAAAGTTATGCTTTTAAAAGCACTGCTGTTGAAAAGAAGGCCACAGTAGCACAGGAGTCTGCTTTTTTATAAAGAAGAGAACATTAGATTTGGAGTCAGATGATCTAAAATCTTTGTTCGAGACCTTGAATTAGTAACTTATTCTTTCCAAGTTTCAGTTTCCAGTGTACAGGATTGGCGTGAAATAAAATTTAAAAAGTATTTGAACATATTCTGTGAAGTTCTACGCCAGTGTAGAGTTATGCATGGGCTATCTTAATTGGTTTAAATATATCTCTCTAATATATGGCCTCAAAAACTTCAGCCAACTGAGATTGATTTCATATGATTTTTTAAACATATAATTTTATTGAGGTGTAATTAACATACAATAAACCATACATATTTGCTGTAAAGTATGCAATGTGCTAACTTTCGAGACATAGACGCATCCATTAAATCATTGCACCATCACTACACATCCATTACCGCCAAAGTTTCCCATGCCCATTTATAGCAGGGACCTCCTTTTTAGCACCTCCCTCATATTCTTAGATTTGGAAAGTTGGTATTGTATGCTGGTTCCAGCATCTTTGATTTTCTAAATTATGTTACTTTGTCATGTGTTTTTTCAATTTGCCACAAATCAAATAATGACACTGTTATTCATAATGTCATAATAATTTGCCTCTGTCTGCCACAGAAGTTCCAGACAATGAGTTTTATCCTTTTCATCATTGACAGGGGTCCTATGGTCATTATGCAGGTGACTTCTCTCAAAGGACATTTGATAGAAAATGGGATGATGCCGAGCATGTGAAGATAGAATTGACAGAGACCTCAGTACAGCCTCTTATGTTTTACTCTCTAGATGTAAAGATGCTTCTTTATGTTAGAAGCAAAGAATGATGGTTGATTATAATTTCTAAAATCACCCTGCTAATTTTAAGAGGGAATAATAACCACTAACTGGAAAAGCCTTATTTATTTATTTATTTTTGAGACAGAGTTTTGCTCTGTCACACAGGCTGGAGTGCCACTGGAGTGCAGTGGTGCAATCTCAGCTCACTGCAACCTCTGCCACCTGAGTTCAAGCGATTCTTCTGCCTCAGCCTCCCTAGTAGCTGGGAATACAGGCGTGTGCCACCACGCCCAGTTAAGTTTTGTATTTTTTTTAGTAGAGACGGGGTTTCACCATATTGGCCAGGCTGGTCTCGAACTCCTGACCTCATGATCCACCCGCCTTGGCCTCCCAAAGTGCTGGGATTACAGGCATGAGCCATCGTGCCCAGCCTTATCTTTTAAAAAATGCCACTTTGAGCATTATGAAAGCAAATACAAATTCAGCAATAAGATCATATTTATTAAGTTATGAATCCTAATGTTTTATGGGAGTTTCCTTAATTCATAGGCTATTTATGTAGTAGTCAGAGTAGTCAGGAACCTGGGCTTTGGAATCGCATAGAGCTGAGTCTCACTAGTGCTAGTGCAATCCTGGGCAAATGACTTAATTTTTGTAAGCCTCAATCTGCTCACCTGTAAGATGAGGATACTAATAGCAGCTATGTCATAGAACTGTTGCAAAAATTAGATTGGTCAATGCCTGTGCAGGCCTAGCTCAGGACACAGAGCAATCATTTCATGCATGTTATGAAGATGAAGATGATTACCTCACTGTAAAATGTATATCAGCATACAGCAAATATATACAAGATTTTAGTCTAAAGGACTTTCATTAATGAATCAAATATTTATTGGTACCTACTATGTCCCAGTTCCTTTCTAGTCATGGATGACTAAAAGCACTCAGATTCTTTCATCTCAGGGCTATGCTCTGGTGCTACAAAGGCCTCAGAATTTGTCCTTGCTCCATATAAGACCATAAGTGATTTCCCATGGGGAACCTTTAGGGCAGTGTATAGATAGCTCAGAGGAAACTGAGAGTCTTCATACTTTAACCTGAATTTGTTTTATCCATCATCGCTTTCCCTGTGTAGTCTACATATTACATATTCCAAATAGGAATTTCATCAATACCAATCACATTTAGAAGCAATTTTCATACCTAAGCTGGGCCATTCTGCATGAATGAAGGAATAAATGAATGCAATTAAAAATCCAGAGCCAAAACTCACCTAAAATAGCTGTTGAAGTCGTGTAAGTGTTGTAAATCTTTCAAGCCCCTGCTCCTGGATGGTTTGGGGGACACAGGGAGGAAGAACCAACTGACCAGTTGATCTGACCTTTGGATAGAAGACAATTATTGCTTATGGTTAAAAGAGATGATAGAGTATGAAAAGGGATCCCAAAAGCCAAACCCACACACTGGACAGTTTTAGTCCTGTCCCACATCTTCAAGGTCAGGCTGCCCCAGAACCTGGGTTTCTGAAGGACATTTGTGGCTCATGTGTATTGAACCCCAAACAATAAAATAATAATGGTCTTACAACCCCCAAGCAAGGCACTTAAAAATTATTATTTACTTATTTTTAGAGAAAAGGTTTTATTCTGCTGTCCAGGCTGGAGTGCAGTGGTGCGATCACAGCTCACTGATCAAACTCCTGGGTTCAAGCAGTACTCTTGGCTCAGCCTCCTGAGCAGCTGGGACTACATGTGCATGCCACCATGCCCTGCTATGGGTTTTTAGTCCTGAGGTAGCAGCTCTTGAGCTTGGCTGCTGCAGATTAGAAGGCTGGAAATAACCAGAGAGGAAGAGCGTTTGAGTCTAGACTGTGTTCCCTTCTCAGCCTCTAGTTAGAGATATCTTCCCTTCCTTTCCCCCATTCCCTGCTAAGCAGAAGATTTTCAGTGGGATTCAGAGATTCATCCAGCTAAAATAACTGACAAGTATTTACTGGCCACCTAATAGAGGTTGGGCTCCAGAGATACAGTAACAGGAAAAAATGGAGGTGGCATTGTAGAGTGAGGAGACGTCTGTGTAATTACAGATCTAAGTTTCAGATTATATCAATGCTTTAAAAGAAAGGCAGAAATCTTCAAAGCACACACAATAAAGGAAGCTAACCTTAGCCAAGGATCAGAGGAGGCTTCCATGAGGAAATGACACGTGAACAGATATATAAAGAATAAATCATAATAACTGACATTTATTCAGCTTTACTACATGCCTGATACCATTCTAAGTGGTTTATAGGTATTGCCATGTAATCCTCACACAGCATCTTGAGGTGATACACATATGTACATTATGTGTGCATGGGTATGTATATGTATATACGTTTATATGTATGTGTGGATAAATGAATAGATGACCTCACCAAACCAAAGAGGTCTGGTCTTTGACTCTGAAAGTGCAGCCAATCAACTATATCCATGCTCTGAGCTGGGTGGGTCCCATCCCTCAGGGAAAATCTGGTAGTTCTAGTTAGGAGTTCCACATTTTGTACTCTCTGTGCTGTGTGTCTTTGTGCAATTGGAATTAGAAACAGAGATAAGAGTAACAGTGGAAAACAGAAATTACCTTTTCAGCTCTGTTTACTTCAGGCTAGAAGCAACTGGAGACTCTTTACAATTTGAGCATTAAGAATCTCAGCAAACAGCCCCATGAATGTAAGAAATAGACAAAGAAAACTTGAATCAAAACATAAAGCCAGTATGGCAAAGAGATTCTGTAATAACACCACGATGAAGACATTACCAAGACATTCCTAGCTAAGGCAACTGCCAGTACTCAAGTGAGGGGAAACTGGTGGTTAAAACTAGGCCTAGACCCTGGTGCTAATTTTCTGCCCAAACCTTTAACTTGACATAGAGACAGATGTATGACCTAGTGACATTTAGTAAATGGCCTCAAGTTTATTTTATAGGTGGGATTAATTCCTCTCAATCCATCTTTTCAGCAGTGTGAGTGAGGCCTGAGAGGCACACACAGTCATTAGGACAGTGGCCACCCCACCAGGTGCTCCGACTGGGCGGCCTGGAAGATACCACCCCTCATGCACTCACATGTGTCCTGTTGAGCACGAGTAGCACAGTACTGAGCACTAAGCATTTGACGGTTCTTTATCTTTAGACTGCCAAATCATGGGAAATGACTGTAACATGGAAAGAGGCTTTCTAATGGCATTGCACCACACAAATGTTCAGTGTGATTATTTTAATCTCAGTGGAGATTATAACCTCCACCAACAGAGTTGCTATGTAATGCTGAAACGATTGCAGAATATTCCTATAGAAAAACCCTCCGATGTCTGAGCCTCTTTTCACCCCTCCTCCATCCCTGACAGGCTATTTATGTGGTAGTGTTATCTTTTGAAACTCTTATGCGCAGCAGTCCAGGTCGATCAAGTCACCTTTCAGTTTGTGCCGATTTGCTTTGAAGTTGACACCAAGGTCAGATGTTATTGTTATTGCACAGACTGAACACCAGGGGGTGATCACAGCACATCACACTAATTACCACTGCCAGACAAAGCTGAGTACTAAACCTCAGGCAGTGCACCCTGAGCAAGAAGCACAGAAGGAGCTGGGGTCACAGAAACTCTGGTCAGTAGAAGGCACAACGTGCAAAGAGGCTTTTTAGTGGCATTGCATGGTACAAACGTTCACTACAATTATTACCACCTCAGTGGAGCTGCTGTTTAATGCAAAAGGAGAGAACACGCCATCTCATGACTAAATAATTGCATAGGAAGCCGAACGCAGAGAGTTGTTCTGCCTGTTGCCCCACAGTGCTGGGTGATTTAAAGGTGCCATTGAAACCCGATGGATGTTCCCGTCCTGGTAGCATGCCTCACACACCAACTTCTGTGCTCTACTAATGTATGCTCCTCGAGTGCCAAGAATTCTTCAGACCAATGGTATTTGTAACTATTGTGACTCTCCAATTCTTGGAAATACTCTCATGGCAAAGCACCTCTTAAAAGAAATGTGAGAGGAGGAAATTCAGTTCAATTCTCCAGAAACTGCTCAGTGGCTACATGAAGCACTGTTTGTGATTTAATGTTCAAGATGCAAGTGGCTGCTCCTTTGAGGTTGTATTTTTCCATTAGAAAACACTAATCTCCCTCCTCCTACTCCTCTAAGAGTCTGAAACAAATGTGTTTTGGCTAGTTTTCTGTTTCTCCTTCATCTGCAAACCATTGAGAACATCACATGTTCTAGGGTCATATATTAGCATTAGAGGCAAAGACACATGGCTCAATATTTTCAGTGAAAGTTCATGAAAGTTGATTTCTTTTTATGTTAGGTTAAAGAAGCCCTAAATAAAGCAGACATGTGTCTCTAAAAGCACTTCATCAAGGGGGCTACTGGGATGGAAATGAACCATACATTCCTCTTTTTCCTTTTTTTTTTTAAGTAAACTTTTTGTTCCATTTTGATACATACTGAAATGTGTACAAATCATGAGTGTACATCTCTGAAATTTCATAAAGTGAACACACCCATATAACCACTACCTACATTAAGAAACAGACCAGCACCCCAGCAGTCTTGGGCTGCAGTGTAAATTTACAATTCCCTTATTATTTATGGGAAAAGGTTGCATTCTTCAGTCTACATTACACTATAGTTTGAACACATTTCCTTAGTACAGTCATATGTTATTTCTAAAGGTGTGGAGATGTGAACAAGAGTGTCGGCATCACTGGAGACTCTATCAAAACTGTGAATTCTCGGATCTCACCTCTAACCTACTGCATCAGAAATTCTGGTGCCGGGCTCAGCTATTGGTGTTTTTGCAAAGCTTCCTGGTGATTCAGACACACACTAGAGCTTTAGAAACTTTTTTCTTAGTGTCCACTGTTTAGCCTCAAAATTGCAACTGCATTCTATGTTTCCTGGGTTTAAAGTGTTATATTAGAATAGTGGTGATGAGACCTAATTGCTTATTTCCTTCATCCCTAACCTTTAAAATATACTTATCAGTTGTATTAAGGTATGATTTACATACAACAAAAGACCATTTTTAACATGAAATTCAATGGATTGTGACAAATGTTTACCGTTTCTTCTCTTTCTACCCATTACCATTGCATAGTCTCCCCAAACTTTATCAAAATTGTTGACCTACTTATGTCTCTCCTATAACCTGTGAGCAGAATTCTTGAGGACAAAACTGCCCTATTCATCTTTGGGTTCCTATCCCTTGAATGGACACAAATAAGAAGCTTCACAAATATTTGCTGAAACAATGAGTGAGTAAAACTATGTATATAAAAAGAAACCCATCAAGAAGCCTAGCTGGGTTGTAGGATGTGGGGAATAGGTGAGTCTACAAATCCTTCATAAATTTGAGGTCTAAAGTGGAGATAATTAGACGAGTGGTGTAATAACATGCAGGCAGCAGTGGGTTTTCCTCTTGGACCACCTGCATGTGTGACAGACACGTTCGCTGCCCTGTCCGCATTCCCTCAGTCCATCCTGGAGGTCGCCTCTGGTCAGTTCCCTTTCAGGCTGAAGTGTTTCCTTTTTCTTTCTGCTTCAGGGAATTTTATGGACATCTGAGTGTCTTAGTCCACAAGTGGGACAGGTCAGAAGTGTGGAAAAGTTAAAACTACAGAAGCAATTCCTGACCAACGAGGGTGGGTAGTTTTTGGTGGATAACTGCCTCGCTCCCTCATCCATGTGGGGGACAGTTCTGAGGCGTGCTCCGCACACTTTCTCAGCAGTTCCTACTGGGTTGAAGCCCCGGTTACCTACACATTAAATCTCCTTCTTTGGCTTTCCTTTCTTCCAAGCCTCTCCTCTCTGCTTCTTCATCGTACTGCCTGGGTTCTCCTCCTCAAAAACCTGCTTGTACTCAAATCTTTGATGCAGGGTCTGCTTTTGATAGAACCTAAACTAAGGATCTGCTTTTGAGAGAATCTAAACCTAAACTCTTAAATTTGCCTCTTTCTTGCTTTGTGACCTTAAATAATTTAGTTCCATTGCAGACATTGTCTATTTGTTCATTTATAAGATAGGGATAATACTACTTATATTTTAGGATTGTTATATAAAATCCTATTTAGTAGCTGTAATATTATGGTATTTAGGGGATAACAACTATTTTAGCTATCATACACATTTGACTTCCCTAACTAAGATTTTCCAAAAGAGACGACCCCACAGAGGTGACCCTATTGCAGTGCAATTCTCAAAGCATTAGAGGGTTAGATGGATGAAAGAATGTATGAGAGCCAGCTCCTTCACCTTCTCTGATAGTACTCTGGGCCCTGCATACTCTGAAATTCCTATTTCCCTTCTGGGAAAATCTGGAATTCCACCGAGACAGAGGGAGGCTTTCACTGTTTTATGTGCGCTCTCAGGGAATTAGTTCAACAAATACTTACTGAGTGCCATTATAGGGGAAGCACTGTTTTAAGTAGTAAGAAACAGCAGTGTATAAATCAAAGTTCCTGCTTTCAAGGAGCTTATATTCCAGGGGTGAGAATTTGGATCATTAAGAAATAATGAAACAAATATATGATAATGAGGAAAAACCCAGGAAAGGCAAAATAAGGAGGATAGCTATGAAGCGAGTATCATCCTAATACCCAAACTAGGAAAGGACATAACCAAAAAAGAAAACTATAGACCAATATCCCTTATGAGCATAAATGCAAAAATCCTCAACAAAATACTAGCTAACTGAATCCAACAGCATATCAAAAAGATAATCCACCATGATCAAGTGGGTTTCATAGCAGGCATGCAGGGATGGTTTAACATATGCAAGTCAATAAATGTGACACACCACACAAACAGATTGGAAAACAAAATTCACACAATCATCTCAATAGATGCAGAAAAAGAATTTGGCAAAATCCAGAATCTCTTTATGATTAAAACCCTCAGTAAAATCAGCATAGAAGGTACATACCTTAAGATAATAAAAGCCATCTATGACAGACTCACAGCCAACATTATACTGAATGGGGAAAAGTTGAAAGCATTCCCCCTGAGAACTGGAATAATACAAGGAGGCCCACTTTTACCACTTCTGTTCAACATAGTACTGGAAGTCCTAGCCAGTGCAGTCAGACAAGAGAAAGAGGGCATCCAATTCGGTAAAGAGGAAGTCAAACTGTCACTCTTTGCTGATCACAATTATACCTAGAGAACCCTAAAGACTTATCCAAAAACTCCTAGAAGTGACAGTAATAAGTTTCAGGATGTAAAATCAATGTACACAAATTAGGAGCACTATTATACACAAACCCCCTTTACAATAGCTGCAAAAAAAAAATAATAAAATACTTAGGAATATACCTAACCAAAGAGGTGAAAAACCCCTGGAAGGAAAACTACAAAACACTGCTGGAGAAATTATAGATGACATAAACAGATGAAAACATATTCCATGCTCATGGATGGGTAGAATCAATATTGTGAAAATGATCACACTGCCAAAATCAATCTACAAATTCAATACAATTCCCTTCAAAATACCAACATAATTAGTCATAGAACTAGCAAAAACAATTCTAAAATTCATATGAAATAAAAAAGAAAAAAACGCCTGCATAGCAAAAGCAAGACTAAACAAAAAGGACAAATCTAGAGGGATCACATTACCTGATTTCCAACTATACTGTAAGGCCATAGTCACCAAAACAGCATGGTACTGCCAAAAAATAGGTACATAGACCAATGGAATGGAATGGAGAACCTAGAAATAAAGCCAAATAATTACAGCCAACTGATATTCAACAAAGCAAACAAAAAACATATAGTGGGGAAAGGACACCCTATTGGACAATTGGTGCTGGGATAATTGGCAAGTAACATGTAGGAGAAGGAAACTGGATCTTCATCTCTCACCTTATACAAAAATCAACTCAAGACGGTTCAAGGACTTAAATCCCAGACCTGAAACCATAAAAAATATAGAAGATAACGTTAGAAAAAACCTTCTAGACATTGGCTTAGGCAAAGAATTCATGACGAAGAACCCAAAAACAAACACAACAAAAACAAAGACAAATAAATGAGGCAATTAAACTAAAAGGCTCCTGCGCAGCAAAAGAAACAATTAGCAGAGTGAATGGGCAACCCACGGAGTGGGAGAAAATTTTGCAATCTATACATCTGACAAAGGACTAATGTCTAGAATCCACAAAGAGCTCAAACAAATTAGCAAGAGAAAAACAAACAATCACATCAAAAAAGTGGGCTAAGGACATGAATAGACAATTCTCAAAAGATATACAAATGGCCAATAAACATACAAAAAAATGCACAACATTACTAATTATTAGGGAAATGCAAATCAAAACCACAATGCAATACCACCTTACTCCTGCAAGAATGGCCATAATCAAAAAGTCAAAAGATAATAGATGTTGGCATGGATGCGGTGAAAAGGGAACACTTTTACGCTGCTGGTGGAAATTTAAACGAATACAATCACTATGGAAAACAGTATGGAGATTCCTTACAGAACTAAAAGTAAAACTACCAATTCAATCCAGCAATCCTAGTATTGGGTATCTACCAAGAGGAAAAGAAGTCATTATATGAAGAAGACACTTGCACACACATTTTCATAGCAGCACAATTCACGATTGCAAAAATATGGAACCATCTCAAATGCCCATTAATCGAGTGGAAAAAGAAAATATGTGTAAATACATATATATGGAATATATGTATTTCATATATGGAATACTAGCCAGTCATAAAAAGGAACAAAATAATGGCATATGCAGCAACCTGGATGGAACTGGAGACCATTATTCTAAGTGAAGTAACTAGGGAATGGAAAACCAAACGTCATATGTACTCGCTTATAAGTGGGAGCTAAGCTATGAGGATGCAAAGGCATAAGAATGATACAATGGACTCTTGGGAGAAGAGTGATTAAAGACTAAACATTGGGTACAGTGTGCACTGCTCAAGTGACGGTAGCACCAAAATCTCAGATATCACCACTAAACAATTTATCCAAGTAACCAAAAACCATCTGTTCCCCTAAAACCTATTGAAATAAAAACAAAACAAACAATAATGACAACAACAAAAGTAGGGCATGAAGAAATTAATTTACATAGGATATCAGAAAGTGTTCTCTGATAAGAGTATTTCTGAGTAAAGATTCCAAGTTAGAAAGGGAACCAGTCATAGGATAGCTCCAGGAAAAGCCAGAAAGGCAAGAAGAAAAAGGCAGGTGCACATTTCGTGTGCTCCAGGAATATCAAGGAAGTCAGTGAGGGGAGAAGGGAGTGAGCAAAAGAAGAATGGAACAAGAGACTTTTCCCATTTCTGAGGCAGCAAGGACAAGATGGCCTGGGGCTGTGTAGATCACAGGATGGGCTTTGGATTTGATGTAGAGATGGAGAGCCTTGAGGAGAGGAGTAACATGATCTGAATTAGGTTTGAAAAGGATCATTCTGGCTGCTATACGGCAAACAGGCTGAAGATGCAAGAGCGTAAGTTTACAGGCCAGGTGGGAGGTCAGAGGAGAGGTGACCATGACTTGGCCCAAGTAGCAGTGGAGGTGGTTAGAAAATGTTGCATTCTCCCAGAAGGATGTGCTGATGGGTTGGATGTGGGTTACAAGAGAAAGAGAAGACTCAAGGATTATCTATGGTTTTTGGAATACATAACTGAAAGTCTGAAGATGTCCCTTAATGATATGGCAAAGATTAAGAAAGAAAGAGATTTTTAGGGATAATGCCAGTGTTGAGTCTTGGATATATTAAATCTGTAATGTCTATTCTTTATCTTAGCAGGGAATCACATAGTGTATTTATTCATTAAGAGCATGGATTGTAAAGCCCAAGTGCCTGATTCAAATCCTAGTTTCATCACTTACTTGGATGACCTTGGAATAGCTACTTTATCTGTCTGTTCTCAGTGTCTTTATCTGTAGAATAGGGATAATAATAAATTGCTATGAGGATTAAATAAGTTAATGCATGTAAAGTGCTTGGGACTGTGCAATGCACAAAGTAAGCACTACACTAAAACATGTTAAAATATTGAATAGATTAATGTATGATTCGGCATTCAGAACAGAAGTCTGGGCTGTATGTAGCAAGCTGGAGTCATCAGAGCATAGATGCTATTTCAGCCATGGAACTGGATGAGGTCATCCAGGGAGTGAGTGCAGATGGAGAAGGTAAAATCACCAGACATGGAGTTCTGGAGTATTCCAAGGTTTAGAGGTGAAAAAAAAAGATGAAGGAATTCAAATGTACAAGTTGTTAATTCATTTTTAGAACTTTACATTTCTTGTGAGCTTTCATAGTCCTACTTGAAAATTCAGCCGAATGATTCACAAAGAGCAGCATTCACTTGAAAATGTGTCTGCAGTGGGGCCTGCAGCAGAGCTGATTCTGAAATAACACTTGTCATTCTAGGAAGGCGGCTGGAGTGTCAGAAATGGCCAGCCATGCATTACGCATTTTATTCCCATGAAAAGGAGGGGTAAAGTGGGGAGACGTGATAAGTTTTTCAAAAAGAACAGGGTGGCTAAGAAGTGTTAGCCTTCAAAGTATCACCGTTATGAGGCAACATAGGCACTTACAAACTTACCACTGATTTCAGTATGTTGCTTTTTCATATATGATTTTATTAACAGCTACTAGAACAACTACAATTACAAAAGAAGACCAGCTTCTGTCTTTTATGGGTGACACCTGTTTTTCACTGTGGTAAAAACATATCTATAAAACATAAGATTTGTTATTTTACCATTTTAAAATGTACGATTCAGTGGCGTTAATTACATCCATGGGGTTGTTCAACTATCACCGCTGTCTAGCTCCAAAACATTTTCATCACCCCAAATGGAAACTCTGTAATGCATTAAGCAACAGCTCCCCATTCCCCTCTTACCCTATCCCTTGGTAACTTCTAACCTACTTTCTTTCTTTATGCATTTGCCTATTCCAGATATTTTATATAAGTGGCAGATATAGTATTTGTCCTTTTTTGTCTGGTTTATTTCACTTAGCAAAGTATACTTTCAAGGTTCATCCATGTTGTAGTACGTATTAGAACTATATTCCTTTTTATACCTGCATAATATTCCATTATATGTACACACATACCACCCACATATTGTTTAACTATTCATCTGTTGATGGACACGTGGGTTATTTCCACCTTTTGGCTATTGTGCATGATGCTGCAATGAACATCAGCTTACAGGTATCTCTGCTGTGTCCCTGTTTTCTTTCAACAAATTATTTTTATAGATTCTAGTTATCTTTTGTAAGTCTCCATCTTCTGACTTATTTTAGTTTGTTTGTTTGTTTGTTTGTTTTGAGATGGAGTCTCGCTCTGTCACCCAGGTTGGAGTGCAGTGGTGCAATCTCAGCTCATTGCAACCACCGCCTCCCAGGCTCAAGCTATTCTCTTGCCTCAGCCTCCCGAGTAGCTGGGATTACAGGCCCGCACCACCATGCCTAGCTAGTTTTTGTGTTTTTCTGTAGAGACAGGGTTTCACCATGTTGGCCAGGCTGGTCTCAAACTCCTGACCTTGTGATCTGCCTGCCTTGGCCTCCAAGAATGCCGGAATTACAGGCCTGAGCCACCTCACCCAGATCCTGTTTTCAATTCTTTTTTTTTTTTTTTTTTTTTTGAGACAGAGTCTCGCTCTGTCACTCAGGCTGGAGTGCAGTGGCCGGATCTCAGCTCACTGCAAGCTCCGCCTCTTGGGTTTACACCATCCTCCTGCCTCAGCCTCCGGAATAGCTGGGACTATAGGCGTCGGCCACCACGCCTGGCTAGTTTTTTGTATTTTTTTAGTAGAGACAGGGTTTCACTGTGTTAGCCAGGATGGTCTCGATCTCCTGACCTTGTGTTCCGCCCGTCTCGGCCTCCCAAAGTGCAGGGATTACAGGCTTGAGCCACTGAACCCAGCCTCAATTCTTTTGCATTATATACCTAAGAGTAGAATTTCTAGGTCATATGGTACTTCCGTTTAAGCTTTTTTGTAGAATTGCCGAAGTATTTTTCATAGCAGCTGTATCAGTTTATATTATCACTAGCAATGTATGAGGGTTTCAGTTCCTTCCTCCACATCCTTACCAAAATGAATAATTTCTTTTATTATAGTCATCCTGGTGGGTGTGAAGGATATCACTGTGTTTTGATTTACATTTCCCTACTGACTAATGTCTGACTAATGTCATTGAGCATCTTTTCATGTGCTTATTAGCCATTTGTACAAATTCTTTTGAGAAATGTCTATTCAATCCTTTGCCCATTTTTATTGGATTGTGTTTTTGTTAAGTTGCAGGAGTTTTTGAATATTCTGGATATTAATTTATTATCAGATAGATGGTTTCCAAGTATTTTCTCCCATTCTGTAGGTTGTCTTTTTCACTTTCTCATTGATACACTTCGATGCACAAATATGTTAATTTTTATGAGGTCCAATTTGTCTATTTCTTTTGTTGCTGTTGCTCTTGGTGTTACATGTAAAAATTTGTGGCCAAATCTAAGGTTATAAAGGTTTACCCTTATGTTTTCTTCTAAGTGTTTTATGGTTTTAGCTCTAATATTTAGATCATTTATCCACTCTGAGTTAATTCTCTTATATAGTATATGGTAGGGGTCAAACTGCATTCTTTTGCAGTAGAAGTCCAATTTTCTCAGCACTATCTGTTGAAGAGATTATTCTCTCCCCATTGAATGGACCTGGCATCCTTGTCAAAAATCAACTGGCCATAGATGTATATGTTTAATTCTAGACTCTCAATTCTATTCCATTGGTCTATATGTCCATTCTTATGTTAGTACCACAAATCTTGATTATTATAATTTTGCAGTAAGTTTTGAAATTAGAAAGCAGGAGTCCTCCAACTTGTTATTCATTCTTGCCATGGTCTGAATGTTTGTATCTCCCAAAATTCGTAAGTTGAAATTTGACCCCCAAGGTGATGGTATTAGGAGGTGGAAACTTTGTTGTTGTTTTTTACATTTAATTTTTATTTTAAGTTCATGTGTACATGTTCAGGTTTGTTATATAGGTAAATTTGTGTCACAAGGGTTTGTTGTAGGTTATTTCATCGCCCAGGGATTAAGTCTAGTACCCACTAGTTATTTTTCCTGATCCTCTCCCTCCTCCCACCCTCCATCCTGTACCCAAAAGGCCTCAGTATGTGTTGTTCCCTTCTGTGTTTCCATGTGTTCTCATCATTTAGCTCCCACTTATAAGTGAGAACATGCAGTATTTAGTTTTCTGTTACTTCATTAGTTTGCTAAAAAGAATGACCTCCAGCTCCATCCATGTTTCTGCAAAGGACATGATCTTTTTTTTTAATGATTACAGAATATTCCATGGTGTATATGTACCACATTTTCTTTATCCACACTTTATCCATTGGTTCGTTGATGGGCATTTAGGCTGATTCCATGTCTTTGCTATTGTGAATAGTGCTGCAGTGAACATACATGTGCATATGTCTTTATAACAGAATGATCTATATTCCTTTGGGTTATACCCAGTAATGGGATTGCTGGGTTGAGTGGTGTTTCTGTTTTTAAGTCTTTGAGGAATCACCACTCTGTCTTCCACAATGGTTGAACTAATTTACACTCCCACAAACAGTGTACAAGTGTTCCTTTTTGGAGGTGATGACTTTAAAGGTGATTAGGTAACAAGAGGAGAGCCCTCATGAATGAGATTAGAGCCTTTATAAGAGACCAAAGAGAGACCCCGCCTCTCTTGTCATGTGAGGTTAAAGTGAAAAGACAGCCATCTATGAGAAAGCAAGCCCTCATCAGACACTGAATCTGCTGGTGCCTTGATTTTGGACTTCCCTGCCTCCAGAATGCCGAGAAATACATTTCTGTTGTTTATAAACCTCTAAGTTGATGGTATCTTGTTATAGAAGACTGAATGGACTACTACATTTCTCAGTATTGTTTTAACGATTCAGGGCTCCTATCAATTCTGTGTGAATTTCAGGATCAGCTAGTGTACTAATTATTAGAAAAACATTCTGTGTTCATGGATAGGATGATATCAGTATAACTCAAAGTAATCTACAGACTCAGTGCAATCTCTATCAAAATTTCATCAGCCTTTTTTGCAGAAATGAGAAAGTTGATCCTGAAATTCACACAGAATTGATTGACTTTTCGTGTTAACTATCTTTGTATTCCTGCTTGGTCTTGGTGTATATGCTTTAAATATGCTGTTGAATTCAGTTTGTAAGTATTTTGTGGAAGGGTTTTACATCTGTGTTTATAAGAAATAACTTTGTAGGTTTCTTTTCTTCTTATAAATATTTTTTTGGCTTTGGTATCAGGGCAATGCTGGCTTTATAGAATGGACAGGAAGGTATTCTCACCTCTTTTATATTTTGGGAATCATAGTGACGAGTTTTCTTTAAATGTTTGGTAGAATTCACTAGTGAAGCTATCTGGTCCTGGACTTTTCTTTGTTGAGAGGTTTTTGATTATTGATATGAAATTTTTCTTCTTTTTTATTGTAGGAATTTGTAACTATAAATTTCCTCTGAACACTTCTTTTGCTGCATCCTGTAAGTTTTGATATGTTGTGTTTTCATTTTCATTCATCTCAAAATATTTTCTAAATTTACTTGTGATTTCTTCTTTGATCCATTGGTTGTTTCTGTATTGTTTAATTTCCATAAAATTGTGAATTTTCCAGCTTTCCTTCTGTTACTGATTTCTAGTTCCATTCCACTGTGGTCAGAGAAGATATTTTGCTTGATTTTAATCTTTATAAATTTATTGAGACTTGTTTTGTGGCTTAACATATGGTCTAGTTTGATGACTTTCCATGTGCACTTGCAATTAATGTGCATTATGCTATTGTCAGTAGAGTGTTCCATATATAGTCAATCGTCATTATTCATAGATTGCATAATTCCCAGTTAGCCCAACCACTAAAAATTATTTGTAATTCTGAAATCACATAGCTTTTACATTCATTGGTGGACATGTTCAGAGCAGTGAAAAATATGAGTTGCCTGAGACACATGTTCTCATCTCAGATTGAACAAGGCAATTCTTTGCCTTCTTTTTTAAGTTCCCATGCTATAGACAAGTGTCCTTTTGTTATCCATGCAGTCCTATGTTTTTCATATTTTTGTGTTTATTGTTAATAATTTCTCTGTTTAAAATGGCTCCTAAGCATACTATTGTAGTGCTCTCTGGTGTTTCTAAGTGCAAGAAGGCTGTGGTATGCCTTGCAGAGAAAATATATGTTAGATAGTCGTTATTAAGAAGCAAGCTATATTGCTATTGATTATGAGTTCAATGTTAATAAATAGATAATATATATTAAATAAAGTGTCTTTAAACAGAAATACATACAAGACAAACTTATGTATTGATCAATTGATGAAAATGTTACCAGAGTAACTCGGCATTTTGCCCTAAGAGTAACAATTTAATATTTGCCCTAAAGTTCATGGTGACTTTATAGAACATTACTACTGCAAATAGCAAAAATCAACTGTATTTCTGTTAGGTTTAGTTTGTTTACATTGTTCAACTCTTTTATTCCCTCATTAGTCTCTGTCTATATATTCTATCCATTATTGAAAATAGTATTAAAAACTCCAACTATTATTGTAGAACTGTTTCTCTCTTCAATTCTGTCAATGTTTGCTGCATATATTTTGGGGTTCGGTTGTTTAGTGTATACATGTTTATAATTGTTATATCTTCTTGAGGAACTCACCCTTTATCACCATATAATGCCTGTCTTTGTCTCTTATAACAGTTTTTGGCTTAGAATCTATTTTGTTGGATATTACCATAGCCACTCCAATTTTTTTTTGGTTTTAATTTGCATAAAATATCTTTTTCCATCCTGTACTTTCAAGCTATTTGTCTTTTTGAATCTAAAGTGAATATCTTGTAGACAGCTTGTAATTTAATCATGGTTTTGGTTTATTTTCTAATCCATTTTCCAATCTCTGTCTTTTTATTTGAAAGTTGAATCTAATTTTATTTAAAGTAATTACTGATAAGGAAGGAACTGCTTCTATCATTTTGCTGTTTGTTTTTGTATGCCTCATAGTTTCTGTGGTTGGCATAAACGTATTTATCAGCTCAAAAAAAAAAAAGAAAAGAAAACAAGAAGAAACAAAATGAGGCAAAGGCTTACAATTGTTACAAATAAAAATTATTATTTTTTATTTTATTATTTTTTTTTCTAATGAGAAAACCACCTTTAACTTTTAAGTAAAACTAATTTAGTAGGATGCGTATTGTGAGTTGAAGACTCATAGGGTTTCAGCACTGTGGCTCAGGGCTCCTTACCTTATTGGTCCTAGAAGAAAAAGCTGAGAGTGAAAGAGTAATTTTTACCATTGTAATTCAACAACATCCATCCATGTAATTTTTTTTTTTTTTTTTTTGAGACGGATTCTCACTCTGTCACCCAGGCTGGAGTACAGTGCTGTGATCTCAGCTCACTGCAACCTCTGCCTCCCAGGTTCAAGCGATTCTCCCACCTCAACATTGCCAATAGTTGGGACTACAGGCATGCCCCACCACACCCGGCTAGTTTTTGTATTTTTAGAAGACACGTGGTTTTACCATGTTGGCATGTAATTTTCAAATTTCTTATCTTTTAAGAAGAATTAAAAAATTCCTGATGTTTGTGGAACTTGTAGCAGGCTGTGTGCTAGACCCTTTTACTGTCTCATTTTGATGAGGACTTGAATTAATCAAATAATATTCATTAACTACTGGTCTTGAGGGGCCTTAATACATTTCATTTTCTAATGAAGACTTCAACCATTGCTCTTCATTTACATCTGTAAGCAATCCAGCTTTTTGAAGGTTCCAGGGATCTTTGATATTTCTGAGCAGGCATCTATCTACATTCCTTCTCCAAGACCCCTTTTTCTTAAATCACTCCGCAGTGCTTGAGGATAAGACAGAAGAGTCCCAGTCTCTCCAAGGCCTCTTAGAATAAAATAAAGCCAGCACTCAACTTTTAACTTTATATTCTGTTTTCCTACTATATTAAGAATAAAACAAACAAAATAAGCTGAAATGCTTTTTTGATCGTAGGCATAAAACCAGCCTGGAAAGGAAGAGTGAGATATTAGCCTTCTTCAGTAGAATGGTGGTTTCCAAATTTTCTTTAAGGATTAAAAAAATGACAATTTTTCTTTAATAAAAAAGCTATAAACAGACTTCCAAAATATAAACACAGAGAGGCAGAACTACTTAGTCTGAAACTACAGGGATGGGAAAGATGCGGAGTCTGAAGTTGGGGCCCTGCTCCCAGTCTTCACCCCACAATTCTGTCTACCAGGAGTTCTCAGCCTTGGCTATACTATATTAGAATTGTCAGAGGATTTTAAAAAACCCTGATCCCTGGTTCTCCCCAGACCAACTAAATAAGAATATCTGGGGGTTAAGACAGAGCTATCACTGTATTTTGAAATTCTACAAGTGAATCCAAAGTTTAAGTGAGGCTGGAACCATTGCAAGAAAGGGAGAGAAATGGTCTCTTTTTTATTTGACAGCAGTCATAGACTTTCCCCCCATTATCCAGAATATCCAGAAGTGATAGAACTACCTGGATAGCTGGATTAATATAATTTCTTTCGCTTTGCTGTTGTTTCACACATGACTGGGTTAGAATAGAAAGTGAGCTTTTTTAGGGTATAACAGTGTCATCAGACCTTTTATTTTATTGTTTAAAATAAAATAGCCTGTATGTTTAGAACCAAACAACTTGCTCTTTTGTAATTTGACCCCTGAAGAGAATATTTTTTCAGAAGGAATTATGGCAGAGGTCAAAAGAAAGAGAAAAATTAAAATCATCCCGTTCCCTACTTTGAAAAGTTAAGTGATTAGAGAAAAATCTATGGAGAATATCTCGTTCCTCTCATTATGTCTTCTCTCCATTGTATCAGGAGACAATAAAGGGAATTAAGAGGCTCTCTGTAGCATCATTTTACAGAGTACTCCTCTTTGTCTGATTATGATTTCAAGAGGTCAAAATGTTTCTACCTCTGAAGATCAGAATTGTAAGGACTTTCCGCCCCCACTTCACCTCCGGAAGCTCTCATTGTCCTTACTGAAGGTATTTAAACAGAAACAACTTAACGGATTTAGATGCTAAAAAGTCAATCGAAGAATCAAAACACTATAAAAATTGCCAATGAAAAAGCTAGTAATAACATATTTTGGAAAGAAAAGTTTAAAATTCAAGCAATAAAGGTATGATGAGGCCAGGGAGTGAATGAATAAACAATAAAAATAAAGATCGCAATTTCCAAAAGAAACAGACTTGGGGGTTTTCTAATTTTAAGGCTTCTTACATTTTGCATTAAATGAATTTAATTCCTACAAGGCAATCCTAGTAAGGAAATCTCTTATCATTTTATGAATGTTGAGAACAAGTAGAGAATGAAATGTGGGCTGTGTGTATGGATTTTTGTTCCTCCTTAGCAAAATCAACTGGCTAATGAATATTTACTACCAGTTCCCTCTCACTTCAGGGAGATCCAGCCATGCCCATACTGCAGAGCACACCATAAACTGTAGTGCTGATGAAGGAGGAAAGGGCAGACTCTCCTAGCTGTAATCCCAGCACTTTCATATGGAGACTGCCTATGAAAGTCCTTACATCTTCCTGGTTGCCTCATTTCTAGCTTTCAGATGTCACATTGTAAAAATTAAAATTGAATTGACTCTTTTTTAAGCAATTGAAGGTTTTCTAGTATTAGAGGTCTAGCTTGCACCATTAGGTTTCAGGCAGAGAAGAAAGAGCACCTTTAACTAAAGTCACAATCGCAAATTATATCATAAGAAAAGGAAAGGGGAACTAAGTAGAGATGGGAGGGGAAGAGGAAGGGAACTAACAATGGATTGAGCACTTTTTATATCCAACGTATAATACAAGCCTCTTTATGTGTTTATCATCAAATGAAGACAGAGAAGCTCAGATGGGTTAGCTGATTTGCCAAAACCTGCTCTGCCAGAAAGTGAGGAACCTGCAATTTTACCCTGCTTTCTTGAGTTCCAGATCCCTTATCACTCTGCCATTTCACAGAAAACGTATAACACAGATTAAACAAATAAGCAATATAAAAGGCAAAGTGCAGGATGTAATACCTATTCATTCTAACCCTTAAATGTAGCTCTTCTCATTGTTCAGATGGGCTATGACATAAAGACACTTGCCTCAAATGGTCAAAGCACATTGCCAGACATTTCCATGCATCCCTCCGGCCGCCACAGCCTGCCATGTGGGTGCAGACTCTCTGCAAGTGGAGCCTTCTGCTGTTGATGTTGCCTGTGGGCCTCCTTATCTCCCTGAGCCTGGAAACCCAACTCTATGATGTTGTAAGGGCTGCCTTCTTGCTGATAACTGCCAAATTTCCTTGATGTTCAAGGGCTTGGAAGAGCCCAACATTTGAGTAGCTCAATGCACAGATGGATTCAGAATTTCAGGGTGATGGAGCTGGGGATTCAGAAATGTGGGACATTTTAGGGAGATGTTGACTTAGCTCCAAGCATTAGGGCTGCTCAGATAAAACATCTAACTCATCTACAATACAAGAATTTTAAAGTGATCTGTGGATTTAAGAGTTGATATAAGAACTATTTTGCTTACATTATAAGAATGTTATTCATGACCATTTATTCAAGACTTCTAGTGCTTTTGTATATATACAACTTATCTATTGTCTTCATAATGACTCTATCGTAAAATCTTAGCCCCATGTTTAGGTGAAGAAATGAATGCTCTGACAAGGTAGGCCATCTGCCCAAATTCATACAGCAACTAAATTATAGAATAGGAATTCTAACCCGAGTCCGATTCTAGGATAAGTGTTTTACAACTGCCCTCCTAATAATGGGTAAAGTCAATGTGTGTGGGCTAAGCTGGTAACCTAATAATCACTTAACTTCTATTTTTGTATCTACATTTTTCTAATCACAAATTTTAATTGAGAATTCCAGCTATGTAATTACCCACTAATGAATAATAACTACTTATTACCAAGGCATACTACTAAATATGTTTACTCCAAGTGTGTTTCATTTTGAAAATTTTGTTTTTCATTGACACATAGTATTATACTTATTTATGAGGTACAGTGTGATATTTTGATACATTCTGTAAAAAATCAAGTCAGACTACTTAGCATATTCTTCACCTCATACATTTATCTTTCCTTTGTGGTGACAACATTCAAAATCCTCTCGTGTATGTATTGTGAAACATACGATGCAATATTGTTAACAATAGTCACCCTACTGTTCAAGAGAACATCGGAATTTATTCCCACTATCTAACTATAACTTTGTACCTACTGATCAGTCTCTCCCTATTCTCCCCTCTTGCCTCCCCTCCCCAGCTTCAGTGACAACTATTACACTGTCTAATGAAATCAACTTCTTTAGATTCCACATATGTGTGAGATCATGTGGTATTTATTGTTCTGTGCCTGGCTTATTTCACAGAGTGCTGCACACACTGGTTTTTCTCAACATATCTTGAAGCCTTTCCCATATCAGCACATAGAGTTCTAGCTCATGTTTTAATGACTGTATATTTTTTCATTATATGGTTGTATTTAACAGAGTCCATGCTAATGAATGTCTGAGTGGCTACCAGATTTTTTTGTTATTGCAAAAATGGTGTCAGTGAATCTTTTTGAACATAATTTTGCCATACTATCCCAGTATATCTACTGGCTAAATTTTTAGCAGAATTGTGGAGTCAGGGTATAGCCAAAACATTGAAAAATGTTGCCTAATTGACTTCCAAAGGAGTTGAATCTGTTTACCTTACCAGACACAAGTGTATGAAGGGGCTCATTTCCCTTTAAACTTGTGAATACTGGACATTCTCAAATTTTAATTTTTGTGCTAATCTGATAGATAAATTATGGAACCTTTATTTTTGAGATATAATTCATATAACATAAAATTGACCCTTTAAAAGTATATAATTCTGTGGCTTTTAGTATATTCATGTTGTGCAACCATTACCACAATCTAATTGTAGAGTATTTTCATCACCCCAGAAATTAATCATACTTGTTGGCAGTCACTCTCCGTTCTCCCCTCCCTCGATCTAGTCCCTGGCTACCAATAATCCACTTTTTGCCTCTGTAGATTTGCTTATTCTGAACATTTCACATAAATGGAATTATATAGTATGTGACCTTTTGTGTCTCAGTTCTTTCACTGAGCATGTTTTTAAGATTTATCCATGATGTAGCCATGAATTAGTATTTGCTTTTTATGGCTGAATAACATTCTTTGTTTGGATATACTACAATTGGTTTAACTATTCATCAGTTGATGGATATGGAGATTACACTTTTTGACTCTTAATAATTCTGTTATGATAATTTATGTACAAATGTTTGTGTGAACATAGGTTTCAGTTCTCATTGGATATATACCTAAGAGTGGAATTCCTGGGTCACATGGTATCTCTATGTTTAACATTTTATAGAACTGCCAAACTGTTTTTCCAAAATGGCTGTATCACTTTACATTCCCCCCAAAATGCACAAGGGTTTTAATTTCTTTAATCCTCACCAATACTTGTTATTGTCTATCTTTTTATTACAGCCATCTTTGTGGGTGATATGGTTTGGCTCTGTGTCCCCACCCAAGTACCATCTTAAATTTTAATCCCCATAATCCCCACATGTCGAAGGAGTGACCTGGTGGAAGGTGACTGGATCTTGGGGGTGGTTACCCCCGTCCTGTTCTTGTGATAGTGAGTGAGTTCTCATGAGCTCTGATGGTTTTATAAGGGACTTTTCTCCCTTTGCTCTCTCTCACCTGCTGCCGTGTAAGATGTGCCTGCTTCCCCTTCTGCCATGATCGTAAGTTTCCTGAGGCCTTTCCAGCCATGTGGAACTGTGAGTCAATTAAATCTCTTTTCTTTATAAATTACTGAGTCTTGGGCAGTTCTTTATAGCAGTGTGAAAACAGACTACATATCTTGAAGATTTTCCCATATCAGCACATACAGTTTTAGCTCATATTTTAATGACTGTATGTTTTTCCATTATATTGTTGTATTTAACAGAGTCCGTGATGATGAATGTCCAAGTGGCTCCCAGTTTTCTTTTGTTATTGCAAACAAGTGGCTATAAAATTGTATCTCAAGATGGTTTTGATTTGCATTTCCTTAATAATTATCTTGAGCATCTTTTCATGTGCTTATTGGCCATTTGCACATTTTTTTGTAGAAATATCTATTTAAGTTCTTTGTTCACCTTTATTATTGAATTATTTGTGTTCCAATTGTTGAGTTGTAAGAGTTGTTTATACGTTCTGGATACCATATTCTTACCAGATAAATGATTCATAAATATTTTCTTACCCTCTAGAGGGCTGTCTTTTTACTTTCCTGAGAGTATGTTTTGTAGCACAACGGTCTTTAATTTTGATGAAGTCCAACTTATCTATTATTTTTCTTTGGTTGCTTGTGCTTTAGGTGTCATATCTAAGAAACCATTGCCTAATGTAAATATTTATACCATCATTTTCTTCTAGGAGTTGTATAGTTGTTGCTGTTACATTTAGATCTTTGATTCATTTTGAGTTAATTTTTGTATATGGTGAGAGTTAGGGGTCCAACTTCATTCTTTTGCATGTAGCTATCCAGTTTTCATAACACCACTTGCTGAAAAAACTATTCTTTACTCATTGAATTGTCTTGGCACTATTTTTGAAAATTAATTGCTTCTATATTTATTGCTTAATATCTAGATTATCAATTATATTCCATTCATCTATATGTCTTTCCTTATACTGGCACCACACAGTCTTGATTATTGTTTTGCAGTCAGTTTTGAAAGTGGGAAGTGTAGCCTATCCAACTTTGTTCTTTTTCAAGATTTTTGGCTATCCTATGTCCCTTGCACTTTCATATGAACTTTAGAGTCAGTTTGTAAATTTCTGCAAAGAGGTCATCTGGGATTCTAATAAACATTACATTGAATTTGAATCTGTACATTGATTTGGGGACTACTGACATCTTAACAATATTATCTTCTAATCTATGAGCATGAGATATACTTACATTTATTTAAGTCGTCTTTAATCATTCATAGTTTAATCACTCTTCTACTTCTTTTGCCATATTTATTATTTTCGATGCTACTATAAGTAGATTTTCTTGATTTCATTTTCAGAATGTCTATTGCTATTGTACAGAAATACCTGTATCCAGCAACTTTGCTGAACTTGATTACCAGCTCTTCTAATTTTTTGTGGATTCATTAAGATTTTCTACAAATAAGATTATGGCAAATACAGATAGCTTTGCTTCTTCCTTTCTAATCTGAGTGCTTTTTTGTTGTGGTAAAAACATATAATGGGGGGCGCCCAATATGGCTGAATAGGAACAGCTCCAGCCTCAGCACCCAGCATGAGCGACACAGAAGACGGGTGATTTCTGCATTTTCAACTGAGGTACCGGGTTCATCTCACTGGGGTGTGTCGGACAGTCGGTGCTGGTCCACGGGTGCAGCCCGATCAGTGAGAGCTGAAGCAGGGTGAGGCATCGTCTCACCTGGGAAGTGCAAGGGGGAAGGGAATTCGTTTTCCTAGCCAAAGGAAATTGAGACACACACACCTGGAAAACCAGGTAACTCCCACCCTAATACTGCACTTTACCAAGGGTCTTAGCAAACGGCACACCAGGAGATTATATCCCACACCTGGCCCAGAGGGTTCCACGCCCACGGAGCCTCCCTCATTGCTAGCACAGCAGTCTGAGATCTAATTACAAGGTGGCAGCGAGGCTGGGGGAGGGGTGCCTGCCATTGCTGAGGCTTAAGTAGGTAAACAAAGCCACCTGGAAGCTCGAATTGGGTGGAGCCCACCGCAGCTCAAGGAGGCCGGCCTGCCTCTGTAGACTCTACCTCTGGGGATAGGGCATAGCTAAACAAAAAGCAGCAGAAACCTCTGCAGATGTAAATGTCCCTGTCTGACAGCTTTGAAGAGAGTAGCGGTTCTCCCAGCATGTAGGTTGAGATCTGAAAACCGACAGGCTGCCTGCTCAAGTGGGTCCCTGACCCCTGAGTAGCCTAACTGGGAGACATCCACCACTAGGTGCAGACTGACACCTCACACCTCACACGGCTGTGTACACTCCTGAGACGAAGCTTCCAGAGCAAGAATCAGACAGCAACACTTGCTGTTCAGCAATATTCTATCTTCTGCAGCCTCTGCTGCTGATACCCAGGCAAACAGGGTCTGGAGTAGACCACAAGCAAACTCCAACAGACCTGTAGCTGAGGATCCTCACTGTTAGAAGGAAAACTAACAAACAGAAAGGACACCCACACCAAAACCCCATCAGTACATCACCATCATCAAAGACCAAAGGCAGTTAAAACCACAAAGATGGGGAAAAAGCAGTGCAGAAAAGCTGGAAATTCAAAAAATCAGAGCGCATCTCCCCCTCCAAAGGAATGCAGCTCATCGCCAGCAA
>NW_012120709.1:10059798-10060158 GCF_000951035.1 Colobus angolensis palliatus
CTGAAATTGAGGCAATAATTAATAGCCTACCAACCAAAAAAAGTCCAGGACCAGATGGATTCACAGCCGAATTCTACCAGAGGTAGAAGGAGGAGCTGGTACCATTCCTTCTGAAATTATTCCAATCAATAGAAAAAGAGAGAATCCTCCCTAACTCATCTTATGAGGCCAGCATCATCCTAATACCAAAGCCTGATAGAGAAACAACAAAAAAATAGAATTTTAGACCAATATCCCTGATGGACATCAATGCAAAAATCCTCAGTAAAATACTGGCAAACCAAATCCAGCAGCACATCAAAAAGCTTATCCACCATGATCAAGTGGGTTTCATCCCTGGGATGCAAGGCTGGTTCAACA
>NW_012120709.1:10065148-10065892 GCF_000951035.1 Colobus angolensis palliatus
ACCGCATGTTCTCACTCATAGGTGGGAACTGAACAATGAGATCACTTGGACACAGGAAGGGGAACATCACACACCAGGGCCTATTGTGGGGAGGGTGGTGGGGGCAGGGATAGCATTAAGTGATATACCTAATGTAAATGATGAGTCAATGGGTGCAGCACACCAACATGGCACATGTATTCATGTGTAACAAACCTGCACGTTGTGCACATGTACCCTAGAACTTAAAGTATAATAATAATAAAAAAATACATAACATGAGATCTACTCTCTTAAGTTTTTAAGTGTACGATATAACATCGTTAACCATAAACACAACGTTATACAGCAGATCTCTGAGTCCAGCTAAATAACTGGTATTCCAGAATCTGCCAGCAGGTCACATAATGAAAATTCTCAGGAATGAGGCTTTGAAGGTGCTCCAACCTCATTCTGCCCTCTCCACTGACTGCCAGGCTGCTGGTTTTCATCATGATTGTAGGATGTTGGCTTTTAAGGCTCCCATGGAGCTGGGGAGGAAAAGGTGGAAATATGTTGAGTTAAAATGCCACAAAACATGCTGTTCTTATTAGTATTCTGCTCTATTTTTTCAATAAAATCTCTCTGGCTTGCAGGAAGCCTTTTTTTTATTTCCAGTGTAGATTCTTAGAATTTTTGCCATGTTTTTCCGTTGCTTTTATGGAGGAGAAAAGTTTCAGAGAACCTCACTCTGCCTTTCCCTCCCTCCCTCCCTCCCTCCCTCCC
>NW_012120709.1:10066860-10122027 GCF_000951035.1 Colobus angolensis palliatus
AATAAATAAAAAAATAAAAAGAAACCTAATCTCAAATCTACCCCACACGGCTTTGTAATCTTAATTAAATTGCATATCTTATTTAGTTTCAGTTTTTAATTGATAAAATGAATAAAATAATTCTTACCATGTAGGGTTGTCATGAGGATGAAATATATAAAGTGTTGGCTGGTGTAGTACCTGGCATAGAGGGGACGTATCTAGAGATGCAGATCGGGTGGGTTAATAGGTGCATAGTGGGCAGACTGAGGACAAGAACACCTCTGTGATTGAGGAAAGACTGAAGTTGCTACTCCTGGAATGTCAGCTTTCTGTTGGCCAGACCTTTGCCTTCTAGTTCATGACTGAGTCACAGTGTCTAATGCAGGACTGTCACACACAGTAAATGCCTTATAAAATATTTGGCTATTCTTTTTGTTTCTTAAACCTCTAGAAATCAAGATTTCACAACCTCCATCAGTAATCATTTAGGCATTTAATAATCCTGCTGGGGAACATTTCTTGACAGCTTTCTAACTCCCTTTTGTTGCAGCTAGAAACCATTTCAGCTTAACTCAATTCTCAGTGCAGCATTTCAGCTCCTGTTGTACTTGAAAGTAGGGCTTTTTCTGTCTTAGCTGTTAATTTTGAGTCCCTTTAATAATTAATATCATATCTCACTCCAACCAAGCTGAGAGACATGCTCTTCTGCCTCTCCTCTGGCTTTTTAATTGGCACCTTGTGCACTGCAAACTGTACAGTGCAAATGAGTTAAATACCAGTCTCTGACTGACATTTTCTTGTTGTCAAAATTCAGCAAGCTCAGCCTGAGGAATGTTCCAGTAAGAACTGTAGAAATGGCTCTGACTGAAGGGATGCAAATGTTTCCATGAAAAAAAATGTTTTTTTTTCTCCCAAATGTCTTTGCAATTGCGCATTCACATAGCTACCGTGCAGACAAGGGTAGGAGACAGTGATTTCCCGGTGAAAAGGTTGAGGTTTATTATTTGATGTTGTAAATCATTGAGATTGCACATTTACACATCACGCGCAGTTCTTGGCTAGGCCACTCAGAGCTATGGCAAACGATGATAAAATTAAGTCTGCAAGGATCAGTGGAACATTATTTAGTATTAATCTGAGTACCTGGTCCAGCCATGCCACCTCCTGGAAGCAGAGATGGGTGAAGAATGAATGAATGCATTGAGGGAAATTGTGGCAATTGTATGTCAACAACGAAATGCCATAGATGTAACCAAGAAGAATGTAGAGTGTTAGAAGTAGAGAAAAAAGGTTTGGAAGCAGAAACCTGAGTGTATGTGTGTGTGCGTGCATCTCTATCCTTTGCACAAAATTTCATCACCTGTATGCTGAGAGATCTAGGTGGCTGCTGAGGAGATGGCAAATGTTCAAAGCTGAGTGCATACTTATATAAAATGTTTAAAGATCAGTTTGAATATTACCTCACCTTTACTTTTAAAAATCATATTTTAGGTGATGGTCTTAATTCAACATGTGTTTTCAAAATAGAAAGATGTAGATTTTTTCTTGTGGTCTGAGCTAAAAATAAATAACCACTAGCCACTTAGGCTAATGATTCACACGTAACATAGGGCCTGTCATAAAGAAAGTATCTACAGAATACATAGTTTTGATTAAACTGTATATTATGCAACACATAAATTATTCCTGTGATGATTACCCATACAAAACTTGAAAGGAATGTGCTCCCACTGATGTCTCCTCCCCAAGAAAAGAATTGAATGAAATGTTTACCCTAAAATTGAAAGAAAAAATTAATTGTCCTATAGGTAAAATATTATAAGTAAAAAAACCTACAGACTTTGTGAGTTAAGGAAAACCTACTTTTACATTCATGTACTTGCAGCATATATATTTTCTTAGAAGTCATTCTTGGCATCTGTATCAGTAATTTTGCTGTGATAACACATGACTCCAAAACCTTTCAGTCCTCAGCATTCTTTTCTCTCATCGTAAGTACCACTGGTTGCAGGTCCATGTGCCTTTGTGTATTGAGGATTGAGACTGAAGGAGCAGTCCTTATTGGAGACATTCTATTTTGTGGCAGATAGCAACAGGGAGAGAGCTGTTAGTGCCTCTTAAACCTTCTGCTCAGAACTGGTGTATGTATGTTACATCCACTTCCATTCCTTTGTCCAAAGGGTGTCATATATTTAAGTCCAAAGTCAATGAGGCAGCAACATATACTGCTCCCATGTCAGGAATAGTAAGTCTCAGGGCCGGGGGCATGGGTTAGGATTGCCAGATAAAATGCTGGACCTCCAGCTGAATTTGAATTTCAGTAACCAGCACATGAGTTTTTAGTATAAGTATGCCTCAAATATTGCATAGAGCACAAATGTTATTTGTGTATATCAGAAATATAAGCATCCTGACTTTTTGTTTGCTAAATCTGGTGATCCTAACAGGGGTGGATAATCTTCCTAGAGAGAATAGGGTAGTGAATAATTGGGAGCAACAATACGTTCTATCACTACACGTTTGCGTTGCTACATTTTTTAAGTTACATACTTCGGGGAGTCTGATTGCTTGCTGCTGCTCTCTACACCATGAACTTTCCTCTGTTCTAAACTAATCTAATCTACTGCCACCTGGCTTCACATTTATGCTGAAATTATAATGCTCCCAGGCCTCTGTCGAAGAACTGAGCTCCCATAGAAGCATTTATACTTATTCCCACCTGAGTCCACAAACAAATGAGTCACTGTGGACACCAGGCAGCCCTCATCAGATTCTTTTCCTGCAACTGCCACTTGCTGATCTACAGTGTCCCAGAGCCATCTGAAAACACCTCACTCCTGCTACTCTGCCAGTGCCTGTCCTGAGAACACCAAGTGTTTGGATGCTGGGTGGCAGTGCCTCTAACACTGCAGTGTCTCAGGGCACCAGGTTGGGGCTGGGCGCCAGAGAAAGATGGGAGATCTATCTTCTAGGTCTCTGTTATTGCCACCAGGCCCAGGGCCACCTCTAATTATGCCCCCAGTCCACAGAGCCTTTCATGGGAACATATTTGCCAGCTTCTGACCTTCACCCTTCTAACTGTATTGGCTCAAATTCAGTCCCAGAAACTATGCTTACACATCTGCAGTAGAACTATTGGGAACAAAACACAACTGGACATTTCATAGGGGCCATTGTCCACTCACACATGATGCTCCTGCTCTTCCTGTTTCCTGCACTGTGGAATGATAATATGCTAACTGCTTCCTCTTCCTTATACACCGTTTGCTTCTGTTTGTCTTTCTCATGCTCTCCTTTACCTCCAGGGGCTCGAAGATATTGATTCCTTTTCCTGGCATGTTTTATTTCACCCCCTATCTTGTGGTAGACTTTGTGTTGGAATCTCCAATATAGATTCTATTTGTTCCTCAATGAGAAGCAGCAGTGTGATGGGAGAGCTGACCTGAGGGTAATTCAATCTATACTGCCTGTGGCTGGTTTGTATGACACAGTTCTGAGAAATGCAATACAGGGGAGGTTTGTCTCAAGCTTCTGGGAAAGGTCTTTCTTGCTGTTAAGAGAGAATGATGGGAAGCTATTATTTCTCTCTCTTTAATTTGAACAAAGAAGCACATAGTAGTAAATGCTCTGGCCACCATCCTGCAGCCATGAAGGAAGCCAGAGATAGGAAGAAACCAATGCCATAGATAGTGAAGCAGAGAAGGCAAAGACCCGTGTCTTCAGTGGCATCACTCAACCTGCAGCTCATTCAACTCTGAGGTGCACCCTGCCTTCGGATTGACTTTATGTCATCTAAATGTACTTGTTCAAGCCAGTTTGGGTTTTCTATTCTTTACAACTGAAGGCATCTGACTACTGTATTCCCACCACTGTCTCCTCTCCTGATGACTCTGACTTCTGAATTAAGTTTAGGTGTAAGTTTTTGGGGATTGCCTGAGTATGGGTTAGGTACCTTGTACTCTGCTCTCATAGTCCTTAAGACACTTTGTCTTTGCTTGGATAATAGTGTAATTGAACTGCTGGAATATAATTCCCAAAGGGCAGGAGCTATTTGATTCTTTTACAGTAGCATATCACTGTCCCAGTGTCAGCCACAGAGTAGGTGCTTAATACAGTTTTGCTGAGAGAGGCTCCAAGGCCTTGTTGGATGACGTACTGTATCCTCACATACATTCACGCAAGCTCTGCCCACCTTCACTGCTTGGTTCCTTCCTCCAGCTGGTTATGACAATGTTGCTTGCCCTTTGAGTTTAATCCATTTTGGTTTCTGGCACCCTCCACTCTATCCATCCAGCTAGTCCTTCTAGGTTCCCAGGCTATGAAACTACTTTCCTTACCTTCTAATCTTCCCTGTAACAGCTGGTCAGCCTGCAGCCCATCCTGCTTTTGGTTCCCTTCCTTCCCTGGCCCGTTTCAGCCTTCACTGGTTTTCATTTTCCAACCCCCATATAAGGGCCAAGGCAATTGCTACATTTCATTCTTCTGAAATGTTTGCAAAATATGAAATAAACAACAAAATATATATAGGCGTTTTACTTCTTCCTTTAAACCTAATGGATGGACAATAAACTAATGAGGTCAGCAAGGCTCAGATTCCAGGGGCTGGGGAGTTCTTTGAATATTTTATCAAGGAACGGTGGTATTTTTTGTACATGTAGCCCAAATGGCAAAGTTGAAGACATATTTGAAAACACAAAAACAAAAACCAGAAGTTATCGTGGATCTTTCTCTTACACATAAGAAATTAAAAGGTGGCAGCACTGTGACAGACTGTCAGACAAATTTAGTGACATAATGTGAAGGACTGCTCTCCATTTTATATGAGTTCACTCTAGGAGAGGTGAAATGGAGTTATTGGAATGGTATTGTGAGAACGAAGACCCACTGGATTCCACTTCTGCATCTATCTTACAAGAAAATCATATGTGATAAAAATATTTGTAATACCTGCAAAGTGCAGAGACTTAAGCAGTAAGCAATTTCTAGGGCTTGACTTTCAGGAGGAAAATGAAAGGCTTCTTTCAAAATTACATATTCACTTAGGTCAATAATAATTCTTACCTTCTGTTCAATGCCTTCTATGTAACAGAGTTTAACCTACAGTATCATATACACAATTTTTACAGTTTAACTTTTTATTAGATCATTCAAATACACACAAAAGTAGAGAGTCTGACAATGAACTTTCACACATCCATCACTTATCATCAACAATTAGCAAAATATGGTCAATCTTGTTTCATCAATATTGCTGTTATTTTCCCTTCACATTCTCTTATTTAATTCTCTGTGAGAGTTATTATCAATGGCTCATTTAGAATGGGATAATGAGAATCTGAGAGATTGAATGATGATCCCCATTTTAAGGTCAATACATAGCAAAGCCAAGATATGAGCAAAAGCCTGAATTCCATCAGAGTCTCAGCCTATACTGCTCATCAGCAGAAGCCCCTAAGGTGCACATCAATCATGTGCTGATTTACCAATATC
Source organism: Colobus angolensis palliatus (assembly GCF_000951035.1). Lineage (NCBI taxonomy): Eukaryota > Metazoa > Chordata > Mammalia > Primates > Cercopithecidae > Colobus > Colobus angolensis. Next base: position 10,072,333 of record NW_012120709.1, read on the forward strand.
TCGAATGAACTAAGAAAGCAATCGGCTAATGTTTGTTGAGTCCTGATTTTATACCCACACTGTGCTAGCTACAAAGAAATTCTTTTAAAACCGATTTCCAAGAAAGCTGACCCCATGATAGTAGTGTTTTTTTTTTAACAGCTTTATGGAAATATAATTTAAGTATCATAACATTCTCCATTGCCAGTGTATGAATCAATAAATTTTAATGCATCTACAGGGCTGTACAACTGTCAAAGGCAGTTATTTTTGACTGTTTATATCTGCTTTTTCTCCAGTACTGAGAAATCGTGCTTGGAATATTGTGTGTTCAATAAGTATTTGTTGAATAAATGAATGAAAAATAAAATTTATGTCCTCAAGCAGCTTACTGTATAGTTGGTTAGAAGTGATATATACATATGAACAGTTAGAAAATAAGATAGTTTATAACAACATACTAAATTTATTTATTTACTTATTCATCAGAAGATATTTATTGAATGCCAGATATAATTGTTATTAAAAGGTTCATTCACATCTTGGAATTATCCCAGTAAATTAAAAAATAGTAACTCGTGTGCTTTGTTATTATTGAATACATTTAGTCTTTTGATATCTATGTAAGGAATGCAGGTATTGGTTGACTTTATAAAAATTTCTTGCTTTTGACAGGATGCTACAGATGTGCTTTTGGATGCATATTTGTAGCATCTAGTCTGTAGTCCCCATTCTAAAGTGAAAAACACTGAGACATTATCTGTATCTTTTCTCAGTGTTGGGTCATGTAGAACAATGCTTCTAGCAACAGGAGTCATTTGAAATGTAGGATCATGAGATATGAATTCTCAGTCAAACCTAAAGCCAGAGTTGTCAAAATGTAACTTCAACTTTAAAATAAAAAAGAATTCTTTCTTTTAGTAAATAGAATGTGTAGGCATTTATTGAACTTCATAAAGAGAAAGTAGTTTTCAAATGTTATGATAATAATTTTAAGAAATCTAAGCCTATGTTAGAGTCACTGCTTTCCAAAAATATGAGTTAGTGATTGACAGTGGACTATTGCTCATTGTTTATTGAACTTTGGCATTTGGAAAAATCTGATCAGTAACAAAAGAGAGATGTTCTAATTTTGTATTTTACCCCTCTATTGTGGAGTGAATGGCTGTGCTACAAAATGGCTTCATCCAAAATAAGTAGAAAGAAAAAGAAACAGAAAGGAAATAATGTTTTCCTGATTTTATAAGCTTAACATTCATTTAGCCAAGACTTTGGGTGATGATTTGACTTTATGTCAATTGGAGAAAAACTAAGGTTGGCTGCATTGTTGGTTTACCTACAAATAAGATGTCTCAGAATAATCTAATGATTGAAATGTACCTTTCTGTGATCTTTTAAGTGACTCTGTATACTACAGAAACTATTAGGACTAGCATTTTTAGATCTTTCTAGGTTTCCAAAGAAGTATCAAATGTGTCTATACGTTATCTCTTTTCATCTGAGCCCATTAATTTTAATTTTGCAAGACCATATCCAAATCCTATTTGAGTTTTTGCAGTAGACAGAGCCCTGTTTTTAGTAAAGAGCAGAGAAATAATCTTTCATGGAGTTGAAGACTGTACTCTCTATTTGTGTGATAAAGCATGGTGACAGATGCTCTGAAAAGCCATAGTGATGGCAACAAGGAAGCTGTGCTGTGGGTGATTGATTATCTGGGTTCCTGAATTACTGGTCTTGGGAGTAATGCCATCAGCCAGGAAAGGTCAGTTAGGTAAGTTTCAGATGACATATTTTGAAATTCTTAGACTGTGAACATCCTTTTATTCCTAAGTCCCTACTAATTTTGTGCAGTTATTGAGTTGGTAGAATGTGCGGACTAGCCATTTTCATCTGTAACTTCTAATGTCTCACCATCTAATTGAGAGCGACTGTAGAACCTTATAGGACAGAACACTGACTTGAAGTCAGACAGATCTGAATTTGAAATCTAGCTCAGCTCCACAACTTACTAGCTTGGGCTCTTAGGGAAGTTTTTCAATCCGTGTTAAGTAGGGATGATAACAGTACCTATACCCTCCAGTTGTTAAAAATCACAATTCAGATAATACTAATGATGTTGCTGAGTGCATGGTATATGCTAAGCATACAAAAATGAAGGCTGTTATATCATTACTGTATTAATGTCTTTCTCACAAAGATGAGTGACAAAATGAGATCTTCAATGTCCTAGTCAGCACTCAGGTGATGCCAATCAATTCAGTTCAATCCTTTTTTTTTTTAAACATAGGAAAAAGATCTCAAAAACTGAATAAGACACATTTCTGACCTGAAAAAAAAAGCCTAAAAGATTGTGTGCAAGAGCAACATACTTGTACTTAGCTACATTGCTAATCAGGATACAATTAAGTGGTCTAATTCCTTGCTGGTTAAAGTATGCTCTGTGGATCAGTGGCATCAATATCATCTGGGAGCTGGCGAAAAATCAGACTCTCAAGTCCCATCCCAGCCTCCTGGGTGAGAATCTGTATTTCAACAACATACTTATTTAGTTGATAGGCACATAGAAGTTTGAGAAGCAATAGTCTGAAATATTTCAAACAAAGTTCTATGTTGGTAATTATTTCTGGTGGTGGGGGGGGATTGAAGGACTTGCTGATGAAGTTTAGTTTATATTGGGTCTTTCAGGATGATTGAGGTTTCAAAGAAGGATGGAAAGGACATGCTAGGCTGAGGAAATAGTAAGAACCAAGGCATGGCGGTGTGAAATTTTGTTTCTCCGTAAACATGTATGATGTTTAGAGAGAAAGCATTAGTAGCTCATAACCTGGATTATAGAGAATATGGGATAAAGTGATAGATGAGGCTCAAAAGTTTGGTTGGCAACAAATGGTGACATGGCATCAATGCCATGTTACAAAGGATGAGTATCCTATTAAAATATAAAATGAGACCTCAGATATTTTAGGGCAGAGTGATGTCATCATGGTTTATTTAGATAGCACATGGGGAGATACAGGGATGATTGATTGGAGCCTAAAGGACAAGTGGAAGAGGGGCTATCTAGGCAACTCTTGTAAGAATCTGTTGAATGAAGAGAGTTTACAATATAGGGACTAAAAGGAAAGACAATGCAGCATCAAGAGACATTTCTGAGGTGAAAACTCAGGGAGTGTGTGAGTGGCACTAGCATTGAATCAAAGATGACTTATATTTACAGCTGAGGTGACTGAGTAGCAGAGCAAGAGATCAACTAAGACTGGATCACAGAGAAGGGGTTGGATTAAAAGGAAGATACCTAGTGAGTTCTTGAACAGATCTGGCTTGCGGTATCTAGGGACATCCGTATGGAGATGCGCAAAAAGATAGTCTGGGCTTTGTATTAGTCTGATCTCACACTGCTATAAAGAACTACCTGAGATGGGGTAATTTATGAAGAAAATAGGTTTAATTTACTCAAGATCCACAGGCTTAACAGAAAGCATAACTGCTAGGCCTCAGGAAACTTACAATCATGGCAGAAAGTAAAGGGGAAGCAAACATGTCTTACTATGGCAGAGCGGGGAGTGGGGGTGGGGCAGAGAGAGAGAGAAAAGGGAAGTGCCACAGACATTTAAACCATCAGATACCGTGAGAACTCATTCACTATCATGACAACAGCAAGAGGGAAGTCCCCTCCCATGATTCAATCACCTCCCACCCAGCCTCTGCTTCAACATGTGGGGATTACAGTTCGACATGAGATTTAGGTGGGGACACACAGCCAAATGGTATCGGGCTGAAAGGCAAGGTCAGGGCAGAGATGTGGATTTTGGAAGCATCTCTATGCAGATAGCAATTGTAATTATGGCAATGCATGAAATAGACCAAATAGTAGGTACAGTGTGAAGAAGAAAAGAAACCAGGTATGAAAGACTGGTGATCATGTAAAGCATGGGTGAAAAAGGAAATGATGGTAGGACATCTTTATGGACACTTAGGACACCCCTCCACCCCCACCTCCTGACCCTTGGCCATATTTCTTTTTCTCTTTAAAATTTTCTTTGCTATAAATGATGAGCTGCTTCAAAATCTCCAGGGATTGCCTAGGCCCTGAATCTTGCTAGTAATGGCTCTAAGCTCCACCCAGCTCTGCCAGGAAGGGCACAAGGGTGGCATCACAGTCCAAATAGCCACGGCAGCCATCCAGAACTCCTGAGTGGCTGGATACTACTTTTTGCAACAATAATAAACTGCCCAGAACCTCAATACTTATGATTTGTTCATCATTATTTTCTGCTGGTGGCGTAGAGCTCACATCCTGTAACTGTCTCCTGAAAGCTCAAGTACATCAACAATTTATATTTATATATAGTGGCTTTTTTTGTTCACATGATGATTTCTCATCAATTGTCTCCTTTGGTTTTCAAAATCACCACCTGAGGGAGGCACTGTTTTTACTCTCATTTTACAGATGAGGCAGCAGAGGCTCACGGTAATTTTTCCCAAGGTCTCATAGTTAGAATACTGTCCAACCTGGGATTTTAGATACTAAACTCCAGGCTGTTTTCCCTACTTTCAGTTCTTGTCTCTAAACTGTTAACAGGTCATCCATATGTGCAGGCTCAGTTAGATGTTTTATTTCTTTCAGATCAGATATGATGGCCCACATGATCTCATTTATATGTGGAATCTAAAAACGTTGAACTCATAAAAGTAGAGGGTAGATTCGTGGCTGCCAGGAGCTGGAGGCAGGGTGTGGGGCAAGGGGATAGGAAGAGAAGATATTAGTCAAGGTTTCAAAGTTTCAATTAGGCAAAATGAATACATTTTAAATATCAATTGCACAGCATGATGATTATAGTTAATAATATGTAATATATATTTAAAATTAATATGATGATAGATTTTAAATATTTGCACCACAAAATAATGACATGTTAGTCTGTTTTCTTACTGCTGATGAAGACATACCCAAGACTGGGCAATTTACAAAAGAAAGATGTTTATTGAAATTACAGTTTCTTGTGGCCAGGGAGGCCTCACAATCATGGCAGAAGGTGAAAAGCACGTCTCACGTGGCGGCAGAAAACAGAAGACAGCTTGTGCGGAGAAACTCCCCTTTTTTAATACCAGCAGATCTCGTGAGACTTATTCACTATCATGAGAACAGCACAGGAAAGACCTGCCACCATGATTCAGCTACCTCCCACCAGGTCCTTCACGCAACATGTGAGAATTCAAGATAACGTTTGGGTGGGGATGCAGCCAACCCGTATCAAATGGTAAGCATGTGAGGTGATGGATCTGTTAATTAGCATGATTTAACATATTTATATATCAAAACATCACATTGTACCACATAAATATACACAATTATTATTTGCTACTTAAAAAACAGAAAAATATATAATAGTTCAGTCCTCTCATCAGCTAGAAACTTACTAATATATATGTTAATTTCTTCCATGGTTAGAGAGAAGATTGGCACCTCTTCATTTAGATGCTACCACTGCTGTTAACTGTACTTTTGTCCTTGAGGCTACATCAAGGGCATCCTCTATTGATTCACATATGGATCAGCGGTGCATATAAAGTTATTATTATTATTTTTTACCCCAAAACAATATTGTAGCAAGAAACAAACAAATCAAACCTTTGCTTAGTCAGGATGCTAGGGTGTGGCTTGCCTCTCATTAGAAGCCACACAGTTGTTGACTAAAAAAACCACTGCAGCCTTGGGGTTGTCTGAAGAAGAAGAAGGGCTGCATGATATTCAAATATCTTTGGTGACAATGAAAGTCTTCATGCCAACGGTAAACTGGCCAAAAAATGTTTACTAAGGGAAAGAAAGTAATATCTTAACAAATGATTTTGAAGCACACTATGAGTTATAATATAACTGTTTTATATTACCTTTTTAAATCAAAACATTTTTTCTACATCTTACTTTTTGATGATAGTATCACAATAAATTACCGTGTACAAAACTGTATCTGTTTATATATTTCAGAAATGTAATACACACAGAGATACACATATACATGTGGAATAAATTTTATGTGATGATATATAGTTTTATGTAAAATTACCATGGACTTTTTATACAAAGTGTTCCATAAGACTGATCCAGTGGTTGAGGTGGAATGGAATTGAACATATAGATTTTAAATACTTACTATGGTTCAAGAGTTAATTTTAATATTTTATCAAAAAATTCTTCCTTTGAATGTTCACAATATCATTATAATATTCTATTACTACATAGAATTATCACAGTAATGTTGTAGGGTATGTATTATACTTTCTCTGAAGATAGGCTCAGAGATATTGAGTAACTCAACTAAGATCACAAAACTAGGAAATGGTCAAACCAGAATTAAAACTACAATTTGTCAGGCTCCTAAGTCCTCCCTCATGATCACTATTCCTGCCTTGTTCAAGATTACATTGCACCAGCCAAAAGAAGCATGGGAATTCAGGTCTGCTAACTTCCTTCCTAGAGTTCTTTTCTTTGTTTTGTTCTGTTTTCAAATAGGTAAACTAACATGAGGCTCACGTTAGTTTAGATTCCAGATACCTAAACAAATAGTTTCAAAGCTTCTTCTCACAAGCCACAGGCTGGGACTCCTGAACATTTTCTTCTTGTGTTCCTTGGCATCACGGAATTCTTCTCTTCCTATAATTCCAAATATCACTGGACTTCCAGTATCAATGTCATGAGAAGGTCAAAGTCAAGTTGACCCCAACAGATGCATGACAAAGTTGCTAAAGGGCAGCTGGACATAGTTCAGTGAGTGACAGAAAAACACCCTTATGAGGGGAGACCTGGCGAGGGGACTAATGAAGCTGGTTAATGTCTCTCAATGTGCTTGCATTATTCAGTTTCCAAGAGCTGAAAAAAGATACAGGGAACACAACGCTTGCCTCGAATGGCCAACAATTAAATTCACCCCCATAGCCAAGCCAGACTCAGTTCAGCCATCTACTAGTCATCCAAAGGAAGAAAGGGACATGAACTGGAGAGTCACAGGAAATGGCTTTGTGACCTAGATAGCAGCTCTAGAATTAGGGCCTTTGTTCTTAGTTTGGCCACATAGTAAATTGTAAATCCTAAAGGATGTGTATGTGATAAATTTTACATATGCATCATATATGAATATATGATACATATATATATATTTAAATATGTATTTTTATTACAGACACTTTTCTGTTTTATACTTGTTTCATTTAGTAGAAATATGTATTGTAAATACACATACATGCATAGATACAGACACAAACACACATATGGATACAGACACACACACACACTCATATAGTCAGAGTAGCAGAAATCTTAGAATCAGCCTGTTTCTTTTGTTTCATTCATAAACAAGAACTCCAAAAAATAGTAAATTTACCAAAAACACACAGTTAAATGTAGATGTTGCTAGAAGTTTATAGAGTTCCTACAAGTTCCTATCTAAATCTCTATCTGTCTGATTCTAGGCTGGAGAATCAGGCAGAAGTTAGGATAGAATGCCATATCCATCGGCTACCAATTATTCTGAGACACAACTTTTTATTTGTAAAATGAATATAATACTCTCTATTTTAAATGGAGTGACATAAATGCTAAGTGGGGCCGACTGTGTTAGGCCTTCATCACTATACCTGTACATAGAGGCTGCTCAATAAAGAATCCTTTTCTCCCAATTTTCATTGTCTGCAGTTACGCAATATGCATTCTCCTGTAAATTTACTATTGAGTTAATTCATTGGATTTAACCTTCATGTCCACTTAATTTTCAAAATTATTTTTAGCCACTGGTTGGTTGAATAGAGAGTAAAGTAATAGAGAAGCAGAAGTTGTAACTTAGAAGGAACCATGACTTGGGTATGTCTATATCACTTTCAGTCTCACACACTCCGCACAGGGCTGCATTCTGTGGAAGAGTCTTGAATTATCTATGAATATGCACTGTTTTTCCTGCTTCAGCCATACAAAGATCAGTACTGTAATGTGGAAAAAAAAAAAAAAACCCTGAAAGAATGCAATTCTCATTTGTTTCTTTGAAACTTTGTTTTTTAGAATTTCTTTGAAACTTTGTTTTTTGTTTTTTAGAATTCCACTTAACTCAGGACTCTCAGCCTGCCCTGATAATTTGTATCTACATTTCAAAGACTATGAATCATGAATGCATATTTCCATCTATTGTACAATCTCACAAGATTGCTTAAAGGAGAGGGGGTGGATTGTTTTTAAAATCTAATCTTCCCAGTACTCATCTAGGAAATTTCAAATCCGACAGCTTTTCATTCAGATGGGTGTATGTTGTTTCTTGTTCTTTTTTTTTCAGTACATACTTCTGAAAGCAGCAGAAGCAAATATGTGTGCACATTGATTTACCCTAAGCATGAATAACTGTTTCCCCAGGGTGAAATTACAAAGTAAACTTAGTGAATGGTAGAGCAAAATGAGTAGCTAGGGATCCTAAATGGCCTGTGGTTTGAATTAAGTCTTGTACTCCACTTCTGAGTAGTTGAAATCTGTTATTCCACCCCTTGAATTTTCCTTATTTCTTTTGTCCTGTCTTTCTGCCTTTCAGGCAACTGCCATGCTTTGAATGTATGTGTCTCTTCAAAATTCTTATGTTGAAGCTTAATTGCCAACGTGATAGTATTAAGAGGTGAGGACTTTAAGAGGTGATTAAATCATGAGGACAGAGCCATCCTGAATGGGATTAGTGCTTTTTAAGAAAGGTGTAAGGGAGCTGTTCATCCCTTCTGCCATGTGGGAACACACTAAGGGGGGCCATCATGAAAACAGAGAGAAGCCCTCACCAGACACCGAAACTGCCAGCACATTTATCTTGAACTTCCTTGCCTCCAGAACTGTGAGACAATACATTTCTGTTCCTTTTAAATGACTCAGTCTTGGGTATTTTGTTATAGCAGCATGAACAAATTAAGACAGCCACATACTTTAAAAAAATGTTAGCAGTGACTATCCATATGTTAGGCACTGTGCTAGTCAATGCAGATATAGAAATAGATGTCCTATGTTTCAAAGTATCTGCAGGCTAGCAGGGGAGAGAAAAACACATAACCATAAACCAAAGTGGCAAATCCACTCTTGTCCCAGAAAGTGAGCTGCTGATGTAAATTTAGTCTCTCAGATAGAATTTCTGTTGCAAAGAGACTATAATGACTAGTTGACAAAAATGTTCCTTTTGGTTTCCTTAGAATAATTATGTTTCTCATATAAATGAATAAATTGACATGTTCTAAGTATGTTTTTTGGACTGCGGTGAATTATTTCTCAAGATCCAGTTACCACAGGGTGAAATGACAAAACCACAGGGCTGACTCCACCTTGCTGAGAAAGTGCTCCGAATACTCAGTAGTTTCAACAAGACACAGGCCCCCTCATGAGATTCAGCCTGAAGTGTCCACATTGAATATCACATCCTAGCAGCTAGTAAGGAATGGGATAAGTTGTATTTAGGGCTGTCAAAAATGCTTTGAGGTAAATCTCTAGTCGAAGTAACAATTGGGCAGAGACAAAAGAGAGCAAATATTTGTTGAGTTTCTAGTACATTGCTTTATGTGCTTAGCTTAGAGCAGCTGTTAATTATCTCAGATCACACATTCAGTAGGTAGTAGTTCTCAAATTGGAATCTAATACACATTCTGCCTATTTTTCTTTTTCAAGAATATTATTAGATACTATATCAAGAACTGTAAGGTATTTTATGCTTTTTAGAATAGCATTTTCATAAAAACGTATTCCTAGGAAATAATAAGAGATGCACAGAAAGGATACAAGGGTGATCACTGTTGTGAAATTTATACTAATAAATAAACTGGAAACAACCAAGAAAACCAGCAAGGTAAATGTGGATAAATGAATTATGATGTAGTCGTATGATGGACCATTACACACAAAATTAAAAGCAGAATTTCATGACAGGAAACATTTTATGATGTAATGTTAAATATCAAAAGAAGAATGCAAAATTTTGAAGTGTATGATTTCACTATGACTTTAAAATGCACAGAAAAAAATTGTAGAGGAAAATAAGTGCTTATCTCTGGATGATGAGCATACAATTTAATTTCTTTTTACTTTTCAGTAATTTTCAAATATTCTAATATTAAACATATTATTTTATGACAATGAAATATGTTTATAGAATTATATTAATCGAGGCTCTTCATATAGTGATTGCAAGATTTTAGGCTGCTGCCACCTGTAGTAGTGGGTACAGGGACGCCACCACCCCACTCCTCCTGGTGACCCCTCCCAGCTGATGTGCATGCACACTGCGGGGATGCTGTGGCTGCTCGCACATGCACGTGAATACAGATCCTGCTGCCACTGCCCTGAGTAAGTGCTTTGACTGCCCGACCCCCACCCCAAATCAGGGGGTTGTGGCCAGTGGGTCAAGAACACCTCAGTCCCTCAAGTGTAACAGGTTCCTAATCTTGAGGGGCCAGAAAATGAAGCCCAGGAGTGCGGAGTTGAGCCTTCACTGCTTAAATCTAACAGAAACAAAGCCAGTCAACCAGACCAACCTTATACCACAATCAAATCCCCAAGGGCATCAAAGAAGATAAAAGCAAAAAGAAAAAAATTCCAAAGGACAGCAACTTTAAAGTTTAAAGGAACATCAGCACACCTAGATGAGAAAGAAACAGAGAAAGAACTCTGGCAACTTAAAAAGCCTTCTTACCTTCAAATGACTGCACTATTTCCCCAGCAATGGTTTTTAACCAGCCTGAAATGGCTAAAATGTCAGAAATAGAGTTCAGAATATGGATTAATGAAGATCACTGAGATTCAGGAGAAAGTCAAAACCCAATCCAAGGATACTAAGGAATACAAGAAAATAAAACAGGAACTGAAATTTGAAAAAGTTATTTTAAGAAAGAATCAGATTGACAGAGCTGGAAAACTCACTTCAAGTATTTCATGATACAACCACAAGCATTAACATCAGAATAGAGCAGCTGAGGAGAGAATCTCGGAGCCTGAAGATTCATTCTGTGAAATAACTCAGTCAGACAATAAGGAAAAAAGAATAGAAAGGCAAGAACAAAACCTCTGAGGAATATGGAATTGTGAAGAGAGACCAAATTGATGACTTATTGCAATTCTTGAAAGAAAAGGAGAGAAAGCAAGCAACTTGAAAAACATATTTGAGGATATTGTCTATGAAAAATCCCCCAACCTTGCTAGAGAGGTCAAGATTCAATTTGAGGAAATGCAGTAACCCCTGTGAGATACTATCTAAAATGAACTTTGCCAAGACATATAGTCATCAAATTCTCTAAGGTCAAAATGAAAGGAAAAATGTTAAAGGCAATTAGAGAGAAGGGGCAGGTCACCTACAAAGGGAACCCAAGCAGGCTAACAGTAGACCTTTTAGAAGAAACCCTACAAGCCAGAAGAGATTGGGGGTCTATATTTAGTATTCATAAAGAAAAAAAATTTCAACCAAGAATTTTGTATCCAGTCAAACTAAGCTTTATAAATAGAAGAGAAATATGATCCTTTTCCAAAGAGCAAATGCTAACAGAATTTATTACCACCACACCCACCTTACAAGAAGTCCTTAAGGGAGAGATATATATATATGGAAAAGGAAGATGGTTACTGGCCACCACAAAAACACACTGAAATATAGACCATTGACAATGTAAAGGAACTACACAATCAAGTCTGCATAACAACCAGCTAACAAGATGATGACAGAATCCAATCTACATATATTAATATTAACCTTGAATATAAATGGGCTAAATCCCCCTGTTAGGAAGCACAGAATGGCAAGTTGAATAAAGAAGCAAGGCCCAACGGTATGTTGTGTTCAAAAAACTCATCTGACATGCAATGACACTTGTAGGCTCAAAGTAAAGGGATGGAGAAAAATCTACCAAGCAAACAGAAAACGGATTCACAACTGAATTTTATCGGACATCTGGTCCTGGGCTATTTCTGTTTGGCAGGTTTTTAATTACTGATTCCATTTCAGGACTCATTTTTGGTCCACTCAGGATTTCAATGTTTTCCTGGTTCAATTTTGGGAAGTTGTATGTTTCTAGGAATATATCCCTTTGTTCTAGGTTTTGTACTTTGTGTGCATAGAGGGGTTAAAAGCAGTCCCCGAAGGGCTTTTGTATTTACATAAGATTGGTTTTAATGTCTCTTTTATTATTTATGATTGTATTTCCTTGGATCTTTTCTTTTTTTCTTTATTAGTCCAGCAAGGAGTCTCTCAATCTTATTTATTCTATCAAAAAAAAAAAAAATTCCTGGATCCATTGATCTTTTATATGGTTTTTCACATCTCAGTTTCATTCTGTATTCCTCTGATTTTGGTTATTTCTTGTTTTGTAATAGCTTTGGGTTTGTTTTGCTTTCTTTTGTTGTTGTTTATTCATTTAGCTCCTTTAGGTGTGATGCTAAGTTGTTAATTTGATATCTTTCTAACTTTTTGTTGTGGATGTTTAGTGCTATAAACTTCCCTCTTAACTGCTTTAGCTGTGTCTCAGAGATTCTAGTATGTTGTATCTTTGTTTTCTTTACTTTTGAAGAATTTCTTGATTTCTGCCATAATTTCCTTGTTTACTCAAAAGTTATTCACAAGCAAGTTGTTTAATTTCCATATAATTCTATGGGTTTGAGAGATTTTCTTAGTATTGATTTCTATTTTTATTGTGCTATGGTCCAAGAATGTGGTTGGTATGATTTAGGTTTTTTGAATGTGCTGAGGATTGTTTTATGGCCAATTTCATGGTCACTTTTAGAGCCTGTGCCATGTGCAGATGAGAGAAATGTATTTTCTGTTATTTTTGGGTAAAGCTTGCTGTAGATATCTACTAGGTCCATTTAGTTAACTGTGGAATTCAGGTCTGAAATATCTTTGTGAATTTTCTGCCTTGATGGTCCACCTAATACTTTCAGTGGGGTGTTGATGACTTCCACTATTATTGTGTAGTTATTTAAGTCACTTTGTAGGTCTCTAATAACCTGTTTTATGAATCTTGGTGGTCTTGTGTTGGGTACATACATATTCAGGCTGGTTAGGTCTTCTCGTTGAATTGAACCCTTTACCATTATGTCATGCTACATTAAGAGAGAATCCTGTGGGGCAAAAGAATCTGAACAGCAGACCTTGAGTCCCAGGTCTTCCCTCTGATATAGTCTACTGAAAGGAGAAGGAACCAGAAAAATAATTCTGGTAATATGACAAAGGTTCTTTAATACCCCCAGAAGATCACACTAGCTCACTAGCAATGGATCCAAACCAAGAAGAAATCCCTGAATTGCCAGAAAAAGAATTCAGAAGGTCAATTTTTAAGCTAATCAAGGAGGCACCAGAGAAAGATGAAGTCTAGCTTAATGAAATAAAAAAAGGAATGATACAAGATATTAAGGGGAAAATCTTCAATGAAATGGATAACATACATAAAATGCTACTTCTGGAAATCAAGTACACACTTAGAGAAATATGAAGTGCACTGGAATGTCTTAGAAATGAAGTTGAACAAGCAGAATAAAAAAACTTCAGAGCTCAAAGACAAGGTTTTCAAAGTAACCCAATCCAACAAAGAGTTTAAAAAGGAATCTAAACAGAATTTTAACAAAATGATCAAAGTCTCCAAGAAGTTTGGGATTATGTTAAACAACAAAACCTAGGAATAATTGGTGTTCCTGAGGAAGAAGAGAAATCTAAAAGTTTGGAACACATATTTAAGGGAAAAATTGAGGAAAACTTCCCCAGTCTTGCTAGAGATCTAGACATCCAAATACAAGAAGCTCAGAGAACACCTGGGAAATTTATCACAAAAAGATCATTGCTAGGCACACAGTCATCAGGTTATCTAAAGTCAAGACAAAGGAAAGAATCTTAAGAGCTGTGAGGCAAAAGCACCAGGTAACCTATAAAGGAAAACCTATCATATTAAGTGCAGGTTTCTCAGCAGAAACCCTACAAGCTAGAAGGGATTGGGACTCTATCTTTGGTCTCCTTAAACAAAACAATGATCAGCCAAGAATTTTGTATCCAGTGAAACTAAGTTTCATCAATGAAGGAAAGATACAGTCTTTTTCAGACACACAAACGTTGGGAGAATTCACCACTACCAAGCCAGCACTGCAAGAACTGCTAAAAAGAGCTCTAAATCTCGAAACTATTCCTTGAAGCACACCAAAATAGAACCCCTTTAAAGGATAAATCTCACAAAACCTATAAAACAAAAACACAGTAAATAATAATAATAAACCAAAGTATTCAGGCAACAACTACCACAATGAATACAATAGTACCTCACATCTCAATACTAACATTGAATATAAATGGCCTAAATGTGCCACTTAAAAGATACAGATGGCAGAATGGATAATAACTCACCAACCAAGTATATGCTGCCTTCAAGAAATTCACCTAACACATTATGACACACATAAACTTAAGGTAAACTCATAGCAAAACAATACTGTGGTGAACTGGGGACAGATTTGCCGCCACTGCTGCCGCTGCTGCTGCCACCACCTCCACCTTCTGTTGCTTGGATAAAGCTGAGGGATGTGGCACTGTTAAGAGATTCTTACAAGTTCCAGGCAAGTACTCCTAGCTGGGACCCTACAATTCAGTTTGCACCCCAAGGCTCTAAATCTCAGCTCCCCTAGGTCCTGGTACCTGGTCTTTGGAAGACACACACAGAAAGGACTTAGATACCTTCTCAAAAGGATGGAACAAATAAAACTTATATTCCCTGCTCTCCTCTTGCTTGGAAGATCATTTAAGATTAGGAGATGAAGTGACTTTTCCCACTGAAGGGGACACAGAGCAAACTATGATTAGGAGTTTCCAGAGACCTGTGTTCCAGCCATGGTTTCCCTATGTCCTCGCCTTGGGACCCAGCACTACTTACTAAACCTTTTTGAGTCTCAGTTTCCTTATCTATAAACAGAAATAATAATAGGACCAACTGTGCAGAGCTGTTGTGAAGGAAAAAAATATTCCATGCAAATGAACACCCAAAATAAGCATGACTAGCTGTTCTTATATCAGACAAAACAAACTTTAAAGCAACAGCAGTTAAAAAAGACAAAGAGGGACATTATATAATGATAAAAGGGTCAGTCCAACAGGAAAATATCACGATCCAAAATACATATGCACTTACCACTAGAGCTCCCTAATTTATAAAACAATTACTACTACACCCAAGAAATGAGATAGACAGCAACATAATAATAGTGAAGGACTTCAATGCTCTACTGACAGCACAAGACAGGTCATCAAGAAAGTCACCAAAGAAACAATGGATTTAAACTACACCCTATAACAAATGGACTTAACAGATATTTACAGAATGTTCTACCCAACAACAGCTGAATATACATTCTATTCATCAGCGCATGAAACATTTTAGAAGATAGACCATATGATAGCTCACAAAACAAGTCTCAATAAGTTTAAGAAAATTGAAATTATATCAAATACTCTCTCTGACCACAGTGGAATAAAATAGAAAATTAACTTTAAAAGAAACACTCAACGTGCAAATACATGAAAATCAAATAACCTGCTCCTGAATGATCATTGGGTCAACAATGAAATCAAGATAAAAATTTAAAAATTCTTTGAGACTGGGTGCAGTGACTCAAGCCTGTAATCCCAACACTTTGGGAGGTCGAGGTGGGTGGATCTCTTGAGCCCAGGAGTTCAAGACCAGTCTGGCCAATATGGTGAAAACCTGTCTCTACTAAAAATACAAAAATTAGCTAGGTGTGGTGGTGCATGCTCATAATCCCAGCTACTTGGGAGGCCAAGACAGGAAAATAGCTTAAACCTGGGAGGTGGAGGCTGCAGCGAGCTGAGACTGTGTCACTGCACTCCAGCCTGGTCAACAGAGCAAGACTCTATCTCAAAAACTTAAATAAAATAAAATAAATTATTTGAACTGAACGGTAATAGTGACACTTATCTCTCCTCCTTTCCCAAACATTATAAAAGCCCTTTAACTGTACAACTACAAAGTCACTAAAAAAACTCGTCATAAAACATGTTTTTCCTTAAAAAATAAAAAATAATATATGTCTCAATTAATTAAATAACTGTCTTTGTTTCTCACTTCTATAATATACTTCCCACTGCACAAATCTCCCGCCAGCCCACAAAATACTTAAAAAATAACTCTTTGTTCAAAACTCAGTCCTTTAAATATTAATCCAACTAGGCCAGTACACCTAAATAATAAATATCCTCCTAAACCCCATCAGTCTCTCTAATTCCTTAAAAATCCCACTACAACACAACCTATCAAAGTCTCTGGAATACAGCAAGGCATTGCTAAGAGAAAAGTTCAAAGCCTTAAATGTCTACATCAAAAAGTCTGAAAGAGGAAAAAATAGACAATCTGTGATCACACCTCAAAGAACTAGAGAAACAAGAACAAACCAATCCCAAACCCAGCAGAAGAAAAGAAATAACAAAGATTAGAGAATAACTAAACTAAATTGATACAAACAAACAAAACACAAACAAACAAAAAAATACAAAAGATAAATGAAAAAAAACTGGTTCTTTGAGAAGATAAACAAAATTGATAGGCCGTTAGTGAGATTAACCAACAAAAGAAGAGAAAGATCCAAACAAGCTCAATTAGATATGAAATAGGAGATGTTATAACCTATGCCACAGAAATACAAAAGATCATTTGAGGCTACTATGAATACCTTTATGCACATAAACTAGAAAACCTAGAGGAGATGGATAAACCCCTGGAAATATACAGTCTTCCTAGATTAAACCAGGAGGAAATAGAAACTCTGAACAGACCAATAGCAAGCAGTGAGACTGAAATAGTAATTAAAAAGTTACCAACAAAAAAAGTCCAGAACTAGATGGATTCATAGCTGAATTCTATCAGATAATTCAAAGAAGAATTGGTATCAATCCTATTGACACTATTCCACAACAGAGAGAAAGAGGGAATCCTCCCTAAATCATCCAATGAAGCCAGTATCACTCTAACACCACAACCAGGAAATGACATAACATAAAAAGGAAACTACAGACAAATATCCCTGATGAATACAGATGCCAAAATCCTTAACAAAATACTAACTAACCAAATCCAACAGCACATCAAAAAGATAATTCACCATGTTCAAGTGGGTTTCATATGAGGGATGCAGGGATGATTTAACATACATGAGTTGTATTAGTCCATTCTCACACTACTATGATGAAAGACCTAAGACTGGGTAATTTATGAAAGAAAAATAGGTTTAATTGACTCACAGTTCTGCATGGCTGGAGAGGCCTCAGGAAATTTATAATCAAGGCAGAAGGCACCTCTTCACAGGGTGGCAGGAGAGAGAATGAGTACTGAGTGAAGGGGGAAACCCCTTACAAAACCATTGGATCTTATGAGAACTCACTATCACAACGTGGGGGAAACTATGCCCATGATTCAATTATCTCCACCTGGTCCTGCCCTGGATATGTGATGATTATTATAATTTATGGTGAGATTTGGGTTGGGGCACAGAACAAAACTATGTCATTCTGCCCCTGGCCACTCACAAATCTCATGTCCTCACAATTCAAAACACAATCATAGCCTTTCAACAATCCCCCTAAGCCTTAACTCATTCCAGCATTAACCCAAAAGTCAAAGTCCAAAGTCTTATCTGATACAAGGCAAGGACCTTCTACCTACGAACCTGTAAAATCAAAAACAAGTTGTTCACTTCCTAGATACAATGCGGGCACAGACATTGGGTAAATACACCTGTTCCAAATGGGAGAAAATAGCTAAAACAAAGGGGCCACAGGTCCCATACAAGTTCAAAATTCAATAGGGCAGTCATTAAACCTTAAAGTTCCAAAATGATCTCCTCTGACTCCATGTCTCACGTCCAGGTTACACTGATGCAAGAGGTGGGCTCCCATGGCCTTGGGCCACTCCAGCCCTGTGGCTTTGCAGGGTACAGCCCCCCTCCATGGCTACTTTAGTGGGCCGTCATTGAGTGTCTGTGGCTTTTCCAGGTGCATGGTGCAAGCTGTCAACTGATCTACCATTTTGGGGTCTGGAGGACAGTGGCCCTCTTCTCACAGCTCCACTAGGCAGTGCCCTAATGGGTACTCTGTGTGGGACTTCCAATCCCACATTTCCCTTCTGTACTGCCCTGGCAGAAGTTCTCCATGAGAGCCCCGCTCCTGCATCAAACTTCTGCCTGGACATACAGGTGTTTCCACACATCCTCTGAAATCTAGGCAGAGGTTCACAAACCAGAATTCTTGACTTCTGTGCATTCACGGGCTCAACACCATGTGGAATCTGCCAAGGCTTGGGGCTTGTACCCTCTGAACAATGGCACAGGCTGTACCTTGACCCCTTTTAGCCATGGCTGGCGCTAAAGCAGCTGGAATGCAGGACCCCATATCCTAAGGCTGCACAGAGCAGAGGGACCCTAGACCAGGCCCACCAAACCATTTTTTCCTTCTAGGCCTCTGGACCTGTGATGGGATGGACTGCTGTGAAGGTCTCTGATATGCTCTGGAGATATTTTTCCCATTGTATTAGTGATTAACATTCAGTTCCTTATTACTTATGCAAATTTCTGCAGCAGGCTTGAATTTCTCCACAGAAAATGGGTTTTTATTTTCTACTTCATCATCAGGCTGAAAATTTTCCAAAGTTTTATGCTCTGTCACATCTTGAATGCTTTACTGCTTAAAAGCTTCTTCCAGCAGATATCCTAAATCATCTTTCTCAAGTTCAAAGTTCCACAGATCTCTGGGGTAGGGGCCAAAAGTTGCCAGTCTCTTTGCTAAAGTATAGCAAGAGTCACCTTTACTCCAGTTCCCAACAAGTTTCCCATCTCCATTTGAATTCACCTCAGTCAGCCAGGACTTCATTGTCCATATTACTATCAGCATTTTGATCAAAGCTATTCAACAAGTCTCTAGAAAGTTCCAAAGTTTCCCACACCTTCCTGTCTTCTAAGCCCTCCAAACTATTCCAACCTCTGCCTGTTACCCAGTTACAAAGTCGCATCCACATTTTCAGGTATCTTTACAGCAGAACCCTACTTCTGGTGCCAACGTACTGGTACCAGAAGTATTAGTTGACTCTCATGCTGCTGTGAAGAAATACCTGAGACTAATTTATTTAAAAATGAGATTTAATTGACTCACAGTTTCACATGTCTGAGGAGGCCTCAGGATACTTACAATCATGGAAGAAGGCACCTCTTCATATGGTGGCAAGAGAGAGAATGAGAGCCAAGCGAAGGGGAAAGCCCCTTATAAAACCATCAGATCTCATGATAACTTACCAATATCATGAGAACAACATGGGGGAAACAGACCCCATGATTCAATTATCTCCACCTGGTCCAGCCCTTGACACATGGGGATTATCACTTAAAACAGAGCTACCATTTGACCCAGCAATCCCATTACTGAGTGTATACCCAAATACTTGTAAATTGCTCTGCCATAAAGACACATGCATGCATATGTGTATCACAGCAGTATTCGCAATGGTAGGGAATGGAATCAGCCCAAATGTCCATCAATGGTAGAGAGGATAAAGAAAATATGATTTAGTAGCAGGTAAACATTGAGTACAAATGGACACAAAGAAGGGAACAACAGACATTGGGGCCTACTTAAGGGTGAAGGATGGAAGGAAGGTGAGGATAGAAAAGCTACCTATCATGTACTGTGCGTATTACCTGGGTGATGAAATAATCTATGCACCAAACCCCTGTGACATGCAGTTTACCTATTTAACAAACCTGCACATATACTTTTGAGCCTAAAATAAAAGTTAAAAAAATGAAATTAAAAAATAAAGTTTTTAAAGGGCTTTCATACTTGTTATCTTTAACATCTGTATTAGTCTATTTTCATACTGCTGCTAATAGAGACATACCTGAGGCTGGGTAATTAATAAAGGAAAGGCGTTTTAATGGTCTCACAGTTGCACATGGCTGGGGAGGCCTCACAATCGTGGTGGAAAGTGAAAGAGGAACAAAGGCATGTCTTCCATGGTAGCAGGCAAGAGAGTATGTGCAGAACTGCCCTTTATAAAACTATCAGATCTCGTGAGACTTATTCACTATTATGAGAACAGAATGGGAAAGCCCACCCCTATGATTCAATTACTTCCCACTGGGTCCCTCCCAGGAATGTGATATTATGGGAGCTAAAATTTAAGATGAGATTTGGGTGGGGACACAGCCAAGCCATATCATTTTGCCACAGTCCCTCTCAAATCTCATGTCCTCACAATTCAAAACACAATCATGCTCTTCCAACAGTCCCCCAAAGTCTTAACTCATTTCAGCATGAGAGTCCAACTCCAAAGTTTCATCTGAGACAAAGCAAATCCTTTCTGCCTATGAACATGTGAAATCAAAAGCAAGTTAGTTACTTTCTAGATATAATGAGGGTACATGCATTGGGTAAATACACCCATTCCAGACTGGAGACATTGGCCAAAACAAAGGGGATACAGGCCCCATGCAAGTTCAAAATCCAGCAGAGCAGTCAAATCTTAAAGCTCCAAAATGATCTCCTTTGACTCCATGTCTCACATTCAGGTCACTCTGATGCAAGAGATGGGCTCCCACGGCCTTAGGCCACTCTTCCCTGTGGCTTTGCGGGGTATAGCCCCCACTGCCATCTGCTTTCACAGGCTGGCATTGAGTGTCTGAGGCTTTCCAAGGCACATGGGTGCAAGCTGTTGGTGGATTTACCATTCTGGGGTCTGGAGGATGGTAGCCCTCATCTCATAGCTCCATAGGCAGTGCCCTAGTGGGGACTCTGTGTGGGGGCTCCAACCTTGCATTTCCCTTCTGCATTGCCCTGGCAGAGGTTCTCCACGGGGGCCCTGACCCTGCAGCAAACTTCTGCCTGGATATCCAGGCATTTCCATACATCCTCTCAAACCTAGGTGAGGGTTCCCAAACCTCAATTCTTAACTTCTGTGCACCTGCAGGCTCCACACACCACATGGAAGCTGCTAAGGCTTGGGGCTTGCAGCCTCTCAAGCCATGGCCTGAGTTGTACCTCAACCCCTTTTAGCCATGGCTGGAGCAGTTGGTATGCAGGGCACCAAGTTCCTAGGTTGTGCACAGCAGGGAGGCCCTGGATCTGATCCAGAAAACCATTTTCTTCTCCTATGCCTCTGGACCTGTGATGGAAGTCCTGCAGCAAAGGTCTCTGACACACTCTGGAGACATTTTCTCCATTATCTTGGTGATTAACATTCGGCTCTTTGTTACTTATGCAAATTTCTGCAGCAGGCTTGAATTTCTCCCCAGAAAATGGGTTTTTGTTTTCTGTTGCATCATTAGGCTGCAAATTTTCAAACTTTTATGCTCTGCTTCCTCTTGAATGTTTTGTCACTTAGAAATTTCTTCTGCTAGATACCTTAAATCATCTTTCTCAAGTTCAAAGTTGCATAAATCTCTAAGGCAGGTGCAAAATGCCACCAGTCTCTTTTCTAAATTATAACAAGAATCACCTTTGCTCCAGTTCCCAAGAAGTTCCTCAGCTCCCTCTGAGACCACCTCAGCACTTCATTGTCCATATAACTATCAGCATTTTGGTCAAAGCCATGCAACAAGTCTCTAGAAAGTTCCAAACTTTTTCACATCTTTCTGTCTTTTGAGCCCTCCAAATCTCTAGGAAGTTCCAAATTTTCCCATATTTTTCTATCTTCTTCTGAGCCCTCCAAACTGTTCCAACCTCTGCCTGTTACCCAGTTCCAAAGTTAGTTCTACATTTTCAGGTATATTTAAAGCAGCACCCCACTCTACTAGTACCAATTTACTGTATTAGTCTGTCCTCATGCTGCTAATAAAGACACACCTGAGACTGGGTAATTCATAAAGGAAAGGAGGTTTAATGGATTCACAATTTCACATGGCTGGGGAGGCCTCACAGTCATGGTGGAAGGCGAAGGAGGAGCAAATGCACATCTTACATGGCAGCAGACAAGGAAGTATGTGCAGGGGAACTACCTTTTATAAAACCATCAGATCTCATGAGACTTATACATTAGCACATGAACAGCACAGGAAAACCCACCCCCATGATTCAATTGTTTCCCACTGGGTCCTTTACATGACATGTGGAGATTATGGGAGTTACAATTCAAAATGAGATTTGGGTGGGGACTCAGCCAAACTTTATGTCAATGTCATAAAGTAGATTAGAGAGTTATCCATTATTCACCTTTATAGATGAGGCAATGGAGGCTCCCAAATAAATGACAAAGCAATTTGGCTGAGCTCACACAGTGACATTTGAGACATGAACTCTGGTCTTTAATGTTGCTTCCTGACCATTGCTCCATCTTTATTTTACAACTCTATATGATTGATGATTAATTCAGAATCTCCTGAATTTTATCCTGCAGCCTCTTCTCTGCCTGCCTCTTCACTTTTTCTGTGAAAAGGTTCTCAATGAATGATGAGAACTTGCTCCCCATGCCTATATACACCCATTTATTTTCTCTACTGAAATATAATTTTCCAATAGGTAGACCCATTTATGGACAAATAGTAAACAGCTCTCCCTCTAGTTTTGGTACGTGAACCCTAAACTATTTGTAAGCTTCAGAGATAAGTGTCTGAAACTTCAAAGTAAGATCTTTAGAGTGGAGGCCCATAAATATAAGATTACAGTCCTGTCTAATCTGAAAAGCCCAGAGAGCCCAATTGATAGCTTGGATTACTTTCTTTTTTTAAATGCTTATTTTATTATTATAAAGTTAATCTATTTTAAAGAAGTATTTATATGAGCTAAGAGCCAAGACTTAATGTATCTAGATATCTTTCGATAAACTAGTTGAATATCTATTCACCGTTCAATTGTTCAAAGTACCTAAGTGATTATTGGCCTGCAGGAAGGCTAGTAATGACTAGGAATTCTAGCTTACTCCTTTTCCCAACCAAGAGAAAGAAGTCCTAGAATTCCTTCAAATGATGGGAGATTAAACTAACCTAACTGATTAATGTAAATGGTAATAAAAGTTTGACCTTTTATTATATCATAGCATCTAAGTTGGCTTTATAATGATTAATTCAGCAACTGTGTTTTTCTGGCTCCTAACTCTGCATTCACAGTAGAAAGCAAAACCCAAGAAAGGGATGAATTTGGGGGAAAATACTGTGCAATGTCTTTAATTTTTTTTCTCTCAGTTCCTTGGGAGATTAAAACTTATGTGATGAAATAGACTATTACAAATGAAATCAGTATGCTCAGACATGTTGCTCTTGTGAAAAGCATGGGGAAAATGTGAAATATGAACTAGTTAATGTATAACTAAAAATATGGGCCTTCAGCTGAAAGAATCTGCATTTTGGAAAGGACTCATGTCCTAATCAGCTCAGGCTGCTATCAGAAAATATCATAGACTTAATATAAATTTATTGTTCAAAGTACTTGGGACTGAGAAGTCCAAGATCAAGGTTCTGACAGTGTTTAGTTCCTAGCGAGGGCTCTTTTTCTGGCTTGCAGATGGCTGCCTTCTTGCTGTATCCTCCCGTGACCTTTCCTTTGTGCATACGTATAGTGGAGGGGGAGAGAGACAGAAGGAGGGAGGGAAGGGGGGGAGAGAGAGAGAGAGAGAAAGAGTAAGAGAAAGAGAGAGAGAGAGAGAAAGAGAGAGAGAGAGACAGAGGGAGGGAGGGAGGGAACCACTAATACATTGAGGGACCTACCTTCATGACCTAATCTAATCCTAATTAATTCCCAAAAGCTCCATCTAAATACCATCATGTTGGGGGATAATGCTTTATCATATGAATTATGGGGGGACATAAACATTCAGTTCATAACACTGGCATAGATTATAAAGAGCTAACTAGATTTCCAGAAGCATGTTTCTCTCACTTGAATGGAGATGAGGGCAGCATCTGCTACTGCTCTCCTGCTGGCTAGAAGGAAATAGATTGTGCTCATTCTGCAAAGAAAGAGTTACGCTTGCTGCACCTCAGCTTTCCAGCTCAGAGATTTACTTCCCGGAGCCAGATGAGCCCCACGGCCTTTAGTACCTGTCAAAAGACAGTACCTAGATCCTGACAAAGGGGCAGGAAAGCGAGGGGAAAAAGGATACCACAGAGTGAATTGTCAAGAATAAATTAAGATCTGTTGTCAGTCCCAGAACTAATTCCTAGGCTTTCTTTATCCCCGAATAAATCATAAATGACATTGATTTGTATTCTATGTAGCAACAATCATAGTTCTACAATTATAGCGACTTGGAACGGCTCTCTAAAGTTTATTATTTTAACTTTAAAAAATTTTTAATCTTTTATTTTTCCGAAAGCAACTTAATAAAATTGTAGCTAAACAATTTTCCCATTTTCTACATGAAAGAGGCCAACAACAGCATATATACTAATACAATTTAATTTCAACTATTTTCTCAGTACATCTTGTTTATGAAGAAAGACATTATGTATTATCCCTAGTTAGATTATTCATGCCTTCATCAGAGTAAGTTTGTTAAAGGATATTATATCCCCTTGCAGATGAATCTGATTTGCATTGCTTTCCTCTAATGGAACTGAGGATTCAGGTATGTTTTCCTCAGATAATTCTAATTAGAAGGAAAGATTGGAAAATAAGTATTAATCTCTCATGTTCCCAATATACTCCAGTAGATAATCTGCCTGTGATTACAAGGTAAAATCACAATTTATTTCAAGTTCACAGCTATATAAAGGATAAGGATGTAGCATAATTGCAGGGTAAAAATACTCAACAGTGTTGGAAGTCAGATCAGTATATAATGGTATAGAGCAAGCTATCTGCCTTATGAGAGAAGAAAAAGGTACACAATCTATAAGCAATAATATTTTAGCCATGAAAACTCTTCCTGAATCAGGCATGCTCAACTCTTGGATGCATGTTAGAATTATCTGGGAAAAATCCTAATGCCCCATGCCATACCCCATCAATTAAATCTGAATATCTGGAAGTTGGGCCCAAATATTTGAGAAGCTGGTTCCAATGTGCAAGTAAAGCTGAGAAGCACTCTGCAATAGCTCCTCACTACAAGTTGCTTTTGCACCAATCTGGCCTACTGGCACTTTTATAAATACAAACATTTGTGGATACACTGATGCTCAAACTAAAAAGTCCCTCTGGTAAGTTTTCCTCTCTTAAGCTTAAGCTTATGGCACAAAAGGTGAAAATGTGTTGGCAATTATCAGGGTAAGTCCACCCAAATCCTGGGATAAAGTAATTAGTTACTTTAGGCACAGATCATAATTTCTAATTGTCTGAAGTTAGAAGAATATGAAAATAACACTTAATTTTAATTCTATAACATAGCTATCAAATTTTCTGTAAGTACTATATGGTTATTAGATTGACATTTCTGAAAATTTGTTGGAATAGCACATTTTTCTTCCAAGGAGATTTTGCAGGACTTATTTATTCAACAGACATTTCATTGAGTTGCTATTATAATGTCAGCTCTTGTTCTAGGCCTTGGGAATGCCATAAGGAACAAGACTAAGACTTTATGTATATGAAGCTGATATTCAGTTTGGGAGAGATAGCAAGTCATTAGCATCCCTTGGCTTCTTCTTGGCATCTTATTTAGCCTCTTGCAAAATTATTCTCAAAGTTTACTGTGCACAAGAGCCACCTGGGGTACTAATTAAAATGTGGTTCTCTAGGTTCTACCCCCCGAGATTCAGGCTCAGAAAGTTTAGGAGGGCATTCTAACAAGCACCTTTGGTAATTCTCATGCAGGTGGTCCATTTATCACTTTGAGGAATACTAGGCTAGCATACTTGTCTGTTTCATTGACTTGCAATGAACACTATGGAATGGCAGAAGGATTTTTCAGGGCTTATCTAACAGAAAGATGTAATCTTAAAAGGATAATGCTTGCCATATAGGTGAATGGCAGCTGTTGGAAATTACTTTCTTGCTGTTAGAACAGAAAATGTAGCCTCTATGAGTAAGCAATCTTAGGAGAAAGTTTGGCTACAGATTTGCTTATATTGATCTCAAGATTTGCTTATATTGATCTTATATTTAATTTACCCAGATCACCTCAAAATGTGGCTCTTTTGAGTGAAAAGGAGTGTCCAGTAAAATGTAAACCCACGATATTTCTGTGGATTTATATTTTCTTCATTTAATATGAAAATGAAGAAATAACACTGCATGTAAATCCACAATATTTCTGTGGATTTACATTTTACTAGACATTCCTTTGCACTCAAAAGAGCCACGTTTTGAGGTGATCTGGGTAATTTAAATGACTCTCTTAAGATAAATAAAATACAAATTATAAATTTATATTTTACTGGACACTCCTTTGCACTCAAAAGAGCCACATTTTGGTTCTTTTGGATTTAAGTTTAAGTTTGGATTTAGCCCCAAAGCACACACTATGAGAAGGGCAGGAGTTAATATGGGCCTGGGAGGTTATACTTAAAACCCCTTTATAATTTTAATGACAATTAAGTCAGTTCACTTCATCTTGCTAGGCTTTACTTAATCAAAGTTTGATTAGATGATTTCCCAGGTTTCATATAACTAAGAATGCCTTGTGAAGGGTCAACCCAAACCTGCAGATTATATCTAGCTAAAAATTTAAAAAAATGTTTTTCTCAGAGTTCTAATAGATACTTGCATGTTTATCCATGTTTTCTGCATGCACACATATGGCAACAGAAGGAAGTTTGAAGTGACAACAGACATTACCAAAACAATCTACAGTCAATCATTAGTAGAACTTGTAAAATTGGTCACTTATTCAATTGAACAACCTATTCACTACAAGGGTGGCCAACTGTCCTGGTTTGTCTGAAACTCAGGGATTATATGGAATATGCTAAAACCAAGAAGAGCTGGTCATCCTGGTTATCCATCAGCTATTTAAGAGGTTACTGCTCCCTTAGTTTGTAGTCTAGTTTAGGAGATAAAAGTAACAGACACACAAAAATAATTGAAAAAGAATTCTATGCTAAACTGGGTGATATTGTCAAGTACAATAGGGATTCTGAGAAAGAATGTCAGTGTGGGCTGCAGTTGCTGCAGTTTCATAAATTAGGTGGAACCGGATCCCAATTTTATGGCTTGCAGTTCTGCTTCCTTCTTTACAAGAAATGTCATCATCCTTTTTGTGCTCAAGAAACACGAAAATGACCTAGGATATATATTTCATATTTGTCAGTCAGGGACACAGGATAAGATTAGTTTAAAACTAAGTTGACTTAAAAGCTTTAATTTGTCTCTTATTTAAATAATTAGCATTTATTTTTTCATACAATGATGAATGCCAGGAATACAAAATAAAATAAAATAAAATACAATTTCTGTCCTTGATGTATTTATTGTCTAGTGAGGAACATATACATTAGTGTATAAAAAGGTAAATTCAAGGATATGTGAGAAGACCTGCGATAGAAATATTTGGAGAGTTATGGATACCTTAAAGAGAGAAAAATGTAAGAAAAGAAATTGGAACTTAGTAAATAACCCTATCTTTTTCAGTGTTTAATATCAACATCTATTTCAGGACATTCTTAGTTTTAGGTCAGCCAAATGAAATAGCTTGATTGCAGATACTTTATAGTAAAATAGTCATTTAATGTGAAAATGAAGAAATAACACTGCATATTCTAAAGTTCTGATTACTTGGGTTTTAGTTAATCAGATGGGCTGACTGTGCTTACCTTGGGGTAAAGTCAGACAAACTTATCAAAAAACAACACGGAGGTGTGACTATAGTAAGTGTGTTAGCAAATGCACAGGATATGCATTTGGCAAGACTCAGTGCTGTCCCAGGAACCTGAACTTTGGAATTTCCTGAATTTGCAGGGCTTGCGGTATTTAAGTGGAAGTTAGGTAGATAGTAAGCTGGCTTTTATAGTTCATCAGTAAGTTAAAACACAGCAAGAAACTCTTGAAGAATGCTATGTCTTTATGAATTATAGTTGCAGTTGCTAAAAACTGCAGAGAGAGAGAGAGGAATTATTCTGTATACCCACTGTGCTAGGTGCTGAACCCTTATTAAAGATGAATAAGATCTAAGATCTGGTTGAGTCAAACACTGCTTGGTGTGAATGCCAGATATGAAAAACAAATATGATATTATTGAGAATAAAGAGAGGTAAGAAAGGGGAAGAAAAATGATTAAGTTAACACAGAGCTTGGAATCAACTAGCCTCGTGATACTAAATATAGAGTGGGCAACTAAATTTGGGAACCAGAGCATACAGTGGATAGAAAGACCATAAACATTAAATCCCACCTCACTGGCATGCACAATATTCATAATAATAAATAGTTGTCATAGTGACATCTAGATAAATATCAAAACAAAACAAACAAAATACCAAACAAGCAGAAAATCAGACCAGCCCAGGAAATACAAAAACATCCCAGAAGTAGCCAATAGACAATTCAAGACAACTCACTGGGAAGGGTGGAAGGAACTCAGCCCTCTCATCTTAGAGCAAGATTTACTTTCCTAGGGTGCTGGCTGGATCCAAGATGGTGCCCTGATTCCATCTCCAGTGTAGAGTGCCCACTGGGCACTCAGGAATTTGTCTTACCCCTGTGAAGAGGCTGGACCATTTGCACTGTGGCAAAAGAGCAAGGAGACAGAGAGAAGGGATCACTTAACCTAGTTGCTCCAAAAGCCTGTGAAATAAGAATTTACCTACCTCTCTTCAAGGACATTTTAGGACATATGTCCTCCTTGTGTGAGTTGTGGGTTTCCTACCCAAAGGCCAAATGCCTGGGCTGACTTTTGTGCACCCAGTCACATGCATAAGATTAATAAGTGTTCACAGACTCCCAAGCCTGGTCTGAAAACCACAAAGTAGGACATTGTGCCTTAACAGGTTGCACATGTGAGTTTCAACTTTACATTGATTTCTATGGAGAACTTAAAAAATTTTTTTTTAATTTGCATTTCCAGTAACCAACTTTGAAAAATATCATGATCAAAGGTAAGCATCAAACATTTAAATTACATTTCTTGGAAACTGACTTTGGAGATTTGTTCCTTGATTCCAGTGTTATATACATCTTGCTCTGTGACCTGCTGCATAAGTCATCCTGATCGCTACAGGCTTCCTCTCTTCTTTCTACCTGGATGTTCATCTCTCTTCTTTCTACCTGGAAGCGGTATTTTGTTCATTGCACTTGGAACATTCTGACAGGGTCAAATCCTGCCTCTGCCAGTTACAGGTCTTTCATTGTGGACAAATTATTTAGCCTTTCTGTCTTCTTTTGGGGTTGTTAACAAGAATACACAACACAGAGGACTAAAGTAAGTATTGAAGAAGACAGTGTATGCAAAGCACTTAGCACTGTGCCTGACTCACAGTAGTACTCAATAAATGCTATTTTTACATGCTTCCGGCACAGGCAGCCCTGACTTACAAATATCTGATTTACTGTGCCCCGTACATGTGAAGAGGATGAAACCATTACAAAGGCACTCCCAGAGCCTGCTGCCAACACCAGAAACCCCACTGTTCTAGCTAAACCCTTGACTGCTTCTAAAGCAATTACTCAGCAGATGTACAATTCACAGTTTCAGAATCCACGTACAGTTCGCCAGTCCTCTGTCTGCTCTGCCTAACTCAATCTCACGCAATCACAGAACTAGAACACTTAGATTAGGGTTTCTGGGGTCTATGTTTTTGGCATTCTGCCTCAGAATGAGGGTCCTGATGTTGATACCAGGAGCCTAAAATGCAAATTAAGAAGGGCGATCATGGACCAGCTTGTGGCCCAATGGGGCAGAGTTAACTAACATGTGTGGTCCCAGACTATCATAAGGAACAATTCAATTAAGCCCCAATACGTGCTTTCCAAACCCAAAGGGCACTATTCCAGACAAAGTGTCTTGCCTTTAAATTTGAAGGGGAGAGAAAAATGCTAAACTGTAAAATACCTTCATTGGGTTTGTTCCCCTAGCTCCCTGCATTTGCATAAACATGCCAGTCAGTTCAGAATCCTGTATTTATACCTTTCATTTGGTCAGAAAGATAAAAGACATGAAGAAAGTTTCCCTATTTCTCTTCCCAGCTGGCTCCCTGTGTCTGAGTTCCAAGCTACAGCATGTGACAATGGGAAATCTTATCTGTTCTAGTTATTTGTTCTTTGTAGATCTAAAACAGTTTAAGTTATAACAGCATTCCCTAGGCCTTCAGCGCAAATAATTCACACTTGCAACCACACACATAGTTACCGCAGTGTGGTATCATAAAGACTTCAGTTCTGTAAGAGACACTAAATTTAATACCAGCCTTCAGGAGCCAAAAGCCATTGCTCAGTCCTTTGCAGAGAAACGGATTTAATTAAGATGTTTTATGTCCACTTTTACACTTTTAAATGTAGAAATTTAAACATCTATAATATTAAATAATTCTGTCTTTAGAAGCATACTTTTCTCAAAAAAACAGACCGGCAGGTTTTCATTTACACAAAATATTCCAGCATCAAGAGCCTTCTCAATTAGCTACCAGGTTTCACTTTGTCTCAGTAAATTAGCAGAATGTAAATGAGCCAAGGTCCATGAAAAATCTCCTCATTGATTGCTTCTCTTGGTTTTGCCTCAAACCCTTCAGGGCTTGAATATTTGACATTACGCTTTCAACTTACATATTATTTGCATGAAACTGACAGAGCTTTAAAAAAATTTTTTTAGTCAGAGTCCCTAGAAATGCTCACAATGCATTTTAACAAGTGATAGTCCTGTCTTTCTTCAGGAATATTTGCTTTGAAAGGGTAAGAAATAATTGGACTAGCGTGTGCTATCTTCAGTGAGGGTTGGCAACTTAGAACTAGGGAGCTGTTGGCAGGCCCTGGCTGTCACTGTTGGTGTTGTGGGAAGCCTTTCTGCAAGTGTGTCTGAAAATTGTAAGTGGACTCATTCCGACCTTTTCTGGCCCTGGTCCCACCCTGTTAAAACAAGGTTTTCGGGGTAGGATTCAAAAGGCAGAGGCGAGGTAGGAAAGGGGGACAGGATGTCACGGAGTGGAAAAAAAATCATCACTAGCCTAGGGAATTGGGACCTCGTTTGAGTCCCGGTTCCGACACTATGTGACCTTGGACAAGCCACTATTCCTGACAACAGCTTCCCCTGGGCTGTGGTACAGAGAGATTGCATGTTGGAGCAATTCCTAGCACCCACCAGCTATAGCACTGTTATTTACACTTCTACGGAAGAAAACATATAGAAATGCAAGTAAAAGCTAGGTTCTTACAGAGATAACATGGAACCCACATAAATTTCTTTTCTTTTAAAAAAATTACTGGCAAATTTTGGTAGTTTATTATTAGTTATCTAATTATATATAACATCCCTGTAGCCCTGTGGCTGACAGGCAATGATGTTTCATTCTCCAAATGTAATACTTAATTATTGGAAGACTTTTCTGAGAGTGACTTTGACAGAGAGGTTTAACTAAAAAAGCAAAAGTTGAACTCTCTCATCTGTAAATGGGAATCAAAAACAATGACTACTCCATCCTCTAGGGTTTGTGGTGAGGAGCTATAGAATGCTGCTGAATGTAAAGGGCTTTGTGTAAGTGGAAAGGGGGTACCCGTGCATAGATGCCTGGAATGCTCTGTGCAAAATTGGAGGCACCACAGAGAAAGCATGAAGGTATGTGGATTAACATCATGAGGCAGGATGGGAAAGACTGTTGTGGAGAGGCCCAGGACCCACAGTTGCCAGCAGAGCTTCCAGCAGAAGCCTTGGCATGCAGTAAGAGATCTGTAAGTATCCACTGAATGAATGAATGAGTGAATGTTTCAATGAATAAATGAATGAATGATGGAACAAAACTGCACAATAGGTTCTGGATTATGAGTTCCAAAACAATGGATTACATTGAAACTCCTATTTCACCCTTGAGTTCTGGTGCGTGTGCTAGGTCTGAGAGGGATGGTTCCAGTAACAGATGTTGATGACCGCTCCCAGTAATAGGAAGCAGAGTGTAGAGATTAAGGCAGGGGCTTTTACATCAGATTACCTGGATCCAAATCCCAGATCTGCCATGAGCTACTTGAGATGCTCATCATTATCTCTAACACTTCTGTGCCTTAGTTTCTGTAATATGGGGAAGGAGATGGTAATGAAAATGATGATGATGGTGGTGACTACCTCATAATATTCTCATAAGGATTAAATGAATCAGTACACACAAAGTGTTAAGACAGTGCTTGAAGTTCTCAAAAAATTTTAGTTATTACATTTGGACAAAGAAGCATCATTGGGACCTAATTGTTTGCACTGTACTTATAAATTTACATACATGCTACTTCTAAGCAGTTTCACTTGAACTTGAGTGGGAGTTCACACCCCAAGGAATAAGAAGGCTTAGCATTTGAAGTCAGGGAAACAAAGCCTGAAAACTTGCTCTGATTCTTACTGAGTAAACTTGGACAAATAAATCATTTTTCCTTTTTGAGGCCCAATTCCTAACACGCAAAATAGGGAAAGTAATAATGATACCTTATACAGCTGTCATGAGGATTGAATTAAATAATACATGCGAAAAGGATTTATTAACCTTAAAGACTACCTAACAATTATTGTACTATTTTTCCAAATTTGCTTAACATTTGTATAATGGTGAAAATTTTTAAGTGTTTTTTTTTTTTTTTTTTTTTGAGACGGAGCCTCGCTCTGCCGAGTGCAGTGGCTGGATCTCAGCTCACTGCAAGCTCCGCCTCCCAGGTTTACGCCATTCTCCTGCCTCAGCCTCCCAAGTAGCTGGGACTACAGGTGCCCGCCACCTCGCCCGGCTAGTTTTTTATTTTTATTTTTTAGTAGAGACGGGGTTTCACCATGTTAAGTGTTTTAACATACACTGTTTCAGATCGATAACTCATGTTACTTCAGTGTTGTCCTAATTCCATATTACGTAACACAAAGTAATAAATTACCCTAATATAATTATTTTGTAGGTGGACAGACTCAGTCAGATGGTTCTCATTTAGAGTCTCAAATAAGTACAGTTAGAACTTGGCTGTGGCTTGAGGCATCTGAATATTCCACCAGGCAATATTAGCAAGGTGGCTTCTTAGGACACTTTTTTTTTTTTTTTTCAATTCTTATTTTGGATTTACAGGGTACATGTGCAGTTTCGTTACATGAGTGTGTTGTGCAATGCTGAGGTTTAGGGTGTGGATGATCCTGTCACCAAGGTATTGAGCACAGTTCCCAATGGATAATTATTCAGCACACACCCACTTCTCTTCCTACCCGTTATAGTAGTCCCGAGTTTCTATAGTTCCCATCTTTATGTCCATGTGTACTCAATGTTTAGCTCCCACTTATAAGTGAAAACATGCAGTATCTGGCTTTCTATTTCTGAGTTAATTTGCTGAGGATGTTACTGAATAGGACATGATTTTATTCATTTTATGCCTGCGTAGTATTTCATGGTGTATATATACCAGTATTTCATGGTGTATATATACCACATTTTCTTTATCCAGTCCACCATTGATGTACACCTAGGTTGATTCCATGTCTTTGTTATTGTGAATAGCACTGTGATGAACATATGAGTGCATGTGTCTTTTTGGTGGAATGATTTATTTTCCTTTGGGTATATAGTGAGTAATGGGATTACTGGGGTGAATGATGGTTCTGTTTTAAGTTTTTTGAGAAATTTCCAACTGCTTTCCACAGTGGCTGAACTAATTTGCATTACCACCAACAGTGTAGAAAGCATTCCCTCTTCAGAACCTTGCTGGCATCTGTCACTTTTTGACTTTTTAATAATTGCCATTCTGCCTGGTATGAGATGGTATCTCATTGTGGTTTCAATTTGCCTATCTCTGATGATTGGTGATGTGGAATATTTTTCCATATGCTTGTTGACTTCTTTTAAGAAGTATCTGTTCATGTGCTTTGCCCATTTTTGATTAAATTACTTTTTATTTCTTGTGGATGTGTTTGTTTTTTGTAGATTCTGGATAATAGACTTTTGTCAGATACGTAGTTTGTGAATATTTTCTTACACTCACAGTTTGTCTGTGTAGGTTGTCTGTTTACTCTGTTGATAATTTCTTTTGCTGAGCAGAACCTCTTTAGTTTAATTAGATCCTACTTGTTGATTTTTATTTTTGCTGCAATTGGTTTTGGGGACTTAGCCATAAATTCTTTGCTAAAACTCATGTTGAGAAAGGTATTTCCTAGGTTTTCTTCTAGGATTTTTATACTTTGAGGTCTTACATTGAAATCTTCAGCCCATCTTGGGTTAATTTTTGTACATGGTGAAAGATAAAGGTTCAGTTTCATTCTTCTGCATATGGCTAGCTAGTTATCCCAGCACCATGTATTGAATATGGAGTATTTCCCTCATTGCTTATTTTTGTCAACTTTGTTGAAGATCAGATGGTTGTAGGTATGTGGCTTTATTTTGGGGCTTTCTATTCTGTTCCATTTGTCTATGTGTTTGTCTTTGTACAAGTGCTATGCTGTTTTGGTTACTGTAGCCTTATAGTATAGTTCAAAGTTGGGTAATGTGATGCCTCTGGATTTGTTCTTTTTGCTTAGGATTGCTTTGGTTATTTGAGCTCTTTATTGACTCCATTCAAATTTTAGAATATTTTTTTCCAATTCTGTGAAAAATGACATTTGTATTTTGATAGGAATGGCAATGAATCTGTAAACTGCTTTGGAAAGTATGGTTGTTTTAAAGATGTTAATTCTTCCAATCCATGAGCATAAAATATTTTTTTATTTATTTATGTTGTCTCTGATTTCTTTCAGCAATGGTCTGTAGTTCTCTTTATAGAGATCTCTCACCTCTTTTGTTGTATTCCTAGTTACTTTAATTTTTTGGTGGTTATTGTGAATGGAATTGTGTTTTTGATTTTGTTCTCAGCTAGGATGTTATTGGTGTATAGAAATGCTGCTGATTTTTGTACATTGCTTTTGTATTTTGCACATTTACTGAAGTTGTTTGTCAGTTCTAGGAGACTTTTTGGCAGAATCTTCAGAATTTTTTAAGTATAGAATCATATTGTTAGCAAGAAGAGAGAGTTTGACTTTTTTGTTTTCCTATTTGGATATCTTTTATTTCTTTTTTTTTTTTGAGACGGAGTCTCACTCTGTCCACCAGGCTGGAGTGCAGTGGCGCGATCTCGGCTCACTGCAAGCTCTGCCTCCTGGGTTCACGCCATTCTCCTGCCTCAGCCTCCCTAGTAGCTGGGACTACAGGCGCCTGCCACCGCGCCCGGCTAATTTTTTGTATTTTTTTTAGTAGAGACGGGGTTTCACCGTGGTCTCGATCTCCTGACCTTGTGATCCGCCCGCCTCGGCCTCCCAAAGTGCTGGGATTACAGGCGTGAGCCACCGCGCCCGGCCATCTTTTATTTCTTTATCTTGTCTGATTGCTCTGGCTAGGACTATCAGTGATATGTTGAAGAGAAGTGGTGAGAGCAGGCATCCTTGTCTCATTCTAGTTTTCAAGGGGAATTGTTCCAGGTTTTGGCCATTTAGTATGATGTTGGCTATGAGTTTGTCATAGATGGCTCTAATTATTTTGAAGTATGTTCTTTTGATGCTTGTCTCTTGAGGGTTTTATCCTGAAGGAATTTTGGAATTTATCAAAGGCTTTCTTTGCATCTATTGAAATGATCATATAGTTTTTGTTTTTGGTTCTGTTTATATAAATCACAATTATTGATTTGTGCAGGTGAACAACCTTTGCCTACCAAGGATAGAGCCTACTTGATCATGGTGAATTAACTTTTTGATGTGCTGCTGGATTTAGTTTGCTAGTATTTTGTTGAAGATTTTTGTGTCTATGATCATAAGGGATATTGGCCTGAAGTTTTCTTTTTTCTCTGTGTCTCTTCCAAATTTTGGTATTAGGCTGATGCTAACCTAATAGAATGAGTTAGGGAGGAGCAACTTCTTTTTTATTTTTTTGAAATAGTTTCTTTAGAATTGGTGCTAGTTCTTTTATGTCTGGAAAAATTTGGCTATGAATCCATCTGGTCCAGGGCTTTTTTGGTTGGTAGGTTTTCAATTACTGACTCAATATCAGAACTTGTTATTGGTCTACTTACATTTTTACTTCCAGATTGTGTTTCCAGGAATTATCTATTTCCTCCAGATTTTCTAATTTGTATGCATAATGGTCTCTAAGAATATTTTATATTTCTATAGCACCAGTTCTAACGTCATTTGCTGTTGGGTTTATTTGAATCTTCTTTTTTTTTTTTCCTTTGTTAATCTAGCTACTGGTCTATCAATCTTGTTTATTCTTTTGAAAAACCAACTCTTGGTTTTATTGATCCTTTATAAGGATTTTTAAATCTCAATTTCATTCCATTATTCTCTCATTTTAGGTATTAGCTATTTCTTTTTTCCTTTTATGTTTGGGTATGTTTGGGGATTGCTTTGTTCTTTTTTTTTTTTTCCTTCTGTAGTTTCTCTAGGTATCAACTGGATCTAATAGACATCTCCAGGATACTCCACCCAACAAACACAGAATATACATCCTTAAAACTATACAAAACAAGGCCGGGCGCGGTGGCTCAAGCCTGTAATCCCAGCACTTTGGGAGGCCGAGACGGGCGGATCACAAGGTCAGGAGATCGAGACCATCCTGGCTAACACGGTGAAACCCCGTCTCTACTAAAAAATACAAAAAACTAGCCGGGCGAGGTGGCGGGCGCCTGTAGTCCCAGCTACTCGGGAGGCTGAGGCAGGAGAATGGCGTGAACCTGGGAGGTGGAGCTTGCAGTGAGCTGAGATCCGGCCACTGCACTCCAGCCTGGGCGACAGAGCGAGACTCCGTCTCAAAAAAAAAAAAAAAAAAAACTATACAAAACAGGAAAATTAAAGTTTGGTCCTGAATAACTCTTGGGTGAAAAATGAAATTAAGGCAGAAATAAAAAATTCTTTGATATTAATGAAATAGAGACACAACTTACCAAAATCTTTGGGATGCAGCTAATGCAGTGTAAGAGGAAAGTTCATAGCACCAGATGCCTTCATGAAGAAGTTAGAAAGATCTAA
Organism: Colobus angolensis palliatus; assembly: GCF_000951035.1. Lineage (NCBI taxonomy): Eukaryota > Metazoa > Chordata > Mammalia > Primates > Cercopithecidae > Colobus > Colobus angolensis. The sequence goes on from NW_012120709.1 coordinate 10,109,350, forward strand.
AATTATTAATGTGGGTTCTTAGTCCACCTATCTGGCACCTGTGCCAGGAGGGCTGGAGTAGTGGGTGGCTGGCCAGGCCTCCTTCTCTATGCTGCCTCTCTACATAACTAGCTTAAACTTCCTATGAGCAGAACAGCTTCAAAGTAGTCAGGCTTCTTACATAGGGACTGGCTCTGTTTAAAGTGATTGTTCTAAGATATCAAAGGAGAATCATAAAGCTTTTTCTGACCTTGCCTCAATATCATTTTTCCTGAATTCTATTGGTTACCAACGAGTTGTGATCCACATTCCCAAAAAGGAGACCTATAAAATCATGGCAGAAAGCACGGTTCATTAAAGAGCCATCTTTGGAGATTAGCTATTATTTATTATACAAATAACAGTCATTTAGTCTATGACTCCCAAACTCAGGAGCTCATTCTACACAAGGAGCATCATTTCTTGAATTTTCATGTGTTGATAAGACTTGACAGCCAGCTCACATATATAAATCTTCAAAAAATTATGGAAATGCTAAAAATTAAGTTCCTTATAACAACTCTTAACTTTAAGGATGTTACTGTGTACAAAACATAACACACAAGAAAAACAACCCAGTCAAACCTGACTTCTTTATGAGGAAGAAAAACTCAGATAAGTTTGAGATATCATGGTCCTAATGCTGCCCAATAGCCTCAATCAGTGCTCCAGACTCTGGAGTTGCCCTTCCTTGGATCTATAATGTACTGTGAAGCATTGGGACATAGCAAGTGTTCAAGGAATTTCACTATACATAATCCTACCTGAAGAAACTGTTCTAGCAATTGCCACTGCATTGTCATCAATTATAAATATCATTCAACCTTCACTTATTCATTCCTTTTTAAAATGTAAATTCTCATTTAAAATTTAATTTTTAATTGACAAAATTTGTCTAAATCTAAGGAGTACAATGTGATGTTATGACATCTTTATATATTGTAGAATGATTAAATCAGGCTATTTACCTCACATACTTATTTCTCTGTAGTGAGAACGTTTAAAATATCCTCTTTAAGTAATTTTGAAATATAGTCCAAGGTTTTAATTAGACAGGAGAAATAAATTAATCTATTTATTTCTTCTTTTATTCAGATCAATAGCTTTCATATCTGAGACATTGGTTTGGCATCATGTATCATTAACCTGTGTGTGTGTGTGCGCACAAAGGTACATATATGTTAAAGTAAATATCTTAAGAATGCTTCCCAGAAAGAAAATAAGCTTAATAGAAGGATTAATTTTTTAACCTCCTGATGTTTGTACTGTGAACATTTTTCTACTTACTGTTCACATAACAGTTTCTGCTCTCCAACTTCTAAGTCACTATGCGTGTCATACTTCAAAAGTCTAGCTCACTTCTTTAGTGAATTGTTCCTGATTATTGTAATTTGCAGTGATCTCACTTACCTCTTACACTTGTAGTATCATTTGTCTATTCTATTCCCTGACACTTGCATAGTGCTTCATGTCATACCTTGAGTTCCTGTATTTACTAAACTATCTATTATTTACTAAACTATCTATTAATATGTAAAGAACCTCTTCTATCACTCTTTACTTTTTTATCTTGCTTTATTTTTATGTACTGGATTTATTTATGCCAAACATGTGTTACATATTTATGTACTTATTTGGGTTTTATGTATTTTGTTAAATGGTATATAAATACCATCAAAGCAGGAATTTTGTCTGTTTTATTCATTGTTGTATCTTTAGCACCAATGAAAGTGTCTGACACAGTAGATAATAAATCTTTTGGGAATGAATAATTGTGTGGTGACTGAGTCTTCTAGGCCTGTGCATGCCCTTGGCATATTCATACCCAGAATTTGCTGGTGGATAAACAGGCATGTTGCTCATGCTTCAGCTTTTCAGTGTGCCAAATGGACAGTATGTCACTTCCATCCTGTCTTGCAGAGATGCTGTGAGGATGACACTTGGGCTAGGAGAGCTGGCGTAGCTGGGGCTGGCCAGGCCGCCTTCTCTATGCTAAAAAGTGATATTGAGTGGTGTCCTAATTCATTGATTAATAATAGTTCAAGTGTTCCCGGGGTATAGTCACAGTTTCAGCTTGTAAATTGTTCTGTGGTTACTTCAATTAAAAAGAAAATGCATATAATCAGAAGCTACTTCATTTGAATGTAACACTGTGAACTATGTCAGATTAATTATCCCCTGTAACAGATAGAACAAATTACCCTTTGCTGTTATCATCCCCCAGTGATCCTATTGCTTCCTGCTTTATACTGCCCTATATAATCTTGTAAAAATCTGTGAGCCTGGACAACATGGGGTACCCCAAATTGAACCAAGGTCACAGGTGTTGATTTTCTTATCATTCTGTTCCTGCAGTATGGCATTATCACTCAGCTCTGAACTTCAGGAAGGGCAAGAGTGGTGGGACGCTGAGCAGGTGCTACAGTGTGGGCCAGATGTACCATTTGCAGCCTCTGTGGAACCATGGACCCTGTAGGCCATGGATTTCTGCAGACACAACAGGCTGCCTACATTGAATTAATTTCATCCAGGTATTTTATGTAAATTCTAAGCAGCAGGGCTCACTTTCTAAGATGTAACGTTGCATTTTTCCCATCAGCTTTATGGTAAACCTGGGAAGGAACATTAAAAAACTGGGAGGCAGAGGAAATTAATTTTTGGAGGACTACCTTACCCTTTATAGCTTCATGCTCCTTTTCACCATTGGGGTTCCCTTCTGGTACTTATCTACCTCTATTTTTCATATTTCCCCAGTCCTGTTTTATTCATTCATTCATTCACTCATTCATTCCTTCACTCAGCATACCTTGGTCAGATGCCTAACCGTGTGCCAGGCACCAGGTACATGAGAGCACATAAGGATTAACAACTAGGACACAGTTCATGCCCTCAAGAGCTCAAAGTATAAGAAGGAGGAACTCTGTAGTGCTTCACTTTTCAAGGGACAACTTCCAACCAGTACTAAGTCACTTAGCTCATTCAGCTTGCCGCATGTGAACACACATGGTCTGATCTGAGCACTAGGTCTGAGCAGAGTCAGGGTAAGAGGGTGACATGGGTGTAGGGAGCAGAAACAAAACAACATGTCTTGTTTCTCAAGAATCTCATGGTCTAGAGGAGAAAAAAAGGGCTGTTAACAAAAATGAGTATAATGGAAGGGAGAGCAAGGTTAAGGTCAGCAAGAGAAATTTTAAAAATGCTATGGACATTCAGAAGAAGGAGAGTTTACATTCAGGTGCTGGGAGCAGAGAAGAAAGGCCAGGGAATGCTGCCTGAAGGAGGGGCTAGTTCATCTGGAGGTTGAAGGATGGTTGGAATTTCTTCAGGCTGTTGAGGATGCCTTCCAGACCTAGAAAAAAGTGTGGCAGAGAGAGAGTGTATAATTTGTTTAGCAAAGATGGCTTTACATGCCCAAGTGAGAGAATGGTGCTTCATTAACTTACAGAGAGGAGTCCCTTGAGACTTTTGAACAGATTGACTTATGACTGATTGCTCAGAGCTGCTCTTTAAGATGAGCAGTTTTCAGTCTTGGGTGGGATAGGCTTGAACCAGATGAGTCTGGGCACCATTGAGCAGACTACTCTGGAAGAGATAATGAAGTGGTAGTACTGCAAAGAGACAGTACTCAAGTGATGCTTATGGAACTAATATTTTCAACTCAATGAATGTGGGGACAGAAGAGATGAGGAGTTAAAGACAGAGCTGCACAAAATGTTTTCTGGTAACACCAAAGGGCTTGCCCTGTCCACCTTGATGACATTGAATCTTAAGGAAGTCCTCGCTTCAGTCTGTTAACCTTAGTTAACTCCTCATTGTGACCTTTGGCATGTTTAAAAACAGTTCTGATATCAAGACATGTGAAACATTATTCAATGGCTTAGATTTATTCACCACTTGGACTCTACCAAAGCCTCTTTGAGTGATTTTGTTGTTGTTGTTTTGGACCTTTCATTCTACTGCTTGCACATTTGCAATGATCTTGTATTTCCAGGAGATGCAGCCTAATTGCATGGTGCCATCACTCATGGACCCTGGGATTCATTTCCCTCAGCAATGCATATGAGAGCAATCACTATTTCCATGCCATTCTCCTGTATCCTACATCAGGAAAATGCTGTCAAGTAGATTTCCAGCAGAAGTTAGATACTTTTCCATTGGTCCTCATGCTCCTTTTATGTTGTCCTCCCTGTGGTCACAAATGTGCATGTAGTTCTGGCCAGACAGGACCAGAGGCCCCATGAATCCACAGAACATGGAAATTGCTCTGGATGGACCACCACATGATTTTCAGGTGAAGTAGGCAGCCTCTTCGTGGTCCTATCTGAAGGGCCAGTATACATCCCTATATCCTAAATATCTCCCCAATAACCTTTTTATATGAGAACAATTCCATTATTCATGTATTCATGCATTAATCCATTCATCCGTTCAACAAATAAGTGTCTCATTTCAGCCTGATACTGACCTAGCTACACAATGTCAACATCTTAGCTGTTAAAACATACAAATGCACAAATACTTCATTACTGGCTTGTAAACAGCCATAACTCAGATCCCTCTGAGTGCCCACTGTCTTCTTCAGGCAGCTCCAGGAGCCTCTGGAGGGAATTCCTTGGGAATTCCCTACCCCAACACACACACATATTTCCACAGAATCCCACGGCTAAAAGCTCAACCCTTCATACTTGGTGGCTGAGATGGGAGAATTGCACAAGCCCAGGAGTTTGAGGCTGCAGTGAGCTATGATTGTGCAACTACATTTCAGCCTGGGTGACAGAATGAGACTCCACCTCTCTAAAACAATGAATGAATGAATGAATGAATGAACGAATGAATGAAGTGCTTTTAAAAAGTCTTAATCCCTGTACATCCTTGCAGCCAGCATCTTTTCTGATTGGTTGGTAAACACTCTGCACGTGTTGTTTTATATTAAAAATAACACTCCTGATTTTATCCACTATCAGATACCAGATGAAAAATGAAATCCTAGAACCTTTGGAAGAACTAGGCAATGATCTTGACTTCAGGTAGCTTCCAGTCTCTGTGCTATATTTGAGCAAGTGCATAATCGATTGGAATATATGTAGGAAAGGTGTGGTAGGCTAAATAATGGACCCCAGAGATTGTTCATGACCTAATCCTTGAAATCTTTAATGTTATCCTTAAATAGCAAAGACTTTGAATGTGTTTAATTTTGACATAGAGGGATTATCCTGAATTAACCAGGTCCACCCTAAATACAATCATGTTTAGAGAGTGGCAGCGGAAGCTACAAACAGACAGAAGAGATGAGGCTATGGACCACAGAGCAGAGATTGGCAACTACAAGACAATGAATGCTGGCAGCTGCCAGAAGCTGGGGGAGGCAAGAATGCCTTCTCCTATAGAGCCTCTGCAGTAAGTGTGGCCATGCTGACACCTCGATTTTAACTTAGTGATACTCATCTTGGACTTCAGGTCTCAAGAATTGTGAGATAATGAATCTCTGCTGTTTTATACCACTCAGTTTGTGACAATTTGTAGCAGTAGCCACAGTAAACTCATACAGAAGGGTTAAGTAGACCTCAGACAGAAGCAGAAGGTTCTATGGGTGATAGAGAAAGGAGAACTTAGTTCTTTTGGGGGCACCAAAAAAGGCTTCAGAGAGGTAATGGTAATGGATCTGGGCCTTGAAATATGAGAAGAAATTGTGTGTGCAGAGGTGTCTGACAGAAGGAACAGTGTGAGGAACCAGCAGTCCTTCCATTTGTCTGCAGTGCAGCTTCTAAGAGGGACGAAAGAAAGCAGAACAGAGTAAAACAACAGGGAGTGGTGGGGCCATATTTAAAAGAGCACATGTCCTACATCTAGGAGTTAAAATTCAGTTAAAAACACAGCCCCAGCTCTGTGCTAACCAGAGTTATTACGTCTGAATGGACAAAGAGGTTAGTTTGGGATGAAATTTACTCAAGGAGTTTGAAGGCAGAACACAGAAGCCTTGTAGAATAGGCTGAGCAATTTGGCTAGGTTATGCACAGTGGTGGAATTCATTATCCAGATAGTGAAATGAAAAGAACTAGTCTTCAGGTGAGTCACTTCTGCTATCTAAAAAAAGATGCAGGTGTGTGATTTCTAGGTCACTTTCGAAGAGTGTGTATTGCCTGGAAAAGAAAGGGGAAGACTTTAGGAAAGAGAGCTTTCCATATAAGCACAGATTGGCTTAATGATTGGCAAGTAGTCACCGTGAAAGTCCCAAGGGCTAGGTTTAAGAGCAGGAGAGAGTTGACAAGTGTCAGTGAGGAAGAGGCAGGATCTTAGAATCGATTTTCTGTGAAAGGGCCGTATGATCATATGGGGAGGAAAGGTGACAATAATAAATCAGGGATGCTAAACTTTACCCACAATAGCTGGGGAGGGCTGCTGACCATGCAGAGCCTTGGCTTTGGCCTCATGGGCACCTTGTTATACTCCCCTGAGCTAAGCCCTAGAGACTCCATCCTTGGAATTTCCCCTACGCTTGTCCAAGGTCAGGAGATATTTACCTTAGTCAGTTAGAAATGTGTGTAGATCTTTATTTCCCAAAATAATGAGAAGGAAAATGGGGCTGATCCTATATATTTAAGTAAAGTTTTTATTGATTTTAGAGTCCTGTCTTAAAAATTACATCTTACCCAAACAATTACAATTAGCATACATGCTTATCATTGCCTTTCTCACCCACTTCAGATTGCAATGATTATTATTATTAGTTGAATTTGGATGCCCTTAGAACTCATAATTGACTTTTAATTAAGTGCCAAACTATTTCCAACTGTTTCACATACCCTAAGGTTTTCTGTCCCACTTCTAATTTACTTCAGATGCCTCCCAGCACATGAAGGGATGCAGAAATACACTTGAATGCAGAGCTGCAAGGAGAAATCATGGTATGCTTTAACAAAATTGCTAAAGAAAACCAAAGCCTTCTTTTTAAGAGAATTGCTATGTCTTGTGCTGATGTGCATTATGTTCACAGCTACCCAGTAATTACTTTGGAGTCCTAGCTAAAGGTTTGATTCAAAAGTCAGATCTTAAAACAAAACGCATGTGTAGACAAAATTACCCTTGGCGTTCCTTGATATTATCTTGAACAACAAGTAATAGTGACATGTAAGCATATAATACATATTTAAACCAACAGCATATAATCAAATGTTATTAGGCAAAATATGATTCTGTAGTAAATTTATGGATACAAGAAAGGTTCACAACTAGCTGGACAAGACACCAAACCATGAGAACTAATGCAACGGAGGGAGCACAGATTAGCATCATTATGTCTTCAAAGACACTAAGCACACTCCGAACTCAAGGCCATCGTGCAGGAAAGACCCTATCTGGAGAGCTCTTTCCTCCTCTGTGGCATTCTCCTGTTTAATCTTTCACATTTCCAGACAAATGTCACCTTATCAGAGAGGTGTTCTCTGGCCACTCTGTACAGAAAAAGCTGCTTTATTTTTCTTCATTAGTTAGGATGATTAATAACTGGAGTGAATGTAGAATGAATAAGTGATCTTTTCTAAGAGCATAATTAAAGTTAGCATGTATCAGCAAAGGTGCTTGCTAAGTTCTGAATACAGTGAACCCAAATTTACTATTCCTTTGACTCATTCACTTACTTGTTCTTCCATTCACTCAACAAGTATTTATCAAACATCCACTCTGTCCCAAGCGCTGTTCTCAGCAAAGGGAATGCTGAGAACAAGGCATTCCCTTGTTCTTGCCTCCTGAAAGTAACTTTCAATGAGGAATACAAAAAGCAAACAAGAAAGAAAACAAGTAAATTATACAATGTCAAGTAGGGGTGTTGTTTAAAAAAAATAAAGCAGAATAAGAGTGTAGAGATGGGATGCTTGTCTGTTGGATGCCAGGATCTGTTTGAGGGTACAGAGAGTATCTATCTGCATTTCTAGGGTATACTGGAGCAGATACCTGAATGAAGGATCTAAGTGAAGGGTCCAGTTATGGACCTATCTGCAGGAAGGGTACTAGAGACCAAAGGAGCAGAAAATGCAAAACATGGTCGGTGTGACTAGAGCAGCATGATTTTATAGGGAAATGACAGACGAGGCTGAAGTGGGCCAAGTGGTGAGGGGTTCGTAGACCATGATGAGGACTCTGTACTTTTTTAAGTGAGATGGGAAAACATTGGAAGGCTTGGCACAGAAGTAATGTGATCTTATTTACAATTGTACAGGATCACGTAGTTTCAGTGTGAGGAATAGACTCTTCAATGAGGAGCCACCAATGAGGAGGTCAGCACTTCACAGGAGAGATGATGGTGGCTTTGACTAGACTGGGAGGAATGGAGATGGTGAAAGTGGTTGGGCTGGGGCTGTATCTTGAGCGCAAATCTCACAGGACTTTCTGTAAGGGTTTGCTTGTGTGTGAGAGAAAAAAAGGGAAATTAAAAATGACCCTGAGATTTCAAGCCTAAGGACTTAAATAAATGGTATTGCAAATAATGAGTGGGAAAGGCCTAGGTAAGTGCAGGCAGGGAGGGGAGAAGTTAGAAATCAATAGTTTCATTTTTGATTAGCTATATTTGACATGTCAATGAACATCCAAATGAAAGGTTGAGTAGACAGTTGGAGAAACAGTTTCCAAGCTTACATCAGTGAGATGTATCTTCCTCAATTCCAAGTATTATTAAATTATGCTTCTCAAATTGCATATATAATTATATAGCTAGAATTATAAATACATTTGATGGATCACCATTGCCTATGAATAAAGTAACACTTGCATCCAAAGAAAATATAGGGACATTAAAAATTTCAGTCTTATCCCCTACTGGGCCCTGCTATGCATCACATATTCTATGGTACTTATGTGCCTTTTCTGTACTTTTCTACTTTTTTGAGTAAGTTGTTCCTTTAGAGGCTCTTCCCCTCAGTGGCATCTATCAAATCAGATGCTACTTTCAATCTTCTTTCTATGTATCTCAAATGCCATCTCTTTCATTCAGCATTTTCTGATTCTCTCAAATGTCTATGGCCTCTCGTTCTCTTAATTTCTAGTGAACATCATTTTTGTTATGTCCAGTGGTCCTTTTCTCCATATGGATTTTTATTATAGTTACTTGTGTTTGTAACATTCACCTCCCCTATCAAATGCCTCATCTTTGCAACTGCTCCAAACAGTCCCGCTGCAGTCTTGGCTGCCAACGGCTCCTATCTCATATGTCACATACATAGACTTCAGATATAGAATACTAACCTGTTAGGAGACTCTTTTAGTCATCTGGAACCCTTAAAATGGCTTTTCCAATAGACATCAATCCATGTTTAAATAGTTCCTGTTTGTAGGGTGCTTACTGTTCACCAAACCTATGCTGAATCTTTTACCTATATCATCTTTAAACCTTGTGGTTCCACATAACAAATATATTTGCATACCCCTGAGGATAACCTATAATAAAAGTGCTTTGTTGGTGTAACAAAACTGAATTCTCTTTCACAACGATCCTATGAGCAAATGTATAATCTGGGCAATGGCAGATTGGCATTGGCAAACATTTTTATTCAAATTTTTGAAAATATTTACTTATTAGAAAATTGTTATTTATAATGGCTACAGCTATTAGGAAAGAAAGGAGGAGAAACTCTCAGTTTTATGAATTTTTCAGATTGCCCTTGTCACATTTGGCACCCTTGGTATGGAAAGCATGGTGAGGTTGACAATATCTGCGGAGTTTTAGCTTGTAGCAATTTTAAAATTAGGGAAGTCTGGCTGCATTTCTCTGCAGTTTTCTGCTTTTAGTCTATTCTAGGCAGAACAACAAGCGTTTGGCCAGGTGAACGTTACAAAGCTTGTTTGTGCTTTACAATGTACATTTAAACTTTAACCTGCACTCATGCTTTTAAAGTGCTGTAGAATTTGCCAAGTGTTTTTAAAGTATCATTAATTACTTCAAATCACCTCATTTTTCCTGAGATTTGGACATTATTTTTATAATTTTACTTATGAAGAACTGTCAGAGAGATTAAATGTACTCATCTACGGCACCCACCATAGCTTGCAAAACAGGACTGAGATCAATGTTCTCTTATTCCAAGCCCAGTACTGTTTCTACTACACCATACTTGTCAATGTACCTACCAGGTGCATGAGAACTGGTGTTTTTATCTGGGATTTGTTTTTAGTTTACATTTTAAATTTCTCCTATATTTACATTTTAAACTAATTTTTTAAAGGCAATTCATGAACCTGGTTAAAGAAAATCCAGTTACAAATGACACACAGTGAAAAAGAAGTCTCTTCCTTCCCAAGTCCAATCCTCTTAATTCCTCTTCCTGGGAAAGACTACTTTGGTACCAGATTTTTGGGTATTTTTAATAAATATTTCATGTATTTATAAATATATAAAAATACATTTTATTATTTTCATATCAGTGATTTTTAAAAATATTAAGTATGCATACTTTAAGACACTTGTTATACTTCAAACACTATATAAGTTATCATTGGAAGTCCCAATAACTTTCATAAATATCCCTTGCTGAAATAGGGGAAACTTTAGTTACCAGATAGGAAAGGACCAGCAAGGACAGCTCAGACTGTGACACCACAAGTATACCTGGAGCTTTCCATGTCTACTCTGAGACTGGGCTTCTTATTGAAATATAAAGTATATTTTGGTTTAAGTTTAAAATTTTTTTTATTGTATATGCACATAAAGTGTCAATTGACTTTACAAGATTTCTTTAAAAAAGAAAATAGCACAACTGTCTTTCCCCTATTTACCTCTTTCCAGGATCTACCACTTTCTTCTCTTTTAGCTTATTAGGTCTCTTAAAAAGATGTTTGCATTACTACTTTGCTAACACCTTTAATCTTCCCTTTAGTTAACAATTTTTGCCCATTTTGTTTATTTTTGCTTATTTTCCCACACACAAGTTACTTATCCACTCCTCTACTCCTTGCTAAGCTCCTTCATAATGTTTAGAGATGTTGATTAAATTTTCCTTCCCAGAAGAGTTTCTCCTGATCTGCTCCATCCTGGCTTTGTCTTTGGGCTTGAGGCTGAGCTGCCATTCTGGGAGTTCTCATGATAATCCGGAAGATTCTCAGCCTTCTTGCCTATGTTGTATTTTTTCTTTTCTATATCCTGTATCTCCCACTTTATTGTCTTCCCCCTTTATTTCCTGGGATGGAACAAATTCTCTATTAACTTTCTGAGAAAGGATTCAGGAAGACAATTTTGTTGGAGACTTTGCATTCCTTAAAAATTATGTATTCTACTCATCAACTTGATTAAAAATTTGGCTGGCAATAGAATCCTAGTTTAAAAATAATTTTCTTTCAGAATTTGAAGACACTTACCTACTGCCTTCTAATATTTGAGTATGCTATTAAGAAGTCTGAAGTCATTTTAATTCCTGATCATTTGCCTGGGGCCTATTTTTTGCTCTTTGAAAGAGTTTTCTGCTTTTCCCTGTTGTTTGGAAACTTCATGATGATGTGGCTCAGTATGGGTTTATGTTTATTCATCGAGTTGAGCAAACAATGGGTTCCTTCAATCTGGAAATTCTTGTCCTGTAATTTGGGAAAATATTCCCTTTAAATTTTTATTTTATATAGTATAAAATATTTATTTTATGATTTATTCTCCTCTGACATTATTTGTTCTTTTATAGTCATTTTAGTGAGATTTTAGAGGGCAAAGTTGATGCTAAAGTCAAACTGTCTTCTTTATCAGAAGTTGCAATTCTACTTTTATGAATTTCTTCTCTTTAGTAATAACTTTTTACTAAAATTTATTAGTTATACAATTATTTTATTAACAATTTAGTAATTTTTTTCTCTTTAGTAATAATTTTTATATGAATAAATAATTCCAAAATAACTTGGCAAATGTTATATCTACTTACAGTATTGCTTTATGTTATAGAGTTTCCTGTAAAAACATAAAATTTGAGGTAAAATTGTAAACCTGATATTAAAAGATGGTATCTTGATGTGGCATTAACACAGTGATAGAAAGAAGACTGAGGAATACCCAAGTCTTGCCTTGTTTTAATCTTCCTTCCTTTATAAGAGGTTCCTGAAGGAGATACGTGCCCAGCGGAGAAAAAGAAAGTAAAGGTGATGTTTTGCTATTAATTAGAGATTTGGTCCCAGATATTTAAGTTGAACTTTAATAAGAGAGGCTAGAATACAGGAAAGGCTCTTCCTTATCTAACTAGGGTGAACTACCTAGAACCAAAGAAGGCCATGGTTTCCAACTTAATTATAAGATCACACGGGAATCTTAAATTTCACTACTGATGTATGGAAAAAAGACAAATCCAGAATGCTCCCAGAATAGCAGAGAAAAGGCCAAGACAGATAAACATTGAGAGAGAAAGTTTGTCCAGGACCTACAGCATAGATAGTTATGGGAATAGTCCCAGAAGAGATGCATTGTGGAAGTACAACAAAGAATAAAATGGAAAGGTGAAGAAGTTGCTTCCAGTGTCACTGGCTACCATTTGCACCATTTTGCTTTACTGGGAAGGAAGAGACAGAGAATGGAACAGATACTTTTAAAAATATCTTGTTTTGAGAGTTTTTAGCATGAAGGACTGTTGAATTTTGTCAAAGGCCTTTTCTGCATCTATTGAGATAATCATGTGGTTTTTGTCTTTGGTTCTGTTTATA
>NW_012120709.1:10124272-10167313 GCF_000951035.1 Colobus angolensis palliatus
CCTTATATGAAAATTAATTCAAGATGGATTAGAGACTTAAATGTTAGACCTAAAACCATAAAAACCTTAGAAGAAAACCTAGGCAATACCATTCAGGACATAGTCATGGGCAAGGACTTCATGTCTAAAACACCAAAAGCAACAGCAACAAAAGCCAAAATTGATGACAAATGGGACCTAATTAACTAAAGGGCTTCTGCACAGCAAAAGAAACTACCATCAGAGTGAACAGTCAACCTACAGAATGGGAGAACATTTTTGCAATCTACTCATCTGAAGGACTAATATCCAGAACCTACAAAGAACTCAATCGAATTTACAAGAGAAAAACAACCCCATCAAAAAGTGGGCAAAGGATATGGACACTTCTCAAAAGAAGACATTCATACAGCCACCATACAGATGATGAACATGAAAAAATGCTCATCATCACTCACCATCAGAGAAATGCAAATCAAAACCACAATGAGATACCATCTCACACCAGTTAGGCAATCATTAAAAAATCAGGAAATAACAGGTGCTGGAAAGGATGTGCAGAAATAGGAACCCTTTTACACTGTTGGTGGGACTGTAAACTAGTTCAACCACTATAGAAAACAGTGTGGTGATTTCTCAAGGAACTAGAACTAGAAATACCATTTGACCCAGCCATCCCATTACTGGGGATATACCCAAAGGATTATAAGTCATGCTGCTATAAAGACACATACACACATATGTTTATTGCGGCACTATTCACAATAGCAAAGACTTGGAATCAACCCAAATGTCCATCAGTGACTGACTGGATTAAGAAAATGTGGCACACATACACCATGGAATACTATGCAGCCATAAAAAAGGATGAGTTCATGTCCTTTGTAGGCACATGGATGCATCTGGAAACCATCATTCTCAGCAAACCATCACAAGAACAGAAAGCCAAATACCACATGTTCTCACTCATAGGTGGGAATTGAACCATGAGATCACTTGGACACAGGAAGGGGAACATCACACACCAGGTCCTATTATGGGGAGGGTGAGGGGAGGGATAGCATTAGGAGATATACCGAATGTAAATGATGAGTTAATGGGTGCAGCACACCAACATGGCACATGTGTACATATGTAACAAACCTGCATGTTGTGCACATGTACCCTAGAACTTAGAGTATAATAAAAAAATATATATATCTTGTTTTGTCAAGTAAGATTGAATCCCTGAGAGAGAGGTAGATGCCATCACTGGCACTGTCACCTAATCATTGCCCTTCAACTTGCCAAATCCTTATTTCTGATAGAGACCCATGCTTGCAGGACTTAGAATGTTGGCTGGGAGCACAGGCCTTTGGTTTTGTCCCTAGTTGCCAATATTCTAAGCACAGATATGATTTAGTAAGAAGCACTTTTCAATCTAATTATTTCTCTTTTCTCTATTTCTTCCTCCAAATCTAATATGGCTTCACCTCTCTCTGGTCAGGGGCAATTAACATTAGGTATAAATGAACTTATTGTTTATAGCAATCATGATAATATTTATATTTAAAAAATGACCTCAAATGCGAGGGAGAAAGAAAGAAGGTAGAAGAAAGGAAGGAAAGAAGAAAGGAAGAAAGGAAGGAAGACAGGCATGCCAGTAAACATATATTGGGCACTGGCTATACACCAGACACTGTGCATCTTGGTTTCACAAATCTCTCAATTAATCCTGACGATATTAATGAAAAATAATAGCCATGTTTCTGTGTGTATATGTATATATATACATATATATACACACACATATATATACACATATATACACACACACATATATACACACACACACACATATACATATATATAATGTTTTTTAACTTTTAGGTTCAGGAGTACATGTGCAGGTTTGTTATTACGGCAAACTCGTGTCACAGACGTTTGGTTTATAGATCATTTTGTCACTGAGGTACTAAGCATAGTACCTGATAGTTATTTTTCCTGATTCTCTCCCTCCTTCCCTCCTCCTCCCTCAAGTAGACTCCAGTGTCTGTTGTTCTCTTCTTTGTGCCCGTTGGTTCTCATTATTTAGTTTCTGCTTATAAATGAGAACATGTGATATTTGGTTTTTCTGTTCCTACACTAGTTTGCTAAGGATAATGGCCCCTGGCTCCATCTATATTCCCGCAAAGGACATGATCTTGTTCTTTTTTTATGGCTGCATAATATTTCATATTTCAAGATGTATATGTACTGCATTTTCTTTATCTAGTCTACTGTTGATGGGCATTTAGGCTGATTCCATGTCTTTGCTCTTGTGAATAGTTCTCCAGTGAACATACATGTGCATGTACCTTAATGGTAGAATTATTTATATTTCTTTGGGTATATAACCAGTAATGGGATTTCTGGGCCAAGTGATAGTTCTGTTTTTAGTTCTTTAAGGAATCACTACACTGCTTTCCAAAATGGTGGGACTAATTTACATTCCCATCAGCAGTGTATAAACATTCCCTTTTCTCTGCAACGTCACCATCATTTGTTATTTTTTGACTTTTTAAAAATAGCCATTCTGACAGGTATGAGATGGTATTTCATTGCAGTTTTGATTTGCATTTCTCTAGTGATATTGAGCAATTTTCATGTGTTTGTTGGCTCCACATATATCTTCTTTTGCAAAGTCTCTGTTCGTGTCCTTTGTCTACTTTTTAATGGGGTTGTTTGTTGTTTGATTGTAAATTTGTTCAAGTTCCTTACAAATTCTGGATATTAGACCTTTGTCAGATGTATAGTTTGCCAATATTTTCTCCCATTCTGTAGATTGTCTGTTTTCTCTGTTGATAATTTTTTTTGCTCTGCAGAAGCTCTTTATAATTAGATATCATTTGTCAATTTTTGCTTTTGCTGTAATTACTTTTGGAAAAATAATAGCCATTTTTATGAGTGAGGCAATTTACCATCTGGTGTGGATCAAGGGATTTGCTTCAGGCCTCATGGTGAATCTTGATACCAAAAGGGGAAACTGAAGCAGGTGTTCTTATATGTGAACAAGATCAAAATAGTAACGGCTATTATTGGAAAGTCTGCTTTACTAGCGATTGTGTCTGCCATGATCCTGTAATAGAACCCTCCAACTCAAAGACCTGTTTCCAGGCATTCAGAATCTTGGGTCTAGAGCAAAACAACTCATTCCATTCATAGGTGGAATGAAGGCTCCCAGTCACAGGTCAGGATTAGACCAGGAATGGGTGGGTCTGAAACAACTCAATTTAAAAGTCTCAAAGATGACTGTTACGCGAAACTAGAGTCAAGTGTAGTAAGTGAAATTTTTTCAGTTGAATAATTTAAAGATGGCACATTTCCAAGGAATGAAAAGATACAGGCTGTGGTCATGTTACTAGATTTCTAAACTGAAGAGGGCAAAATAAAAAATAAAATCAATGGATTGTGACCTTAGGGTTCTTCTGGTTATATCATTCATTTCCCCAACTCAGTTGAGTTCAACACACATTTAGTGAGTCCCTGCTGTGCAATAGAATTGTGTCCTGTCCTAAATAGCCATTTCTGGCTATTATTATTACATCTGAAGATACAAAGGTAAAGTAGAGTTTCTGTCCTTTATGGGTTTGGCCTAGTCTATTGGTTTCCAAGCCTGCCGGTAGAGCAGAATTATCTAGAGAGCATCTTTTAAATCTCCATTCCAAAAGATTCTTTCAGAATGTTTGGGGTGAATCAAGGGATTTTGAATTTTTAACAACTTTCATGGGTGAGTCTTATGTACCTTGTGCATTTCTAGCCCATAGCAAGAGTTTGGGCATGAATGATCTCATTCAGTTGAACACTGACATAATATAGGATGATGGAGAAGAAGACTGACCTCTTCTTCAAACGTGTAATTCTTGAATATATATAGAGAGAGTGAGCAGTAGGTTAGCAGGGGCCTTGGAATGAAAATGGGCAGGGAGATCACTGGTTGATCTCAAAATGAGGGTGAAGGTGAAGGAGTGTGGAAAGCAATGGTCTGGAAGTCACAGTGAGATTCCAGTAGGACAGATACCCTCAACACACAGGGAGTATGGAAACTGAAGCCATAGCCATTAAAAAGGCTGCAAGGAAAGCACCATCATCAGAGAAGGCAGCTTCCTGGTGAGGCATGGAAGTTGTAGGGGGAAGTAGTGATGTGGGGAAATACTAAAGCAGATAAGAAGGGCACCAAGAGGAAAGTGTGAGGAGTGCAAATTAACAGGCACAAGATAGGCCAGAGAAGGTGATAGCCTGATTAGCCAGGGAATGAGTTTGGGAGAGAACGGGTGTGCACTTTGTGTCATGACTGTGGAGGACTGAGCTGAGGGAGGACAGGGTCTACAGGTAGAGAACATAATTTGCCTCTACTCTATGTACTGCCACCCTTCCTCATTAAGCACCTAGTTTACAGGCCACCTTATGTTTTATGAATCCCTAAGAAGTGAAATGCTTTTCCCAGATGTCCCAGCGAATTTATTCCAAGGTACTGAAGAAACAGGACAATTCTCCTTTATAGAACCAAGCCTATGTCCGCCTCGAGTCCTGTTATTATTATTTTTTGACCTGGAGCCTTGCTCTGTCACCCAGGCTGCATGAACTCGGCTCACTGCAACCTCCACCTCCCAGGTTCAAGTGATTCTCCTGCCTCAGCCTCCTGAGTAGCTGGGATTATGGGCATGTGCCACCAGGCCCAGCTTGTTTTTGTATTTTTAGTAGAGACAGGGTTTCAACATGTTGGCCAGGCTGGTCTTGAACTCCTGGTCTCAAGTGATCTGCCCATTTAGACCTCCCCACATGCTGGGATTGCAGGCTCATGGAGAATTCATTGTAATTAGTTCTCCTCAAATGCTGGGATTGCAGACCTCAAGTGATCTGCCCATTTAGGCCTCCCCAAATGCTGGGGAAATGAATGATATAACCAGAAGAACCCAAAGCTCACAATCCATTGATTTTATTTTTTATTTTGCCCTCTTCAGTTTAGAAATGTAGTAACATGACCACAGGCAGGTGAGCCACCATGTCCTGCCTCTGTCTCCAGTCTTCTAAGGGGTTTAATAACTTGGCATTAAGAGAAATAATAAAGCTGTCTTTATGTCTTTATGATATGCTGTGCTTTTCTTGGTAAAAATTAAAGGGAGGCTGGAAAACCTTTACTAAAAGAAGACAACTTTGCCTAAGGTTGTTTGGCTGGCAACAACCCCAGGCCTTACATAGAAAGGACAGACTGTCAGCGGGCTCATGGAGCATTCATTGTAATTAGTTCTTAAGCAGCCTTCAAGCAACCTGATCCCTTCGTAAATTCTGGAGTGAACTCAGTTCAGCAGAAACTGCAACAGCAAATTAGGAGTTAATTGAATATCATTCATTTCCTCTTTCTCAGCTGCTCCAGGGCTATTTATGCAAACTTTTCCTGGGGGAACCTACCTCTATTCTCTCTAACAGTGTTAATGACAACTTTCTTTGAAGAGCTCTTGCTATTTGCTTGTTCAGTCCATGCTTTATTATTCTTTCCATAGGGTGATTAACAGGTAAGTGGCATTTCTGTTCCCTCCCTGGGCAGCAGCAATAAAATCTCCTATCCCATATTAACATCATGATTTATCATTGATATTCATATCACAGATATGAATTTGGAGTCAGAGACACAAGCTTGTATTTGAGGTCTCCCACTTCTAGCTATGTTACTAGATCAAGTTATATAACCACTCTGAGCTTTATATTTGTTCAGTGGTTATATGGAAGCATAATTGGACCTCCTGTTTGGTTGTTGTGTGGATTGAGTGACATGATGCATGCAAAATGCTTAGCAAAATGCATTAGTGTCATTAGTGTCCTAAAAGTGGTAGCATACTCTAGCTTTACAATCATTATCTTACATAACTATTATTTAATTATTATCTAAATCAGCCTTATAATAACCTCATGAGGTAGGCATGATAGTTCTCATTCTGGCATCATTTGCAGCAAAGGCAGGGGATCTATATCAAAAAGAAAGCACATGAATAGATAAATGTATAACATCTTATTTCCTACCTTATTTCAATCGGAGGAGGTGTAGAACTAACGAACCCAGGTAAGGTCTCCAACAACAGTTTCACCCTGCCAAATCTCTGTGTGCCTAAACCCTGACATACTTCCTCTGTCCCCTAAGCCAGGATCCACCTACACCCTCTACCACTGGCTTGGAAATTGAGTCTCCTGCCTAGTTCTTGCCAGGATCATTTTTTGGAAATAGATTCTACTCTGTACTAGCAGCACACAGGGTTCCCATTCTAGCTATTGCTGGGTTAGGGATATTAGTGTTACACACCTGGTTATTGCATGTATAAGTTTAAGACTGGCTGCATAATTTGCGGGGCCCGGTGCCCAAGGAAAACACGGGACTCCTTGTTCAAAAAGTATTAAGCATTTCAAGACAGGGACAGCAGAGCATTAAACCATGTACAGGGCCTTTCTGACTGCAGGCCCTCTGTGACTGCCCAGGTTGCTCACCCAAGAAGCTGATCTTCAATTTAGCTGAAGATCTGCAATATCACTTGTAAAGTGTTCCTTTGAAGTTGCTCCCTTCATTCATTAATCAATTTATTCTTTTAAAAAATATGCTTCTGAGCTGCTGCTATGTATATGTCATGCATCAAAGTCTGAAGATATAGCATTAAAAAAATAAGCAAGGTTCTAACCTGCGTGATATTTAATATTATAGGTCACAAGTTGGAAACTATAGCTCATGGGCCAAATCTGGCTTGCCACCTGTTTTTGTACCTCCCACAAACTAGGATTTTTTTTTTTTCATTTTTAAGTACTTAAAGGAATTTTTAATGGCTCACGCCTGTAATCCCAGCAGTTTTGGAGGCCGTGACAGATTATGTGAGGTCAGGAATTCAAAATCAGCCTGGCCAACATTGCAAAACTCTGTCTCCAGTAAAATACAAATATTAGCCAGATGTAGTGTTGTGTACCTGTAATCCCGGCTACTCAGAAGGCTGAGGCAGGAGAATCGCTTGAACCTAGGAGGCGGAGGTTGCAGTGAGCCGAGATTGTGCCACTGCACTCCAGCCTGGGTGACAGAGTGAGACTCCATCTCAAAATGAATAAATAAATAAATTTTAAAAAATAATATTTGTGATGTGAAATTTACATGAAATTCAAGTTTTATAAAATTTCATAAAATTTTATAAAAACTGTTCATAAAGTTTTATCAGAATGCAGCTACACCCAGTTGTTTAAATATTGTCTATGGCTGCTTTTGCAAAACAGTGTCAGAATTTAGCAGTTCTGACAGAGACTGTTTGGCCTGCAAAGTCTAAAATATTTACCATCTGGTCTTTACAAAAAAAAACCACGTTTGCCAGCTACTATTCTAGGGGTGAGAGAGACTACAGACAAGTGATCAATTAAACAAGATAACTATGTATCCTGATGAGGGCTCTGAAGGAAATATATAGGTGATGAAATCTCATTCCTGCCTTTGAACAGTTTGGGAAGGGAAGATCCTTTGGAGGAACTGATAATTGAACTGAGTCCTGAAGGACAAAACTGTGCCAGCCACGCCTGTAGTTCCAGCTGCTCGGGAGGCCGAGGCAGGAGAATGGCGTGAACCCGGGAGGCGGAGCTTGCAGTGAGCCGAGATCATGCCACTGCACTCCAGCCTGGGCGACAGAGTGAGACTCTGCCTCAAAAAAGAAAAACAAAACAAAAAAAAGTGCCAGCCATACAGAGAGCCAGAAAAAAAAAAAAAAAAAAGCCTTCCAGGTAGAGGCAGCAGTGAGATCGATGGTGGGAAGAGTCCTGGTTTATCCTATGGATAGAATGAGGTCAACATGGCTGCAGCATCTTGAGAAGGTGGGGAGGGTACAAAGTGAGACAGAGAGGTAGGCAGGATGTATGGCTCAGGATCTGAGGCCTTGGTGAGGAGCTAGGGCTTCACTCTGAGAGCAAAGAAAAGCTATTAAAGGATTTTAAATAGGGAAGTGGTTCAATCTGATATAAATACTTTTTTGGAAGGCTTCTCTGGCTGTTGCATGGAGAATGTGTTTTAGGGAGGACAAGAATGAAGGAAAAGAGACAAAACTGGACACTATTAGAGTCCAGGAAAGAGACGAAAGTGGTTTGGATTCAGGTGGCACTGGATTGGAGAAATGTAGAAGTCTTTGGGATATATTTTGAAGGTGGCACCTACCCAACTTGGTGATAAACTGGCCTAGCAACTGAAGAAAAGGGAGGTTTCAAGACTGTTTCCGAAGCTTCTAACTTGATCAACCAAAGAGTTATGGTGGCACCATTAACTAAGATTAATTGATTCAGTAAACATTTATTGACTGCCTACTACGTTATAGTCACTGATCTAGGATATAGTAAATAGCAGTGAATACAACAAAAGAGGCCAATAATCAAATATACACATAACTATACAAAATGTGAAAGGATGATAAATGCAATGGAGAAAACTGAAGGAGAGAGAGAGGGAGGCAGAGGCCATGGGAGATTTAAGAGGTAAGAGAAGGTGCCTGACTATAAAGCACTCCAAATAGAACTTGACTCCAAGTAAAAGATGATATTTCTATTTTCCCAGTTAGAATAACCACTCCCTTCAAAAGCTGTTTTTGGCTAATTCATACTATTTAATTTAGTTAAACACATATTTTTAAAATCACATATTATATAAACTAATATAAATATGAAAGTATAGCTTTAAAATAAATTACAATAAATTTACCATTTCTTTCATTATGTCCATGTCTATTTTTTAAATTTTACAGAATCAAAACATTTAATGTATAGTAGCGATATTAATCATCATTACAGATTTGACTTGAGAAGTAGTTCTCAAAATCTGTAACGACCTGAATATAAAGTGAATTTTTTTATTCTTCTAAAATATAATTTGGGATAATAGCTAACTAAATGGATGAATGAAGGAATCAGTCGATCAGTCCTTACCATGTTCACATTCATACAATGGTCATCGAGGAGAGCGGAAAAGCACTTACTGGCAGAGCAGAGCAGAGGGGGAGCCCAGGTAGCGGGCAGCACAAGCGCTCCCATTCAGATGTCAGAATACATAAAGGAGACAGAATGTTAACGTTTCTATTCTATCTATTCATTTTCTTTACTTAAAAGATCAAGAAGCAGACAGAGAGAAATGGGAGGTAGGGAGAGAATTTAAAAATACATTGGAAAGCCCTGGCGTGGTAACTCACGCTTGTAACCCCAGCACTTTCGGAAAGTTGAGGTGGGTAGATCAGTTGAGTCCAGGAGTTTGAGACCAGCCAGGACAACATGATGAAACCCTGTCTCTACAAAAAATACAAAAATTAGACAGGCACAGTGGCGTGCGCCTGCAGTCCCAGCTACCTGGGAGGGTGTGCTGGGAGGATTGCGTGAGCCTGGCAGGTCAAGGCTGCAGTAAGCCATATTTATACCACTGCACACCAGCCTGTCTTTTTTGAGACCCTGTCTCAAAAAAAAAAATGCATTGGAAAAATTAAAAATGTGCAAGGAAGATAACATATATTTCCTTTAACCCTTTTCCTGTTTAGAAAAAAAATGCAGCTCACTGCCAGCGCACACTTAATTTTATGTAAACACACTCGTTGAGGTTGAAGCAAATCTGACTGATTTTCAATGTGAAAATAAAATATTGTTCTTGGAGTTACTTTTAAACAGAACTAACGTAAGAATCATCTGAATCATCAGAATAATCTATTTCAGAAAAATTGGATTCATCACATGAATCTTCGGCCAAGAACTGTTCGAGAACAAAGTTGACATCACACGTAGGAATGCTATGTTTTCCAGGATTTGACATTTTTAGGGATCAAGAACCGCTATGTTTGTAAAAGGAAGTACCACTACTAAAAACAGAATGCTATAAATAGAATGATGTCTTTTGTTTCCAAAGTCAATATACTAGAGGGATGAGAAAATAATAACAAAAGCAAGATATTTTGTGTCAAAGTTATCTGGAGGCGAACGCTGAAGCCTCAAGCACTGCCAGTGAGTATTCCCAGGGCAAGTGGGAAAGGGTTTTTAAGCCATTTTTCTGTTTTTTCTCTTTTTACCCTAAATCAACTTTAAATGCTACTTTTTAACTTAACATTTAAAAAATATGTTATTTTTAATGGCTGCATAGTTTTTCATCTTACCATTTTATTTATTTACTTATTTATTTATTAAAACAGAGTCTCATTCTGTCACACAGGCTGGAGTGCAGCCGCCATCTCCGGTCACTGCAACCTCCGCCTTCCCGGTTCAAGTGGTTCTCCTGCCTCAGCCTCCCCAGTAGCTGGGATTCCAGGTATCTGCCACCATGCTCAACTAATTTTGTATTTTTTTGTTTTTTCTTTTTCTTCTGAGACAGTCTCACTCTGTTGCTGAGGCTGGAGTGCAGTGACATGATCTCAGCTCACTGCAACCTCTGCCTCCTAGATTCAAACAGCTCTCCTGTCTCAGCCTCTGGAGTAGCTGGGACTATAGGGACCTGCCACCATGCCTGGCTACTTTTTGTATTTTTAGTAGAGACAGGGTTTCACCACATTGGTCAGGTTGACCTTGAACTCCTGACCTCAGGTGATCCACCTGCCTCGGCTTCCCAAAGTGCTGGGATTACAGGCGTGAACCAACTCTCACTGACGTTCGATAACATTCTATATCTTTTATGTATTCTGACATCTGAATGGGAAAGGAAAGCTGTGGGTAATGCTTCCAAGGACCTCTACTGTGTGGGTCCTGTATATTTCCTTTACAGAGGTGCTGTGACAATGAAGAAATGTACATATATGCCATTATGGTGTGATATGGTCCAGCTGTGTCTCCACTCAAATCTCATCTTGAATTGTAGCTCCCATAATTTCCACGTGTGGGAGGGACCTGCTGGGAGATTAACTGAATCATGGGGGTGTTTTCCCCCACACTGTTCTCGTGAATAAGTCTCATGAGATACAATGGTTTCATAAGGGGTTTCCCCTTTCGCTTGGCTCTCGTTCTGTCTTTCCTGCTGCCATGTAAGACATGTCTTTTGCCTTCTGCCATTATTGTGAGGCTTCCCCAGCCATGTGGAACTGTGAGCTCATTAAACCTCTTTTTCTTTATAAATTACCCAGTCTGGGGCATGTCTTTATCAGCAGAGTGAGAACAGACTCATACATGGTGTCTGGCTCACAGTTCGTTCTCCATACTTGGTAGCTAGGATCACTGGAGGTTGTGTGGCAGACAGAAAGGAGTAGGCCCTTAAGGGGCCGCTGGGTTTGGGTTCAAACCCAGTGCTATGGTTACTTGTCACATGATCTTGGTCAATTTAGTTAACTTCTCTGCTTTTTGTGAAAATTACATTTTCACAATATAATTTGTGCACTCTACACAGGGCACCTGTGTAGAGTGGACACTTAGTCAATGACTGTTCTAAAAAATGACTTTACTGATAATTAGTTTAAAATACAAACACCAAACATGGTTTCTGTTCTTGGGCAGGGCATCTGTGGGGGGAGATGGGGAGGAAGAGGTACCAGGAGGAGATTGATGAATAAACTGCAAATGCCTAGTTGTACCTTGTGTAGAAATAGGTTACAGAGGGAGAGAAGAAAACAAATACGTTCACTCAGCCATTTTTATCTGAGAACATTGCAGTCATTCTTCAGAGAAGATAAACAGCTGGGAGAATTTGAGTTGGGGGATAGTGCCCAAGATAGGGATGGAAAAGGCCAGGAAACCAGAGTTACAGGCATGGAGGGTTAGAAGAGGGGAAGCAGAAATGTGCCTGTTTTCCCTTTCTGTTCACACAAGACTTGTAGTCTCCTTCCTGATGAATCAATTGCCTTATTAATTTCCAGGTTCCGTTTGGTAGAGGCAGCAGTGAGCAATATTGGTTTGTTTTATATTTATAGACATCATCAATCCTTTGATGCCTTTAATCTTTGCTGGGCAATGCAATTCTTTCTGTTATTTCTCATGAAAGGCAAAAAAAAAAAAAGCTAACTAAATTATGCCAACCCCTATGTAGGAAAGGGGTTGACATTTTACAAGCAGCAATAATTTTACCATGTTACTACTTGGCAATAATCCTTTTTAGGAGCAGATATTTATATTTGTCTAATCAGGGAGATGGTATTATACTCCATTGACTGATATGTTAAAATTACCTGTAATTTCTCCCTTTTCTACACAGAAATATAAGCACTGGATTAAGCCAGGTTTAGTGACAGTTGAGTGATGATGAGTGATATTTTGCAATAAGAAGAAACAGACAAAACACACACACACACACACACACACACACACACACACACGCACGCAGGCTTTAGCATTAGAAAGACTACTCTTCCCTGCTATATCATTTACTAACTTTGCAGACTTGGGCAATCTGTGACTCATTCAGTTTCTTATCTTTAAAATGGAATAATATTTATAGTCTCCATTAATCTATTGTGAAGATTAAAATAGATCATTATTTATAAAGCACTTAGCATAGTACCTGACACACTAATTGCTCAGTCAGTGTTAACTTCCTATTTCCCTCCTCCTTCCCTTCCTTTCTTGCAACAATCTCTGTGCTCAAGGCGATTTGGCTACCAGACAGAATTGAGGAGCAACAAACTCAAAGTCAGAAGACGCAGCTTTGCCCTGTATTACCGGAGTCGGTTTAGGTCAATTAGTTCTCTTAACTCTCCTGTCTGTAAATAATGGGGGTAATACTCATAGTGTCCAGCAACCTAGTTGGTGAGGTATCAGTGGATCAAAAGAAGAAATGAATGAGAAAGTGGCTTTTAAATAAATAATAAGGTCAGATTCCTGTGACATTTTGAGTAATCATCCAGGAACTAGGAAAGTAACTGGTCTTTACTGTAACTACTTTAAGTTGCAGGTCACTGTAAGTAGAAATTATTTTGAAGGAGGTTCCCAATGGTGAAAAGTCTCTGAGATGCACCCTTTTACATTACCACTAGCAGTACAAGATTCCAGTTTCTTCACATCCTTACCAACATATTATCTTTTTTTTTTTTTTGTAATTGTTATCCTAACAGGTGTAAGGAAATATTTCATTGTGGTTTTGATTTCCATTTCCCTGATGACTGGTGATATTGAGCATTTTTCACATACCTGTTGGCCATTTGTGTCTTCTTTGGATAAATGTCTGTTCAAGTCCCTTTCTCATCTGCTAATTGGGTTTTTGTTTTTTTGTTATTGAGTTGAAGAAGTTCCTTATGTATTTTGCATATTACCTCTTATAAGATACGTGGTCTTGAAACATTTTCTCCCACCTCTTGGGTTGCTTTTTTTTTTTTTTTTTTTCACTCTGTTGATTGTTTCCTTGCTGTGTAGACTTTATTTTTGGTTTGATGTGGTCTCCCACTTGTCTGTTTTTGCTTTTCTTGCCTTTGCTTTTGGTGTCATATTAAGAAGTCATTGCCAAGACCAATGTCCTGAAACTTTTTCCCTATGTTTTTCTCTAGGACTTTTACAGTTTCAAATCTTATGTTTAAGTCTGTAATCATTTTGACTTGATTTTTTTGTACAACATAAGGTAAGATAAAAATGTTACAGCTGCAATGGAAAACAGTATGGATATTCCTCAAAAAATTAAAAATGGAAATACCGCTTGGTCCAGCAATCCTATTTATGGGTATATCTCTGAAAGACTGGCTGGCTGCAGTGGCTCGGGCCTGTAATCCCAGCACTTTGGGAGGCCAAGGTGGGCTGATCACGAGGTCAGGAGTTTGAGACTTGCCTGGCCAACAGAATGAAACCCCGTCTCTACTAAAAATACAAAAAATTAACCAGGTGTGGTGGTGTGCGCCTGTAGTCCTAGATACTCAGGAGACTGAGGCAGGAGAATCGCTTGAACCTGGGAGGCGGAGGTTGCAGTGACCTGAGATCGTGCTATTGCACTTCAGCCCAGGCGACAGTGCAAGACTCTGCCTCAAAACAAAACAAAACAAAACAAAAAAACTCTGAAATCAGAATATTGAAGAGATATTTGCACTCCCATGTTCACTGCAGCATTAGTCACAATAAACAAGATTTGGAAACAAACTCAATGTCCA
Source organism: Colobus angolensis palliatus (assembly GCF_000951035.1). NCBI lineage: Eukaryota > Metazoa > Chordata > Mammalia > Primates > Cercopithecidae > Colobus > Colobus angolensis. The sequence continues at coordinate 10,138,297 of NW_012120709.1, forward strand.
TCATGGTATATACATACAGTGGAATATAATTCTGCCTTGTAAAAATAGGGAATCCTGTCATATACAACAACATAGATGAAGGTTGAGGACACCATGCCAAGTGAAATAAGCCAGTCACAGAGGAACAGGTACTGTATGATACCACTTATGTGAGGTATATAGAATAGGCAAGCTCATAGAAACAGAAAGTGGAATGGTGGTTATGAGGAGCTGGGGGAGGGAGAAATACAAGTTGCTATTCATCAGGTATAACGTTTTGGTTATGCCAGATGATTAAGAATACATATCAGTTGGACAACATTACACCTATAATTACCAATACAGTGTTGTACACTTAAATTTTTTTTACCAGGGTAAATCTCATGTTAAATGTTCTTACCCCAATAATATGTATATAAATTATCTTGGTAAAATTCTGATTCTAATATGAAAAGTTTGCAGTGGAGCCACCAAGAGTCAAAATTTCTAATAGGCTCTCAGGTGATGCCAATGCTGCTGGTCTGTGGACCATACTTGGAGTAGCAAGTGTTTAGTTGGGGTTGACAAATTATGGCCCATGGGCCAAATCCAGCCTGCTGCCTGTTTTTGGATGACTCAAGAACTAAGAATGATTTTCACATTTTAAAATTATTTTAAAAAATCAAATGAAGAATAATATTTTCTACCACATAAGAAATATATGCAACTCAAACTTCAGCATCCATAAATAAAATTTTGTTGGAACGTAGCAACACACATTCCTTAAAGTTTTGTGTATGGCTGCTTTTGTGCTACAACAGTAGACTTAAGTAGTTACAACGGGGCCTATATGATTTGCAAAGTCTGACGTATTTACTATCTGGCCCTTTACAGGAAAAATTTGCCAACTTCTGGAGTAGAGGGTAACTTGGATTCTCAAAGAAGTAAATGTTATCCTCCAGGATTTCATTTTTTCTTTTTTTTCATTTCTATTAGGTTCTCACAGCAGCAGCCTTCTGCATATTGGCATTTCTCACCAGACTCAAAGAGTGTGACCCTCTCTTTGTTTTAAGGCACCATGCTGGGCACATCAAGTTTGCAATGTTATGTAACTCAGAGTTTACAATGTTATGTAAGTCAGAGTTGCAACGTTATATAAGTCGAAGGCTCCTCTTATGAGAATTACTGACTGGACTGTGTCATTTTTCCTTGCTCTTATTCAGCCTCACTCCATCATGCTACCAGATGTGCTCATACACATGGATGTTGTCTAATGTGCAGAGGAAAACTCTGATTTACAGTTTAGAAAACAAAAACAAATAATTCTACTTATTAACATTCTTTGAAAATGGACATTGAAATCTACGTATTTCTACCTAAAAGCAGATTAATGTAACCTGCTTTAAAATGAAATAATAAAATGGGTCTGTAGAACTTGCATCAGCATGAGAGCTTGCTATCCTCACATAAGACTCTTCAATCTAATTCTTTATTCATCATGGAGTCTCAGTTTTACCCCTGCCATAAGGGAAAATGACTTCAAGTTTCTGCCCACCTCTTTCACCAAAGTTTGCAAGTCTGAAGTGCTGATGAACAAATTACCATTACTAAATAAAATTTAAAACTCTGAAAAGTGTGAGAAAAATTACCGCAAACCACGCTCTGTAAGTCTGTGCTTCCGAGGTTACGGAGGGCTGCCTGCAGGTACACTAAGATACTTCTTCCTTGTTCAAGGGGATGACAAAAGCTCTGTCATACACAGAGGTTATTTTGAAAATACCTCAAAAATTTAACTTATGAAAAGTCCTGAATCATATCTAAGTACATAAGCCTGGTTTAGTTATTCTTCCTAATGGCTCCAGGTCAAGACTGGTCAACATAATTGTCTCTGGTTTAGGGGATAGTCAGGAAACCGTGGCTGCTGGCTTCAGTGGTGTGTTCTTTATTATTTTTGGCTCTTAACAGCCATAACCGGTTCACACATGTTGACCTAATCTAGCCGTAATAGGGCAGCTTCCTACCAGCTCAGTCCTTGTAGAAATTAAGGTGTTAAGAAAGATTGAGTAACCCACATTTTTCTCTGAGCCCTTGTTTTCATAAGTATACACTGCTTTTTGTTTCAGGTACTTTCATGGTTAATAAAATTGTCATTTAAAAATAAATAGAGTAAAAATAAATAAAATTAAAAATTACTTATTAGGTAATTCTGGTACTCATTTGGTACAATGACCCTATGAAATAAGTGTGATTTTTCCATAATGGTTCAGTACATTGCTCAAAGTCATGCAATTATTTCATGGAAAAGGCAAAATTCAAACCCCAAGCTCAGTGACTCTGGGACTAATACCCTTTAATTTGAACGTATGTTTTTTCCTCACAGAGTAACTCTCAAATCCCATTGTTAGAGCTGTCACATAGACCTGGAAAATTCTACAGGCTGTCTCCCCTTCTTAAAGAGTCATAATGTATACCAGCTTAGTAACAGCTCCAGGCTTATTCATGGTTTCCTTATATAAATCTATGTGTATTTGCTTACCCCTGCATTTCTCAAATTTATTTTCCCATGGACCCCATCCTCCTACCACTACCTTTCTTAACACAAAGACTACTAACAGTCTACAAAACACATTTTGGGAAATATTACAGTCATTCAGCTCCTGTTGTTGATACTATAGGGATGTGAAATCAATTGAGAGAAAATATTCCAGGACCAAAAGAGAGGGAGAAGGAGACAGAAGAAGGAGAAGGAGAAGAAGAAAGAGGAGGAGGAAGAAGAGGAGGAGGAGGAGGAGGAGAAAGAAAATAAAGGAGAAAACAAGAAAAGAAGAGAAAAAAAGAAAATGCTGTATCTTGAGTGAATTGAAACATAGAAAGAGGGAGGAAGGAAGCGCATATTATGGCTAAAAACATTCTTCTGGCAAATCACTCATTTATATTCACTAATATAAATTGGGTTTTAATATGCCAATATTTTGTAGCAATTAATAAAAAAGGTTTGGAAAGCAGACAGAACATCTTTCAGCATGTTTTAAGTTCCTGATGGAAGGATACCAAGATTCGGAAGACATAGCCTTTTTCCTCTATGGGATCATAATGTATTATGACATAGAAGACAAGGATACACATAGTATCAGTAGCACAGACTGCATGACAGGTGCCCCTGGAAATGTACAGGGTTCAAACGTGGGCTCTATAAATTCCTGTGTGTCCTTAGGCAACCTACTTAAAGTATCTGTGCCTCAGTTTCCTCATCTGTAAAATGATACTAATAGGATAACCTACTCCATAGGGTTGTTGTGAAGATTAAAGTACTCAGAACATTCCGCACATACAGTGTCTTTATAAGTGTCAATTATTATGTTTTATATTACTATTTTGAAACAAATTTGTAAAAAAATTAGAAATCTGAGAAATAGAGAAAATCCCTAGGAATGCCATGAAAGAGTAAGCTGGATGAAGGTAGGAGTGCATGACCTCTGAGTAACCAGTCTCACATGTTTGTCCCAAACTGTGTGTGAAGAGAAGGAAGACTGGGCAGACTTCGGCATTTGAATGGCTGGAAGGAGCTGTCATTCTAGAATTGGGATTTGGCGGCATATAGAAAGTAACCAGAAAGACCAAGTATCCCAAGGATATTGTGACTAGAGCTGTGAGCAGGCTGAGCTGCAAGTGGAATGGAGGGAAATAGACCATGAAGAAACAGCATGCTGATAATGATCCAAGATACTGAACTCATCTACCCTTTACTGTCAATTCAGTAGTTTTGCACTGATCCCATCTAACTGCATATCTGTAAGGAGAGGAGGAGGAATGCAAAGCCAGAAGAGCACTGTGGAGTACAAACATGGAAGAGAATCCTCTAAGAGTTAGAAGGTTGGTCTTCATTTCATCTGATAAAAGCAAGAAATATGTGCAGTCATACTGAAATTCTGTTTGTATCTCTTGTTGGCAGGGGGTGGTTTCTCATTGTTTGTCCCACAGATGTGTCTGGAAATTGCCAACCAATTAAAATGCACAAAGTTAGCAAAACTGGTTACTCATTTTCCCAAAAATGTATACTGAATGTGCTGTAAATGAACTTGATTTAGAAAGTTCAGTGAAGTATACAGATTCCAGTTACTGGTAATGACTTAAAATAAGGCAATAAAAATGCCACAGCTGAGTATGGTTTTTACCCTTTAATTTTAGTTCTTGATGTGGCTCACTGAAAACTATAATTGAAATGACTGGTTGAGTTATGACTGCCAAACTCTGTCTTTGTTAATGTCGAAGTAAAAGAAGGTACGAGGCTAGGGGTTGGGGAATGAGAGGAAGCAAGGGGAGGGGATGGGATGGGAGAGTCTGTTGTGGATCTGGATTTTTTTTTTTGAGACAGAGTCTCACTCTGTTGCCCAGGCTGGAGTGTAGTGGTGTGATCCTGGCTCACTGCAACCTCCGCCTCCCAGGCTCAAGCAACTCTTCTGTCTCAGCCTCCCGAGTAGCTGGGATTACAGGCATGTACCACCACCCCCAATTAATTTTGTATATTTAGTAGAGACAGGGTTTCACCATGTTAGCCAGGCTGATCTCAAACTCCCAACCTCAGGTGATCCTCCTGCCTCGATCTCCCAAAGCGCTGGGATTACAGTTGTGAGCCACCGTGCTCGGCCTGGATCTGTATTTCTTATCAGAATCAGTGGTGGGTAAATCCCTGGGGTTTCTTTATAATCTGCCCAGGACTAGATTCTCTGTAATATCAGCTGATTCACAATATAATTGCTTTCTATTTTAAAATATCTCCACTTAAGCAATGTTACCACTCCTTGCAACATAAAATGTACAATAATTGTAAGAGAAATTTGACTGCTTCTCTACATTCACATGGGTTCATGTATCAAGAGAAGAAAGAGAAATTTATCCCAAGGGATTTTATAATAAATTACCAGAGAAAACTGAAACAGAATGCTAAAAGTAAAGCAATAGAAAACTCCAAAAAATTGAAAATAATATGTAATGAAAACAACTCTAAAATACATGTAACCAGAGCACAAAAAGCAATGTCTCCAAAGGTCAATTCCTTTGTTAGTAGTTCTTAACTGGGATGATGTTAAACATACTGCAGTGTATAGGACAGTCCCCGACAACAAAGACTTATTCAGCCCCAAATGTCAGTTGTGCCAACGTTGAGAATTACTGCTTTGTATCAAGCAGAATTTCTCCAAAATGTTTTTCTAGCTGGAGAAAATGATGCTGATATACTGTCTAGGCTCTTCATAAACAAAAACAAATTTTTAAACAGTATTGTTACCATATTATTATATAGAAATTGCAATAAAAATGAATGTACAGATTAATGAATTACTATATAGTGCATATTTACATAACCACCACCCAAGTCAAGAAATAGAACATTTTCAACCTAGACCTCATCCTTTCCCCCCAGCACTTCTTGGGAATTGTGACTCCTTTTCTTCCCCTCATTCTCTTTTCTTGGTTCATAGGTTTTCTTTGTAAATTACCATGCAATTATTCACCCCCATACACTTTAGTTTTACCTATTTTGGAACTTTAAATGGAATCATACAGTATGTATTCTTCTGTGTGTTTCTTCATTCGTCATTTTGGTGAGTTCCATCCATGCATGTAACAGTAATACATTCATTTTCATTGCTCTGTGATATTCTGTTGTATTATCACAATTCATTAATTCTATTATATATGGGCATTTGCATTGTTTTCAGTTTGAGGCTATTGCAACTAATGTTGCTGTGAACATTCTTGAATATACACTCTGATGCATACAAACTGTTCTATTGGGTTTAGATCTAGGAGTGGAACTACTAGGCCATAGGGTATGAGGATATTCAACATTAGTAGATAACATCAAATTCTTTTCATAAGCAGTTGTAAAAACTTATGCTTCCACATGAAGTACTGGAGAGTACTAGTTGTTCCACATTTTTTCCAGCTCTCGGTATTGTCAGTCTTTCTCATTTTAGCCATTCTGATGTTATGCAGTAATATCATATTATGGCTTCAATATGCATTTTTCTGATTTCTACAAGGGTTGAGTACCTTTTCACATGGTTATTGGCCATTTAGATATCTTTGTTTGTAAAGTGCCTCTTCAGGTCTCTTGCCCACTTTTTCATAGGGATGTCTCTTTCTGAATGGTTTGTATTTCTTTATATATTCTTGGCATGAGCCCTTTGTTGTTCATTAAGCTGCACATGTTTTCTGCTAATCTGTAGCTTGCTCTTACTCTCATAATCACATTTTTTTTAACAAACAGAAGTTCCTAATCATAATATGGTCAGTGCAATGTATACATCTTTTTATAATCCATTTAAGATGAGCTGATGTTAATGGATTGTGTGGGACAGGAGTCTGCCTATATACCAATTTATCTATTTACTTGCACAGTCTTAATAATATTTATTGAAATAACTGTTCTATGTTAACATCAGCGACATGGTTATCATAAATTAAGTGCCTATAATTATGTAGAGGCTTTTTTTGGCCTTCAATGCTGTTTCAGTGGTGTGTTAATTTTTGAGGGAATACCACACTGTCTTAATGATTAAAGCCTTATAGTAATCTTAGCATCTGTACAGCAAGCCTTGACATCTTCTTCCACAATGGCTCAGTTCTTCCTGGCCCTTTTATTTTCATGTATATTTTTTAAATTAACTTTTCAATTTTTATATACATACATAAACTCCTCACACAAATGCACATTTTAGAAATGATAGATTCCATTGTATTTAATCTGTAACTTTTTAGTATTAAGTTTTCCAATCTATAAAATGATATATACCTTTCCATTTGGAAAGATTTCATTTAATTTATCTCAACAATATTCTATAGTTTGCTGTATAGAGTACTGAGATAACACATAGGGTAGAGTTGTCAACTCAGACTCACATGAATCAGATCTTATTCAATGGCAAACATTCCTAATAGTTCCAAGGGTACAAGACTCAGACAAAGCATTCTTCCTTTGGAGAAATCCAAAACCATCAGCACAGCTCCCCAAAGATTCTTCCTCTATTGTTTTCGGACATGGTCTGGTTCAGATTTAACATTTAATGTTAGAATTGCAACAATTCAGTCCCATCTTCAGGCTGCACAGGTAATTCTAGTTCTTTTGCTATTCCTACCATACCTGCGGTGACTCCTCTATTGAAGTCTTGAATTCCACAAAGTCATCCACTGAGGATTCGAATCAACTTTTTCCAAAATCTAGCTAATTTTATATTTTGACCTCCTCCAATGAATTATAAATATTCTTAATGGCATCTAGAATGACAAAATCTTTTTAGAGGTTTTAAATTTATTTTGCTTAGGTCCATCAGAAGAATCATTATCTGTGGCAGCTATAGATAACAAAATGTATTCCTTAAATAATAAAACTTGAAAGTCAATATTACTGCTTGATCTACAAGCTACAAAATGGATATTACGTTGGCAGGCATATAAGTAACATTCATGTCCTTGTACATCTTCACTGGAGGTCTTTGTATGACTAGATGCATTGTAAATGAGCAGAAATATTTTTAAAGGAATCTTTTTTTTCTGAGCAGTGGGTCTCAACAGCAGGCTTAAAATATTCAGTTAACCATACTGTAAGCAGATGTGCCATCATTCAGGCTTTTTTTTTTTCTATTTCTAGAACACAGGCAGAGTAGATATAACATAATATTTAGGGATTTTAGGATTTTTAAATCCGCTTTAAGTGATTTTAGAATTTTAAAAGAATCTTTGTTTTTCTGAGCAGTGGGTCTCAACAGTAGGTTTAAAATATTCAGTTCACCATACTGCAAACAGATGTGCCATCATTCAGTCTTTCTTGTTCTATTTCTAGAACACAGGCAGAGTAGATATAGCATAATTTTTATGGATCTTAGGATTTTTAAATCCCCCTTAAGTTGAGCATTGGTGTCAACTTAAAATCACCAGCTACACTAACCCCTAACAAAGAGTCAGTTTGCCTTCAAAGCTTTGAAGCTGGGCATTAATTTCTCTCTAGCTATGAAAATACTAGATGGCATCTTCTTTCAATAGAAGGCCGTTTTAGCTACATTGAAAATCTGTTTTTTAGCATATCCACCTTCATCAATGATCTTAACTAGATCTTCTGGATAACTTGCTGCAGCTTCTATATCAGCACATATTGCTTTATCTTGTACTCTTATGTCATGGAGATGACTTCTTTCTTGAACCTCATGACCTACCTCTGCTAGCTTCAAACTTTTCTTCTGAAGCTTCCTCATCTCTCAAAGCCTTCACAGAATTGAAGAGAGTTAGGGCCTTGGTGTAGATTAGGTTTTGACTTAAGAGAATATTGTAGTTTGTTTGAACTTTCATCCAGAACACTCAAACTTTCTCCATATCAGCAATAAGGCTGTTTTGCTTTCTTATTATTTGTGTGTTTACTGGAGTAACACTTCTAATTTTCTTCCAAAACTTTTCCTTTGAATTCATAACTTAGCTGTTTGGTACAAGAAGTCTCGATTTTGGCCTGTTTAGCTCTCAAAATGCCTTCCTCACTGAGCTTTTAATTATTTCTAGCTTTTGACTTAAAGTGAGACATGTGAGTCTCCTCCTTTCACTTGAACACTTAGAGGCCATTGTAGGGTTATTAATTGGTCTATTTTAATGATATTGTGTCTCAGGGAATAGGGAAGCCAGAGGAGAGGGAGAGAGATGGGAGAGTGGCCAGCTCGTGGAACAGTCAACACACACACATTTATCAGTTAAGTTTACTGTCTTATATGGGCATGGTTTGTGGTGCACCAAATAATTTCAGTAGTGACTTCAAAGACCACCAGTCACAGGTCTCCACAACATACATAATAATAATGAAAAAGTTTGAAATACTGTGAGAATTACCAAAATGTGATACTGAGACACAAAATGAGCACAGGCTGTTGAAGAAATGGCACCAATAGACTTGCTCTACATGGCTACATGGTTGCCAGAAACCTTCAATTTGTGAAAAAGCACAATAAAGCAGGTGCAATAAAACAAATTATGCTTGTGTTTGACTCATAATTATTTCCTGATCATTTATCTTTTTCTCTAAGCCTTTTTCTTATCGTGAGCCTTTTATTTCAAAATATTCTCACTGAATATAAATTCTCACAATTATGACTTTAAATTGCACATAAGCTACAGATTCAGCTCAAATTCTTATTTCCTCATGAAACTTGCATAGATTGTCAGCTCCATGATCTCTTCTGTCTATACTATCCTTACTAGCCACAATAGTGGCCATATTATTGCAATATTCTTCATATTGATGAGACTGATGACACCAAACAGCAAGTAAATGGTGGACATGGTTACAGCCCAAATTGTTTGACTCAGCCTAGCAGTCCTCCCGTTAGAATCCTAGTGCTTCAGTGATATCCCTCACATTCATTTTATACAGGCCATCAACTGACCCAATAGGAAGCTGATACTGACCTGAAGTTCAAGTGAAGCATGCACAGTGAGGAATGAGAGAGGAATTCTTGTGTTTGTGTACAAAAATTAAGCTTTATCTTCTAAGGCACAAACAAAAAAACCTGTGAATGAAGCGACTTTTCTTCTTCCAAACCTGAGGAATGAACTTTTCCACCTGGTCTGGAAAGAAAAGGGTTTATGTTTTCCTCACTAGCAAGATGAGAAGCCAGTCACTTCTCAGAATTGAAGATAATCCTTTTCATTTTGATAAGCCCCTGGTCTTTAGCTGCAGAATTCTGTCCTTTACTCTCCTATTAAACAGTATTTTAAATAAAATCACATTATTTTAATATGTGGGATTGTTTGGCTCTCCAACTTAAGCTCAATTCTGCAGCTTCCTTTTTAACAATCATGTCAGTGATTGATTGGAAAAGGAAGCAGGATACAGAAGCAGCTTATAGGCGTGCTGATACAGCTCTCATAAACGGTGGAGTAATCAAGATTTAATCACAAAACATCTATAATGAGGGTTTGAGAGAGCCTATTCATGAGTATGAATCTTTCTTCACTAGACTGTCTTACCAAATGCTGCGGGAGCACTGAGGAGACTGTATTTATGGCTCATTAATAAAGACTGCTTTCTAAAATGCATGTATTTTACATAGTCATGAAGATGAGGGGATTTTTAAAGGAACTATATCACTGAAAATGATTGATGTGTCTGAACAGCAATGATTCCATTCTTAACTCAACTGAGATCTTATATTTGAATAATTCCTGCAAGTATATCTTATCTGCAAATATATTTTTGATTGGTAATAAATAATACTAGATATTTAGTTTTTGGCTTACAGAATGATCTGATATGATCCTCTGTCTTTTATATATAGTCTTGATTGGTATTCCAAATATTCATGTTGAGAAATCGCAAAAGAAATTGTCTGACATACCACCTGAGGGGATAATGTGAATAAACTGCAGACAGTGGATACAACAGCCACTCTGGCAGATAGGGAATGTGAGAAAAAAACACTTTTTCTCTGTGTTTGGGAGCAGTGACAGGAATTTCTTTTCTATTTTCTACATCCTTTATCAAAAACTGATCCAGAAACCTCTCAAAATTTTCTGTTTAACAGTTTGTAGAATGGTACTATTAAAAATTCTTTTACCGGCCGGGTGTGGTGACTTCGCCTATAATCCCAGCACTTCGGGAGGCTGCAGTAGGCAGATCACTTCAGTCCAGGAGTTCAAGACCGGCTTGGGCAACGTGGCAAGACCCCCATCTATTAAAATAAAAAAATCTTTACAAACATTTTCCAAAGCTGTGTGAGTTCTGAAGAATATTTCCAAGTTAAAAAATAATCATTGATCTTGCCATTTGACTATCAGACTATCAGTTTATTAAGAACCACTGTTACATTTTTTACCATCCCCGTGATTACTATGTCTGTCACTACTGCCTACACGACAACTGCCAGCCGTCATCATTGGGGATTCAGCATGTTACCAATGTGCTTTACATGCATTATCTCATTTAATCCTTGTAATACAGGGAGTAGGCATATTATGGCCCATTGATATGTAAGAAATCAGAGATTTAGGTAATTTAAGTAACTTAGGTCATGTAAACTAGGTAAAAAATGGCAGTGCCAGGGTTTGAACCAACACATTCTAATTCAAAACCCAAGGTTTTTACTCACTCATATATTCTGCTTCTAATCTGCTATGGGGTTGAAAACCAAGTGGTCAAGCTTGTTAGAATCGTGTCTAAATGTAAAGTATATAATTGCTGCATTAGGTTTAAGAGAGTCTCCTGAAAGGAACATTTCTAATCTTTAGAGCACTGGTTTTCAGCCACTGTTGGGGAAGGCAGAATTATTAGATCTATGAAACTATACACATTATATATATATATTACATATACATATTATAATACATATATTACTCTAATGTGTGTATTTAAAGATACCAACTGATTTAAATGTGTGAAATAATTTGTAATCTGTTTTATTTATTAGTGGAAGAAAACACAGTTTAGCAATATGGTTAAGTACAGAGACTCTGGAGCCCAGACTGCCTGGGTTCAAATCCTGGCTCTGTCACTTTCTAGCTGAGTGGTCTTGCTTAAGTTACTCACTCTCTCTACCTCTCAGTTTTCTCATATGTAAGATGAATTTAACAATAGTAAAGATAAACTTATTTCATCTTCACTAACCTCATGGAGCATTGGTGAAGATAAATTAAAATTTGTGTAACACTTAGAATACTTTCCATTTTCCATAGTAAGCACTTTGTGGTTTTTTGGAAGACAAATGCTAACTACAAACCATCTCTAGGAGGTCTGCAACTAATTTCTGGATTATCTTGAAAATGATGAGTACCACTGCTCTAGAACAGATGCACTGAGACATCTTGCTGGTTGTTTCAGTGACCCATTTGACATCCTTCTAGATTACTACTTGTGCTTTTCATAAGTTCTCAGCGCTGGATGTATATCCTATATAAAAGTGAGATGCTATTCAACAGTGTGTTAGAAATTCAGAGGAATATAATTTGTACTTGGATGCTGAGTCAAAGTCAATGAAAATGACACCATCTCTGGAGATTAACATTTAATGTAAAGGCAACATTATAGACATAGTTTAAACACCATGGACAAAGAGAAAATTTAAGGAAATGTATTTTTCTGCTTTTACTGTTTTATTTTCATGTTTGCAGAAGTAGACTATTATTCTCATTTCTTTTTGTTTCATTAAAAAAATGAGAAGCCCAGCTTATATAATGTAGTTATCCCCTGCTCATACATACATATAAAAATAATCCTCTCATCAAGTGAATTTTGAACTCAGACTCTCCATTAATTGCTATTTTTCTTCTCAAATGGAAACTTGTCCATGATTTGAATGCTATTTGATAAGTCCTTGCATTTATTTGTATTCAGAGATTCTGTTGCAGTCTACTAAAAGCCATTTCTTGGCAGCCTTGGGTAATTGCAGATGAAAAGTCTCCAAGAACAATTTTTTCCCTACAGGAAAGTGAGGAAAGATACTGCTGAAGCTGGGTAGAAAGATCCCAACCCAGGCAAATAAGAGAATAATTAAAGGCACAAGAAACGATTTGACAATATCACATCTCATGAAAATTAGCGGACCCTAGGATTTTTTAAAAAAACCCTCACTTTTACACACACACACATGCACACACCAGTCCAAATTTGGAACAGGAAAAAAAAATCAAGGCTGCACGTTACTCAGACACTAGCATCCCAAAGCCTGAGTACTGAGGCATCATTTTGTACAAACTTCACTTGGGTGAATTGAGTGTCCGATGGGATTTGTTCACAGAACCTAAACTATAAGTGGGAACTCGGGGAGGAGAGACAAAGAAAATGCTAAACACTTTCTACTTACATTTTTTTCTCACGTGAAAGAATAATACACTCGTCTTTGATGCAGGAAAGGAAAACAAAAAATGTGCATTTGATCTACATTAGAAAAAGATGTCTGCTTGTGTGGGTGAGGGAGCACCAAAAGGGATAGTCCCAACGTCACTATTGTGTCTTCTGTTATTATTTACATTATGTTTTGTGGCTACAAGGATACCATCCTCAGTGTCAAAAACAATGGTGAACGACTTCCAAACAATTTCTTCAAGACATCACCAAAAAGTTTCCTTTCTTTTTTTTTTTTTTGAGACGGAGTCTCGCTCTGTCGCCCAGGCTGGAGTGCAGTGGCCGGATCTCAGCTCACTACAAGCTCCGCCTCCCGGGTTTACACCATTCTCCTGCCTCAGCCTCCCGAGTAGCTGGGACTACAGGCACCCGCCACCTCGCCCGGCTAGTTTTTTGTTTTTTTTTTAGTAGAGACGGGGTTTCACTGTGTTAGCCAGGATGGTCTCGATCTCCTGACCTCGTGATCCGCCCGTCTCGGCCTCCCAAAATGCTGGGATTACAGGCTTGAGCCACCGCGCCCGGCCAAAAAGTTTCCTTTCTATAATTTTAGACAATCTCCTTCTACAAAACATAAAAGGAAGGAACACTTCTCAATTCATTTTATGAATATCTTTACTCTGATAGAAAACCGGATAAAAACACCAAAAAGAAGCCAGATAAAAATGAAAGAAAACCAGGGACCTATATTTTGCATGTATATGGATGTGTTGAAATTCTTGACAAAATATTAGCAAACAGAATTCAGCAATATGCAAAAACAATTTTATGCCATGACCAAATGGGGTTTATTCGAAGGATGCAAGGCTGGTTCAACATTTGAAAAAATCAACCTATGTAATCCACTATATTAGCAGGCTAAAGAAAAAACTCACATAATTATATAAATGGATTCAGAAAAACAGTTCAACAAAATTCAACACCCATTTATGATAAAAACTCTTAGAAAACTAGAAATAAAGGAAAACTTACTCAACTTGATAATGAGCAAATATAGAACTCCTCAGTTAACATTATACCTAATGGTGCAAAACTGAATGCCTTCCTCCTAAGATCAGGAAAAAAGCAAGGATGTAGCTCTTATATCACTCTTACTCAACAGAATACTAGAAGTTCAAGCCAATGCAATAATGCAAGACAAAGAAATTAAAGGCATACAGATCGGGGGGAAGAAATAAACTGTTCCTATTTGTAGATGATTCCATCATCTATATAAAAAATCCCAAAGAGTCTACTAAAAAAAACTCTAAGAACTAGTTAGTGAATAAAGCAAGGTTGTACTATAGATCAATATGCAAAATCAAATGTAATTCTATATACTAGCAATTAACATGTGGACAGGAAAATGTTAAAAAAGTAACATTTACAATTGTTCAAAAAATGAAATACTTTAGTGTATATTTGGAGAAAACATGCACAGGACATTTACACTGAAAACTGTAAAGTACTGATGAAAAACATCACAGAAGACCTATAAAGTAGGCAAACATATAATGCTGTTGGACTGAAAGAGTCAATGTAATAAAAATATTGACTTTTCCCAACTTGGTATACAGATTTAACACAGTTCCTCTCAAATTCCCTGCAAGACTTTTTACAGGTATAGACAAGATTATTTTAAAACTTATGTTACAAAACAAAGGAGCTGGAATAGTTTAAAAAAATGATAAAGAAGAAAGCGGGATGAATTAGTCTACCTGAGTTTTAGACTTTTCTATAGCTACAGTAATCAAAACTGCATGATATTGGCAGAAAGATAAACATAGATCAATGGATCAGAGCAAGGAATACAGAAATAAACCTATTCAATCTTTCCAACTATTTTTTTGACAAAAGTGGTAAAGCAATTGACTGGAGGAAAGATAGCCTTTTCAATAAATGGTACTTGAACAATTAGACTTCCATAGGCAAAAAAAAAAAAAAAAAAAAAAAGAAAAAGAAAAAAAACAGAAACACAAAACCAAAAAACAAATGAAAAAAACAAACAAAAAACCTTCAAACCTCAAAAACAAAAAAACCACCTCAACTTAAGTGTATAAAAGATTACTCAAAATTGAGCATGAAATTAACTGCAAAACATAAAACTATAGAATTTTTGGAAGAAAACACAGGAGAAAATCTTTGGAACCTAGGGCTAGTCAAATAATTAGACTTGTGCATGATCCATAAAAGAAAGAAATGAATAAATTGTACTTTTATCAAAGTTAAAAACTTTTACCCTATGAGACACTGTTAAGAGTATAAGAAGGCAAGCTACGGAGAAATATTTTCAAACTTTGTATCCAACAAGGACTCACAAATACAAGGAACCCTTTGAACTCAACCACTGAAGGAACAAATGATACAATTTGCAAATGGACAAAAGCAATGAAGAGACACTTCACTAAAACGCATATACAGATGGCGAATAAGCATATGAAAAGATGTAGAATATCATTAGCCATCAGAGGTATGAAAACTAAAATAACAATGAGATATCAATACACACCTATGAGAAGGGCTAAAACAAAAAAAATAAAAATAAAAAATCTAGTGACAACACTAAATGCTGGTGGGGATACAGAGACACTGGACCACTTATACATTGATAGTATGGATGACAAACGGCACAGCCACTCTGGAAAAGTTTGCCATTTCTTAACAAATGAAATCTGCAACTACCATATAACCCAGCAAGTTCACTTCTGGGCATTTATCTCCAAGAAATGAAGAATTATATTCACACAGAAACTTGCGCGTGAATGTTTATAGCAGCATTACTCATAGTAGTCCCATACTGGAAACAACCCCATATGTCTTTCAGTGGGTAAATGGTTAAACAAAGTGTGGTACGTCCATATGATGGAATATTACTTAATAATAAAAAGGAATGAATCATTGGTACACATAACAACCTCTAGAGAATTGTGTTGAGTGATAAAAGTCAAACTCAAAAGGTTACATATTGTATAATTCTGTTTATATAACAGTCTGGAAATGACAATATTATAGATATGGAGAAGAGGTTAGTGGTTCAGGGTTAAGGAGATAATGAAAGTGGGGAGGAGGGAGTGGGTGTGGCTATGAAAGGGAAAAATGAGTCCAAAATGATGAAAGTGCTCTGCACCTTGACCTTTTCAATGTTGAAACCCTGGTTGCGCTATTGTACTCTACTTTTGCAATAAGTTACCACTGGGCAACACCAGGTCAAGAGTACATGGAATTTTTCCATATTACCGTATTACTTCTTGCAATTGCATGTGAATCTACAATGATCTCAAAATAAAAGGTTTAATTTAAAAAAAGTTTTGTTTTGTTTTTTTTTTGACACAGAGTCTTGCTCTATCACCTAGGCTAGAGAGCAGTGGCACGATCTCAGCTCACTGAAGCCTCTGCCTCCAGGGTTCAAACGATTCTTCTGCCTCAGCCTCCCGAGCCTGCTGGGACTAGAGACACCTGCCACCATGGCCGGCTAATTTTTGTATTTTTAGTGGAGATGGGGTTTCACTATGTTGGGAAGGTCAGTCTTGAACTCTTGAGCTCAAGTAATCCGCCTGTCTTGGCCTCCCAAAGTGGTGGGATTACAGGCATGAGCCACTGTGCCCAGCCAAAAAAAAAAAAAAAAGTTTTCATCCTTATAAATAACACAAGGTTATGTTATTGGCAAGCCCTCTGTATGGCCCAGTGATTAGGTAGTAAGTAGTCTACTACATTTTCCTCCCTCCAGCAAAAATAAACTGGAAATTTCAAGTGACTTTGAGAGGTTGTTTCTTCATTGTGTTTCCTACCCAACTACCCATTGTCTTAAACCTAAGGGGCCATGCCAGATATTATAAGATGAAATTGTCCAGGGTAGTGTTGTGATTATATTTGGACTTAACTTTACCCAACACTGAGGAAAAAGCAACCAGTCATTTTATTTAGGAATCCTTTACCTCATTTTTTTTTTGGCTTTTTATTTTCAGTGTTATATTGTGATATAATTAATTATCAGATATTCTGAAGAAATTATAAGTAATAATAATATAATATTTAAACTTAAGAAAAATTATTTGAGCCAGAAAAGAGGTTGTGTTTTTAAAGAAAAGGAGTACAGTGGTTGTTTTGCTGATAGTTGTGCTTTTGGAAAGATTGTGGGTTGTCCAGACAGTGCTAGAACAGTGTTCTTAAGTCGAGTGTGAGAATGGGAAATTCATTCCGGGTCATTCAGAGTCATTGGAGAATTGCTATCAGACGTTTTAAAATTGCTTCCAGACCAATCACCATTGCCATCATTTTTATCATCACCTACTTAAGGAAAATTTCACAATCTGTGTGCCTTTCACAGCAGTGCAAGAAATCCTTACAAGGCCAAGTGATCCTGTTCACATAAGAAATTGTTAAATGAATTGTATTCATTAATGAAGTATCTGTTTAAAGGTACATAATCATAAATAGAAGATGATGTTAAAAGTGCCAGCAAGGCACCTCTACTACAACATAGGGTTTTTTTTAAGCCTGTAAGAAAAGTTCGCGGCCAAGATATTTTCATATTTTGTGTATAGAAAAGTATTTTTAAGTTATAATAATTAACATGGTAATTAAACTAAAATTAATGAAAGGCAAATCAATTTCTAGGGGTAAGTAAAGCAACATCTTGTTGGTAGGGAAAGGAAATATATGATACACATATTTTATACAATGATGGTGAAAAGCAACACAAAGATCCAAATAACACTGAGTATAACCACAATTCTGCTCTGGTTTATGAAAGGATGTTAACCTTGAGACTTTTAGAACTGGGAAAAATAAAATACACCTGAAAGAGCAGAGGACAAATAATAGGAATGAAAGTCTTTTTCTTGAGTTTCTTTAGTTTGTAAAATGTGCTTTATCATTTCTCACCTGGGTATTAAGTCTTATATCAAGCTGAAGAGCTACTAGAAAGAAGGAAACAAACAAACAAACAAAAAATCAACTTTTCAAAAGAACAAGTTAATTGTGTACATCTGAACACTATTTTGTAGGTGCCAAATTACAATGACTATAGCATATAAAAGTAAGCCTTCAGAAAATATGAATTTTTCCCAATCCTCAGAACTGAAGGAAAATTGCTCTGCTTTCACCTTGCATACTGAAAACAAATTCCCATTCCCTCTTTCTCTGTCTCCCTCCTCGCTCTTACGCACACACAGGTGCATACACACCACTGTGGATAATTCCTTCTCTTTTTAGCTTGCATTGTATCCTGTAGGCTACTGTTTCCTACTTGCTCACAGTCAGAACACAGCTATAATTTTCACTTTACATTTACAGAGCATTTAATATATTTTAAAGTCTTCATAAGTGTATTTCATTTAATGCCCATAGTACATATCTTATAGGGCTGAAAATGTTGACCTAGTTCACAGTCAACAAAAGAGAAATAACTTGTGCCTCCCACAAGATGCAGGGTCCTCCAACAGATCATATAAATGAAAGGAAAATCTGCACTTTGGGATTCCTGTTTATGGAGATGATTCTCAGGTTTCTATTCGAAACCTCCAACCTGGGCTCCTGGAGAGGCCCATCTTAGAAATGTGTTCCATGTGCATATTTCATTTGCACTTGAGTCGTGTACCTAAACCTCGATGATTCTCTCTTCACCTCTGGTTTCCATACTGTGTTAATGTGTGGCACCTTTCTCCCTAGAATCCAGATAGAAACCTGAGATTCTTCTTGGCTCTTACTCTTTGTTCTTTGTCACATTTTATCCAATCAGTTGCTGAATCCTGCAGATGACATGTTTTCTTTACAAAACACCTTGACTTTATTTCCTCATTGTCATTCCCACCACTCCCTCCTACCATCTAGGTGTTTGTTGCCTCTCCCCAAGGTTGCAGCAAGTAGTCTCTTCAATATCTTTTCTCCTATTTCAGGACATCCACATGCTGCTGAACACTCTCCTAATCAATACCTTCAGCATCTCTCCATCAATGACAGAGTTAAGCACACACTCCTCATCCTCCTGATCAATACTCTAGCTTATCTTTTCTTCAGGCTGAACTGTACATACCCTAGTCATCTGTCAGACTGCAATCCTGGCTCTCCTAAAAGCATACTCTCTAGTGTCTTTCTTGTCTCTCTTTGCTCCTGCTCTGTGTGTGAACTAACCTGCCGAACTCCACTGCCCAACTTCTCCTGTGGAAATCGATTCCAGCCTCAGAGACCAGTTTCAAAGGCCAGGCCCTCCATGAAACCTCTGCCTATTCTCCGCTGGACCCCTGCCACACCCTCTCAATTCCTCTCCAATTGTAAGTTCCATCTTATTACACTCATTTGTGGGGATATCTTCTCCTTCCTTCTAGATTGCAAGCTTCTTATAAATTTGCCATTATATTTTCCCAGACATCGAGGACTGAGAGCTCTGTATAATGGAGATTGCATACTGATATAATTAAAGTAAGCTGAATTAAAATAGAGGTAGTATTGAACATTTTACTTTTATTTTACTGCATGGAATCACCTTTCTCTTTGCTTTCAAAAAGCACTTCCGAAAGTTCTGCTTCACTGGTACTAATACACATTTTTAGTTTCCACAGAAGATTATTATATTTGAGTATATATACGTAGAGTTGTGTGAAGCTGGGATATCAGTTATGTCAACAAAGGGCAGGAAAACATTACAAATATACATACTAGTTTCTATCATCAGCAAATATTCATTTAACACCATTAATCCAAACATACTATTTAATGTAAACCATTAATTAATTTTGAACTAGAACCAAATAGAATAGAATTAAAGCAATCATCAAGATATTTTTTCTGTGGCTAAAAGTTTAGTTTTTACTATGGTAAAAGTTTGCTACTCTTAATGCCAGAGAGCAATTATACAATAGTTTACATACCGTTCAATTATTCATTCTTCTTATTTCAGATTTCTGTATAATGTTGGGCAGGGGAGGAGCAGGGCAGTAGAGTTTGGCAGGTAAACTCATCAACAGAGCAGGAGCAGAGAGGCAAGAAAGACACTTCAGAGTATATTAACTCTGTCGTTGATGGAAATATTTATTGGGCAACTGGCTATAGGAGATGAAAAATGATCCCTATTTTTGCTTTCAAGTCTACTATAGCTTGATGGAAAGACAGACTTGAAGGCCACAATAAGACGTGTTAAATTCTCTGTGGATGCATAAGTACTCAAGGAAATGTGGTTTTATGGGGGAAGGAAGATGTAGGTTTCCCTAGGAAAGACAGAAAACCTTTCAGAAATGCTGAAATATTTGAGTGAAGAACTAAAATATTTCTAGTCTACCACATGGACAAGGGAGGCAACAGAATTCTGAGGAGAGGGAATGCATTTGAAAAGGCATAGGGTGATGAGGTGCCATGTATACTTGGAAGTGATGACTGTCTATCTGTTACCTGCGCGAGGAAGAAAGGCAGGAGATGAATGTCAGCAGATCGACTGAGCCAGCTCGCAGAAAGCCTAGTACTCTCTGCTAAGACCTTTGGGTTTTATTCAGGCCTCAAGTTATGGAAAGATTCCAAACAAGAGGATGCTTTCAGTTTTATTATAGAATCAGCACTGTACGATATTTGGGCAACAGGGCAAAAATCTGTGAATGAATGTGCCCACATCTTAGCGGTACATCAATGAACGGTTCATTCCCATTAGTGGCGGGTCAGTAGCATCAACAGATAACTCTTTACTCGGGATATAGAAAAGGATTTCCAGCAAGATCAAAACTTTAAGGCAGAATGGAAGAAGTTATACCAAAGTGACATTCAGTCATTTTTAAAAATCTGAGAAGATTCAAGGACTTATCACAGCTGGACTATGTAGAATTCATCCAGATGGGTAAATGCCTGTCTGTCCCATCTGAAGTCAGAGGAGGAAATGCCACAACCACTAGGGTCTGCAACATTACAAAGACCTCAGTCTGGCAGTCCCTTTGGTCTAAACTAAATTTATTTTCCTGAAATTTAAGCTCATTTCCTCCTTTCCATCCTTGGGGAAGGTAAAGAACAGATGGTCATAAACCACCAGATAATGACCCTTTATAGATTGGAGAAACATATTAAATAATCTCTCAGCCATCACTTTCCTGGGCAGAACAATAGAAACTCCCTATCAGTTCTATTCTTAGATTTGCTGTTCTAAATCTGTATCTTTGTGTGTGTGTGTGTATGTGTGTGTGTGACTGGACAGCTCTTTCTCACTTTGCTTAGATGTTCATCCATAAACAGAATGCAAGCCTTCAATAAATAATTATTTCTAAGTGCATTGCAAGCATTTCTTCTAGGCTCTCTGATCCTGTAAATATAGTTGAGTGTCATATTACATTTAAAAATCAGCAGCAGCAGCAAGATGTTACTGACTGCCATCTTGAGATGACTAAGAATTCCACATCCTTTTAGAATTTGTGTTGGACTGATCTTTCCATCTTATGTTTATCAATTCTAAACTGTTCTTCTGTGTAAATTGCAGTATTTTGCATCACTTCTTTGAATGACTCTGCATGTGAACCTTATTTTGCTGCATTTTTGGCCATTCTTCTACTTTGTTGACATTGCATGACAATTGTTATTTTACCTTACATTATGGCCAAAAGTAATTCAGATTTTCTGCATCTCTGCACATCTAAAGATTTTACACCTCTTTGCCCTTTTGAAAGTATCCTGGATTTCTCTCTATACTAGGCTTCTCTGGAGTAGGCAGAGACATTTGGGGAGGGCTATGCCTGCCCCACCCAACATACTCACTTCCAAGCTCCCCAAAAGAAACAGGGATGATTGAGTAATGGCATTTATTGAGCACTTGCTTTGGGCTGGACATTGGGATGGGCAGAGCCATAACCTGTAGAATCTCATACCTGCTCTTCAGGAACTCATAGTTCTGGGCTGGAGGGACTTCACAGGGACTGGACACAGCTGAATAGCTCCGCAATTTGAAAATTAGATCGTTACGGAAGATGGGGTATTATTCTCAAAGTTAACTGGGGAACAACAAAATGTTAGATTTTTACCTATATTACCTCCCAACAGGTTTAAGTGCATGCCTCCTTACTGGGTTTGTTAAGAACCATAATTTAAAAATAATTTAAACTTTCTAAGTATTCTCTTCCCATAAAATCAGTGCTTAATAACGTATTTTAACTAGAGGCTAGTTCTGGGTGGAAATAGTTGAAATATACTAAGAATAAATCGGAGAGTCCCTATTTGACTATTAATAAGTGTTGAAAATAAAACCTAAACAAAAACAAAATGTAACCTTTTCTTTTAGTCCCTCATCCCTTAAAATCTCTCAGGATTCTTGTAGGTTCAAACATATGGAAAGGTGATTGGTTTGTGGGAAGACAGCATTCTCCCTGGTCTTTCATTCACATGACCATCATTTCCAAGTGAACAATGAGATCTACTTTTCCTTTTCCTGAGAGCTTACTATGAAATAAGCAGGCACTGTCCAACAAACTTGCACCTATAGCCAAAATTTGTGTCCAACAGAAACCCATTTACATGAGAGGCTGAGACGTTTCTTAGCCAAGAACTCACTCTAAGGAAAGATGAGTCAGACACCAGAGTTTTGATCTGATAATCAAGTATCAGGGCTGAAGGGAAGTGGTGATTCTAACTACAGAGGAGTTGTCTTTGATCCAGAGCTGTTTCTAGTCTTATCTGATGAGGCCATGTTTGGATTCTAGGAAAGGAGGGAACAGTAAATAAAATTCTAAAGAGTTAAGTCAGTAGAAAAATCTCTAAGAATTTAAGTGTAAGCAGTCTTGAGTATTCTCCTAACAAAGCCTAACAAGAAAGGCAAAAAGACAACACAACTATTACTGCAATTTTGATTAGATGAGAAGTTAGTGAGCCCCAGAGAAATTGGGTAATCCACAATCATGTCATTGGCCTGTACTAAAGAATCTGAGGCAGACATGATTGACTTCATTTTATGGATGAGGCTTAGGAAGTGACCCTTAGCATGTATGCCGCCCCTGGGGGACACCTTTCTTTGTATTCTATGAGAATGGTACCCCCTACATCACAACTGGGAGTGTTAGACTTGGCATCTAGGTCTGGCCACTTCTGAGTTTATCCTGTTAAGCAGCCAAGGAGACTGTCTGGATTTAAGCCACCCCATTCTTCAGGAGCAACCGAACAGACCCAGAGAGCTGACCAGCACTTCACAATCAATGGCCCTGTAGGATATTTGTCAAGTTAATGCTACTAAGGAAGTTCTCTATTTCCTGTGGTCCTGGTGAGGAGATTTTTATCATCCCCTAGGTGCTGGGCTTTTGTTCCAGGAGATCTCAGCCTTGAGCTTTGTTTGCTTGTTTACTTCCTCTCCTGCATCCTTGTTGAGGTTCCCAGCCACATTTTTCCCCTCTGCTTATTTATTCCAGAGCAACTGCCCGTGTCATTTCCTTTATCTCTGGCATGTCCCTTGATTAGTGCTGGTTTCTTTTCTTTTCTTTTCTTTTTTTCCCCCCATTGCCCAGAGCACTGTGAACAGTTGACTGTGGTGTAGGATTTACAGACCTGTGCTATGAGATGTACAGACCTGTGCTCTGTACAGACTCAGGACACGTTGGAGTACAGCAGGCTGACAACAGAGGGGCGCCAGCTGGGGAAGGCAACAGGCCCTCAGTTCTTGAACAAAAATAGGCCAGAGATACTGCTACAACTGGCCAAGATTCCACCCATCTCAATGAAAGGAAACAGACATTCCCACATGCCCACGAGCTTTGTGTGTGTATTTGGCTCCCTCACTAACTCCAGTGCACATTCCCACCGGGTCACTTTTCGCCCATGTTGTTATTGCCGCTGCTGGGCCTTTTTTTTTTTTTTATTTTTTATTTTTTATAATAAAGGTCACATTTTATTAGAGATAAGAATAACTTAACAATGAAACTCTTGGTTCTTCTATTCTTCCAGTGCTTTCGTGTTCAGCTTAACATCTTCTAAATAGACATTTAAAAATGATTATTTTCTTCTAGTAAAAATTATAACATGTTCATTTGAGAAATTTTGAAAAAAAATAGAAAAGTATAATAAAAAATTCTAATCCCACCACCAAACATAAAGACCACCATTTGTATTTATATTTATATACTTCCACTATTTTTTTTTAAAGCACAGGAACATATAGTTGTAAAAAATAGAAGGAATCATGTTCAACTCATTTTGTTTCAGTAGTTTACTTGTTTTAGCAGCTTCGAATCTAGGTATTTATATGAAAAAACATTTTCTAGATATTCATCTTACATAGTTGAAACAAAATATATTTTTAATTGAAGAATAATTTTCAGATAATACAATGTACCCATTTTAAGTTTTCAAATTATATGCCCATGTAACCACCATCAGGACCAAAATAAGAAGCATTCCCATCTCTTCAAAAAGTTACCTTGTGTCCAGTTCTAATGTTTACTTTGTGTTTCAGGCAACCACTGTTCTTTTTTACACTATGGATTGGATTTGTCATTTTTAGAGTTTTACATAAGTGGAGTCACACCTTGTATATTCTTTTGTGTCTGGCATCTTTCATTCAGCATAAATTTTCACACACTTATAACCATATACAACCATACTTGCATATATTTTTAAATTTGCTTTTATGTTACAAATATATTATGAACCTTTTCCATATCATTAATTAGTCTCTTAAAATTAAATTTTCATTGACTAATTGTAACTTGTTTTAGGGATATACCGTAATTTATCTCATAAATAAGATCTTATTATTAATTGTTGATGTCTCAATGGTTTGCTTTTATAATCAATAATTATTCTGGACTACACATGTTTGTGTGCATTACCTAATTTCCCATGGGATAAATTTCTATTTAAAAAAACAAGTTAAAAGTCTCACAAATTTTAATATGTATTATGCCAATTTAATCTTCCACGAACAATAGATACAAATATATGGGGAACAATAGTATTTCAAAGCTGAAAGGGAACCTGAAGAAAAGTATGGTTCAGTGGTCCTTAACCAGTGGGGTGGACATGCCTATGGAGCTCTTTTGAAATGCACCTGCATTTATTCTAACTTGGTATTTATGAAGCTCAAGTAGCTGCTGTTTTTGTTTTTGGTTCTGCAGATGATTCGGTTGCACACTACACAGTAAGAATCACCTCAGTTTCACAGATGAAGAAGTTGAGCCAGGAGAGGCTAATTAACACCTCCTGATTCCTTACACTCTTGTCACTTTGCCAGGGAAAGCCTTTGTCTACATTGATTACTCATCATCTGGAAAATAACAATAATCACCACCACCGCCACCACCATGCCGTCTCCCCTCAGAAATCGCAACTAACCATCTAGATCCTCCCTTGGTGGACCTGTAAACTAGAAAAGCACTTGAAGTGATGGAGTTGGTAACCATGTTAGGATCCCTTCAGAAAAGTGTCCACGTGAAAGGGGCCCCAGACAATTGAAGAGAGGCGGAATTTAGAAATCTACTAAGAAACCTACTTAGAAATCTACAAAAACTGAAGCAGAACTTTGTTGTTGTTGAACCAAGCCAGATCAGCCTAGGAGTAAAACATAGATTTACAGTGACAATAAACAGACACACACACACATTCACACACACACTCACATACACACACACAAACACACAGAAGTTCCTTGACTTTGTCCCCACTCACTCTATAGGAACTCCAGCCCATTCTCAACTCCCAACTCCATCTCTTCAAATTCCTCTCAGAGGAGACTGAGAAGGAACAAACTGTCCCTCCTGAGCTAAGGAGGGCATCCTTTACCTACCCTATTGGGTCTGTTGTTTGTTTTTCTCTTCTGTGGTCCAACTCCCAGAAGTGATGTCAGCTGTTTCTGCCATCTCCCACCATGGCTGTAGAGAAGCTACTGAAGGAAAATATCTTCTACAGCTTCTTCTCCTTCCAGACCCAGACCGCCACAGCTTGCAGTTCAGTCTATTACATTCATTTCTTAACTTCTCCAGGTTCCCACAGTCACCCTGGGGTGGGGCAAATGCTTTCATATAATTACCATTACAGGGGCTGCAAAGCAATGCTCCATTGAGCTGTCAATGCCTGACAGAAGCTTTAGTGAGTCAATTCTTCAAGATTTTTTCCACTCTTAATTGCAGTCCCTAATCTTGTGACTCAGACGTGAGTCCAGAGAGACATCTTATCAATCTGTATTATTTTCCTTTAGGATAAGTTATTTCTCAGGAGTCTTGACATAGATAATTCCCTATGAAAACAGACAGTTGGTCCACCCTTCTCAAGAGTTCCCAAGTATGCCTACCTCCTGGAGAGATCCCAGTGTGACTATCCAGATGGGATTCTTATTTAAGCCTACCTGGGCATCTTAAATATATTATTCAGAACACCATTAATTCCCCAAATCATGGTGTTTCATTGGCAAGGAATCAAGATTCAGATGCAAATTACTATCAAGTTAAAGAAAAATAACTCTGGTGAGGGCCTTTAAGCTTTAGCAAATAAGAATTTACAGAAAGAAAAGTTCAAGTCAAATCATACAGGCCTCCTAAAGCACTTTTTAACACCTATAATGCAGTAATTTTTTTCACATACATATCTGCAGAAACTAGTTTAAAAGGAAATATCTTTACAAATTATGGAAGAAAGAAATGCAGCAGCAACACCTCAGAGAACAATTCCCCTTGGGAGGATACATTTGCCATTTCTTTCTGTGGCTCTTCCATTGCTGTTGACCCCCAGATCTCCAAGTATTGGTATCTGCATATCCTTTTACAAATTAATACGGGAGAGGTTCTGATAATCTATCACTGTTCTGCCTGATTAATTGCATTTTAGTTGAAACTCTTGTCTAATTAACTCAAGACCATCTTTGTAGAATGACATACATGTCAGCAATTACAAAAAAACAACAAACAAAACTGAAGGCATCAGAAAAGAGATGAGAAAAACCCTGGGCTTTGTATGCCCAAGAAATGACACATGGTCACTTCACTGACCTTTGAAAGTAGGCTTTGGGGAGGCAACTTTCCCAACTCACAAATTCTTGTGTGCAAAAATGTTGCTCTCTCTGTTTTTCTAAAATTGGACTTAATTTCTACCTTGAATCATATTTCTGCAGACTTCTCTAGGGCGATACAGTCATTTAAAATTTAAACATACTCAGTGTTTTTCCTCAGTCATTTAAAATTTAAACATACTCAGTGTTTTTTCTCATTTACAATTTAAACTCAGCCAGATTAAAGAACTCCTCCCTATCCCAGCAGCAGACTCAAACTAAAACATTATAGCATTGGTAGGAAGAAGAAGTAACCAGTTTCTGTAATATTTTATCCCAAATCCTTATAACTACCACTCAGATCAACGCTTTTGAGCTTAAAATTAAGAATATAAAGTTTTGGAGTTTGGAGTATCCTCGCCACTCCACCGTGGGACAAAGTCATCCTTATGTCTCTTAGCTAAGTGAAGAGACTGTTGCAGGATTAAAGCAAAGAGAGAATACATTTCATGCCTTTTTGTGTGTGTGTGTGTGTGGTATTTCTGTCATGTATCACCCACTAGATAGGCCAGATCAAGACCATATGAAGGCAAAATGAGGAAGAGTAAGCAACGCTTTAAGCATTGGCCATGGCCTTTCCTGTAGCCACTCCTCCTGTGACCCCTTGGGGAAAAGATTGAGGTTTCTGCCAGCTCTCCCAGAGGTTCATATGGATGGGAGACTCTGTATTCTGCTGTCACTGGCTTCTTTCAGGAGTGGAGGCCTGCTTTGTCTAGCACAGGCCAGAAGGCATGTTCCCTCCTACACTTTCTCCTCCACAACTCTCTAGTCTCCTTCTCTCATTGGCCACACCATGTCCCCTCATTACTTCTGACCTCAGTCCAACTCTTTGCTTCCTTTCCTTCTGCAACAGGATTCCCATATATCCATTCTGTATTTTCTAAATGTTGTTATTATTTAATAGGTTTTAATTCTATAACCCTCCTTCTGTCTGACTTTTGAGTATATTTCCATGTTTCCCACATTATTTCTTCTGTGTATGACTTCTCTGAGAAAGAATGATATTGGGATGCATCCTG
This sequence comes from Colobus angolensis palliatus, assembly GCF_000951035.1. NCBI lineage: Eukaryota > Metazoa > Chordata > Mammalia > Primates > Cercopithecidae > Colobus > Colobus angolensis. The sequence continues at coordinate 10,166,117 of NW_012120709.1, forward strand.
CAGTTAGCTGTCAATGAATCTTTCTCTTCCATTAGATGGTGAGTTCCTTAAAGGTAGGGACCATAAGTAACTCATCTCAGCATTCCCTACATAGCTGAACACATAGTAGGTGTTCAGGGCACGTTTAGTGAATACTTAATGAATGCATCCTGTCTGCAAGAAAAAACTCCAAACATCCTTTAAAAACAATCATCTGGGCCAGGCACAGTGGCTCAGGCTCATGCTTGTAATCCCAGCACTTTGGGAAGCTGAGGTGGGCGAATCACAAGGTCAGGAGCTTGAGACTAGCCTGGCCAGTATGGTGAGACCCCGTCTCTAGTAAAACTAAAAAAATTAGCCAGGTGTGGTGGCACATGCCTGTAATCCAAGCTGCTTGGGAGGGTGGGGAAGGAGAATTGCTTGAACCCGGGAGGCAGAGGTTGCAGTGAGCCGAGATCGCACCACTGCACTCCAGCCTGGGCGACAGACAAGACTCTGTCTCAGAAACAACAACAACAACAACAACAAAAACCCAGTCATCTGCTTGTAGTGCATATACTCAAGGTGAAAGCCACAGGCAATCTGCAGTCATCTAAATAATTTATCATTAATTCCTGATTTGCTAGTACAAGAATATATTGTTTTTTTTTTTTTTTCCTAAGCAATGATTTAAAGCCTGCAGATCAAGAGACTTTGGAATCCACCATAAGAGTCAGCTTGTAGTAGTACTTATCAAAATGAATTAAAAATAGGTTTAAGCCAAAGTTCCAAATACAGTTTATTTTAGAAGACAGAAGGACAACTAGACTCTTACCATCTCCAAAATTATATAAAAAAAACTGTGAGTTATTGCAACTACTTAGAAGTCATGTTGTTCACTGTTTTGCTTTTCACATTTTAATATTCACTGAAACACTACTAATTCACTTATTCTTACTCCCTGAAATAACAAAGAACTGTGACTCAGTGCCAAACCAAAACTAATGTCAGCATTAACTGATGAAGTCTTGTTAAGTAAGCTTAGCAAAATATCTGTATTCTAAATGTTAATAAATACCAACTGACCTTTACTAGGGTAAAGTTAGAGATAATAATGTTACATTTTTTTTTTTTTATTTTTATTATACTTTAAGTTCTAGGGTACATGTGCATAACGTGCAGGTTTGTTACATATGTATACTTGTGAAGTCTTGTTAAGTAAGCTTAGCAAAATATCTG
>NW_012120709.1:10172702-10207262 GCF_000951035.1 Colobus angolensis palliatus
AGCTGTTCCTATTCGGCCATCTTGCTCCGCCCCAATAATGTTACATATTAATGACTTTCTTCTGCTAATGAGTAGAAGCTATTCTCACTAACTAAATAGCATTACTCAGAATTGGATTTTTAGTTGGATGTTTAATAATTCTGAGATTAAGTCAAGAAAACAAACAGAAACAATTGATATTTGTGGGGCCATCAACAATTCTGAAGTTTTCCCAATAGTCAGCCCTAAAAAATGCAGTCTCATAATTCACAATATCTGACTTGACTGTCAGGACTTGTCTAATCTGGCCATGCCAGCTGGCAAGGATATTCAGCCTCTTCTCCCAGAACATCACAAGCCACATGGATGTTCTAGAATTCAGTGGTTTGGAGACCCAGCTTTAATTCTAGCTCATCATTTTATTATCTATGTGGTCCTCAACATGTTGCTTAATTTCTCTGAGCATCATTTTTCTAACTTGTAAAATAGGGTACAGAATATTTGTTCTTATATAAGAATTAATATAAATGAAGTACTTAGTGTGGAAATAATTCCCGCTCAATAAATAATATTTAGTAAGCAGTTTTTTATTGAGGATACTCAGGATGTGATTCTCATTATGTATTATTTAGAGTCAAACATGACAGTGTTTGGTGTCAGCATGAAAAACCAAGAGCAATGTAAATATTTGGAGAATGATTTGACAATAGTCATGGTTGAGAAGACAAGATTAGTAGTAGAAGATGGACAACAGACATGGAAAGCTATAAGGAAAAAGTGGTTTTTTTAATATCTAAGAAGATTTTAATCTAGAAACCTTTATGAGGGGACAATCTTATTGTGCCAGAAGAACAAGTATTTATTGGGAACCTTTATGTGCAAACCCAGATGCCGTAAGATACATAGTGAAATTTACTCAGTAAGTATTTATTGTGTGTCTACTATGTCTGGCACTGTTCTACATACTGGAGTAGGAGCAGTGAATAATCAAGTCAAATTCGCAGCCCTTGTGGAGTTTACATTCTACTGTAGGAAATACAAAGATAGTATTCCTTTTTTCAAGCATTTACTATTTCTGTAAGGAGGCATGAAGCTTTGCATTAAAAGAGTATAAAATAACAATAATAACAATAATTGCAACAAAGGATACAAGAATATCCCTAGGAGACTGAAAGGAGTAGTGGAAGGAATTCAGGTTTCAGTGACCAAGAAATCTGAGCTCTAATCTAAGTCCTGATGGCGCCTTTAGACCTTGGGACTGTATAGCATTTTATTCAAGTATCATACTCTCTTCTGTAAAATGAGCACAATAATAGTTACTTTATAAAGCTGTTCTGATGACTAAATGTGATTACATGTGTAAATCCCTTTATAGAGTAGCACAGATACATGAATATCCTTGCTGAGAAGAAGAGTTGATTGATGCCTCAAAAGATGGCAGGATTTGGCTAGACAGAGAAGAGAAAGTGCATTCTAGGCCAAGAAAAGAGCTTGATGAAGGACACAAATTTGGAGTTGCACACAGAGTATTTGGAAGAAAGTGAGTGGAATAATTTGGCTACAGTAGAGAGTTCATATAGATAAGTAGGTAGAGAAACAACTCAAATGATAGGTGGTTCTTAGATGACTCACAAAGGAATTTCTGAGAGTTAGAATAGCTCTCATGCATATGTAGACACTGAAACACAGTGTAATTAAGTGAATTACCCAAGGTTATATCATTAACAGTGAAAGTAGAATCCCAATATCCATCTGGCCCTTTGTCTCCTTGATGGCCTGGCCGGTGGTTAAGACCATATATTATCAATCTCCTCGTCAATTCATATTTGAACACTCATAGTCTGTTAGGCATTTTTTATAATATATACCAAATATTCTAACCAGCCCTCTAGTTTAAGTATTGCATTTATGGCAAGAAAAAGCAATTCTGAAACAACCAAGGGGAATGAAAAACAAGGGGCTATTTCTCAAAAATGAGATGGTGCTTTGCAAAAATGAACTAACTTTATGATGCCATCTGGAAAATGCTTTTGTATTCCCGATACAGTGCACTGAGCATAACTTAAAGTTGACTAACCAGCTCTGAAATGCTCTCTTCTGTTTCCTCACATATGGATGTAGCCTACAGCAATAAGTGTTGTTAGTCCTTGGACAGGACATCTGGCGTGACTTCTCAGCAATAAGGTGTACAATTCTTGGGAGAATTTCAACAGAGCACATCAGCCTAACTTTGGAAACTTTTCAGGGTTGAGCCAGTCCGTGGTGATTGACCTTTTTCAGAAAGAAATTAGGCTTCCAAACCAAACTCTAATCACGGAGATTTTGTCTTCCCTCTCTCCCTCCTTTCCCCATTCTCTTCCTTCCTCCTAACATTTAAAGTCTCAATTCTGACATTACACACAGTGTAATGCACAGTGGTATCCTCAGACAGAATTAAGACTTTCAAATGAAATTGAACCCTAAGATGTTATATCATAGTCAGACCTCTTGCCGCTTAGGGTGGCAGATGTTCCTCACAGTTTCTTCCAAAGTAGCAACAGTCTTTTTGCATAATTTATTGTAATTGGATATTGGAATTATGAACAGAGAAATTCTTCTCTTCTTTCAAAATTAGTAATAGAACCTAATTTTAACACCAGTAGAAAAGATGTAGAATCTCATAAAGGAAAAAAACCTTCATTAATTTGCTAAGGGATTAAGCTGAAGCGAACTTTGCTTTATAAAAAAGTTGCCAGTAAAATAGCCTAATACTTGCATAGAAGAGCATTTAATTTACTGAAAAGAACAAATTGCCTTCAAACAATTTAAAACACCAATTAATGGATAAACAACCAATATGTTAAATACAAATCATTCTTCTCTATTTATTGAAGTAGCTTCCCAACTCCTTTGCTTGACAACACTTAATTAGCCTAACTTGAGTTGCTTTGTTTAATTGAAATTAATAGAACTAGGTTTCCTTTAAAAATATTATTTTGTTAAGACTGATTCCCTCATTTAGTCTAAATAGTGATTATTAATAAAATCTGCTTTTAAAAATATTTTTGACATTTACAATAATAATCAACATGTCATATATTTATATGAGGACTGATTATTTGGTTGTTAGTTATGTGAACATTTTTGCCCCAGTTTAACTCTGACTGTCCTTTCAGGGGGTGGAAAACTTTCCTTAGCCACTCCACAGACAAGACAGAAAGTAAATGTAGTGAATTTGGCTAACAGTCAGTATCTCTTATAAAAATATTTTCTTGGATAGAATGAAGGTTGAAATGCATATCTGAAATGATATATTGGTTTTCTATGCTGATACTATGATACTATGGCCGGTAAAAATGATGGCTTGGTCATAAGTCAATTTATTCTTATTTTAAAGGGTTTAAATACAGGGAAAATAGAAATACTACAACCTTTGGGATCAAACAAAGTTGTTTCAACCCTAGCTGTACCATGCACTATATCTGAAAATAAACTTCACCAAGCCCCATCTGAGTATAAAATTCAGATAATGATAGCTATTTAGCAACTGTTAGATCACATTTATTGGTGTGCTTACTATGTGCCAGATACTGTTCTAGGGACTTTGTGTATATTAATTCATTTAATCCAACCCTCGAGCTTATGAGGTAGATATTTACAACCCCGTTTTATAGATGAGGCAACTGAGTCACAGGGAGGTCAATTAACGTGCCCACAGTCATACACTGGCTTGGGTTCTAACAGAGACAGCCCAATGCCAGACTTCACTTTCTAATGAGTTCTGGAAGTTGAAGTGAAGATTAAAGTGGTTAACCTGTATAGAAGGCTGGCGTATGACCTCACACAGGGTACGGTCTTATTAAGTGGATTTCTTTTAACATTTCTGGCTACTTCTCAGACTCCTTTTCTGGCTCCTTTTCCTCTGGTAGGCTTGAAGATATTGGAGTTCTTCAGGGGGGTCTCTCCTGGCCTCTTCCCTTCTCTATCCACACTCTCCCCTGTGACCTCCTCCATTACCAAGTCTGTAAATACCATCGCTATGTTGATGGCTCCCAGTTCTCCATCTCCAACCCTAGCACTTCAGATTCATACTCTCTATAGCTTACCTGTCATTTACATTATATCTAACAGGCAACGCAAACTTTCACAGCCCTGAACATCACGTTTAACTTTTCTCCCTCAAATCTGCTTTTCCCTTCAGTCTTCCTCATATTCAGAAAATGGCACCACTATCAGCCCTTTGGCTCATATCAAATCAAAGACTCATTCTCCCACATCAAATTCTTCTGCATATTCTGCAGATTCTACCTCTACTTTTCTTCATTTGCACTTCCATAGCCCACACCAAACCACTGTTCCTCTCGTTTAACTACTCTGAGAGCCTCCTAACAAGTCTCCCAGCTGCCTCTCTGGCCTTCCACATAAATCCGCTATCTACCCAGAAGCAGTGTGTTCTTTTTTCAAATATAACTCAGATCAGGTTACTCCTCTCCTTAAAACCCACAGATATTCTCCCACTCTATTTAAATTAAACTCAAACTACTTATTATGGTTCACAAAACCACGTAAGATCTGGCTTCTGCCAACGTTGCTAGCCTCATTCCAACCAATCCTTTTTTGCCCATTATCTCCAGCCACACTGAGCATCTGCCTGGGTCTCAGATCTTCAGGCTCATTTCTGGTTTTGGGCATTTGCCCAGCTTTTCCCCCTTCTGGAAACATGTTCTCTCTGATCATATAGTGGTTGGATCTTTTATTGCTGTTTCCAATTCAAATGTCACCTCCACAGAGGCTTCCCAATGACCCAATTTAAACTAGTTCTATCACTTCACTCCTTTAAACTATATCCACTGAGCTGTTTATAACCTGATTCTGGTTTTTATTGTCTGCCTGCTATTTCTGACAGCAGCAACACACATACACATGCATGTATGCACACATGAATGCCTAAAAAAGGAAAATTCCATGTTAATGAGAATCTTGTCTCTTTTTTTTGTTGTTCTTGCTCTGACTCCAACACTTAGTTTGCAGTGGTCAATGAAAGATATTCATTGAATTAATGAATATATTAAATTGAAGTGGCTGTTATTAATGGTCCTTCTTAAAACCAAGGGTCCGTTTGTATCTTCTACATCTCTTACCATATTTTATGATAGGACTAGGTTTGGCCCAGTAATTACATCAGTTTTGGGAAGATAGAAGGGTGCAAAAGGAGAAACAATTATTTTCAGAAGCTGAGCAGCCATCTAGACTGCTACACAGAATTCAGCATCTGGTGAGAACAGCCCTAAAATGCAAGTGATACAAGGTAAGTGATTAGCATCTGTATTCCAAGTTGAAGCTACAGTAGTCCTCAAACCAGTAACAAGAACTTTGTGATGGAAAATTCACATAGGAGACATTGAGAGGTGCATGTAGACAGACATACATGATAGTCTTTGAGCAGAAACCCAGATGGCTGACTGGAGTCCAGAAGTCAGGTTTCAAAGCCCAGGCCGGAAAGTGGAATAACAGACATTAAGCATAGAGCCTCATTTCTACAAGAAATGGAAATTAAATTTGCTGACAAACTTGAGAAACTCAAGCTCAAAGAACAAAGCAGGTGCTACATATCAGCATAAAGCACAAAGTAGGAGGGTGACCTTGAGTCAAGCTGAAACCCACCCTCCAGGTTGGACTGGCTGCTGGTGACTGCAGGCTGAGCTTCAGACTAAAGCGCAGGGAAGGAGGTCATAATGCCAGGCTGTGTTCCCAGAAATGGGCAGGACAGTCAGATGGGAGGGCTCTATTGATCGCCTTTCACTGCCTCATAACAGTGTCAGACATGAGACCTGAAAGCCCGTCTTTCTGCCTGCTGCACTCAATCAATATGATAGATCTTTCCCTTAGAGGCCTGTCTGAATCCTATTTTCTGCCTACACGCATGTGGAGCTAAATTAATGATGATGACTCATGGGCTTCAGAGCATTTGTAAACTGTTATTATAACCATTCACACCAGCTCTTTATTGATCTCCTCTATTAGGCATTGACTCAGTTTATGACCATCTTTTTTTGGAAGCCAATAGGTTAACCTCTTTCCTCTCTACCAAGAGTCAGGGTAAATGTAGACCCAGTCAAAGGTGATCTGTTTCTGGTTACGCATGAGACTCCTAATAACAGTTATTATTAGAGCCATGTGCATTTAAGTATTTGTATTAAAACCAAAACCCTCCTATTATTTCCTTGAGGTTTAGGGCAAAAAGGAGTTGTCTTGGAGATAACTTCATCACACTTGTATATGAACTGAATTTACCAAACAGTTAAATAAACATTACAACTAATTATGAATATACAAGAACAAACTTGGGTTTGACCACGGATTGCTCTTCATGCACAGATTGCTCAACATTCTCTAATCAAGGATGATTAGAAAAGTATTTTAGTCCTGCTATTTTAATCTGCTGTAACTTTTAGTTTGATGTTTTCTTATGGGGTCAGCACAGGGCTGACTCCCTCGGTGGTGACTCAGTGCCTAGTTATTATAATTTCAATCAGGCTGCTAGTGTCCTCTCTGCAGACTTGCATATCTTCTTCATGTTGGCCTATTCAGCGTCTCCATCAATATCTGGCACCCAGTGAGCACTCAAGAAATAAACACGAAAAGAGGGAATGAATGCTCTCTCTTTGGGAGTGTTAACTCTTAACTACTCATACACGCGACTTCTATAATCATAGTCCCGGCCTAGAGTTTTTTGAACAATGTAGAATGGAAAAGGTCTGATTGCTGCAGCACCAGGAAACTTTGACAAGCAAATATTTAATAACCATTGAATAAAACCTGAGGTTATCAATTCTGTGAGACCCATATGACACATGCATATATGTGTATGCACAGATACCCATATAAGCATGGGTATTTAGCAAATGTTTGCCTATGTGTACAGTGTATGTACTACCAGGTTCATTCAATTAGAGGAGTGATGTTCATTCCTATTGTTTCTATGTCTTCTCTTCTGCACAGCAAAGAATTATTGGATGTAATCCAGTTCATATGCAATGCGCTAGGGAAGGTGAAATAACTTTAACCTTGCTGCTCTTTTTACCTACATCTCACATTTTCACTTTTACAAACAATAGAACTCTGATCTATTCTGAAACATTCAACATTTGTGCAAACTTTTTTGGAAGAGAACAAGCTACAAGGATTAAAATATATTTGAATAAGAGAGAAAGATCTAGTGTTTCCTTATTACAGTCAATAAAGCACTTGAAAAGCATGAACACCATTTTGGGGAGAGTAGCTGGGTTGAAGGTAATGCCATCAGCAAATAAAGGAATCCAAGTAGGGGGAGATCCAAACATGGATTTTAACATTAGAACTGTTGGATGGTCTTCATCTAGCCAATGTCCTACTTCATTAAAACATTCTCTCTCTGTTTAACAGCTCATTTAAACATTTTCCACTTTCTTTAAAGAAAAACTCCTACATGTATGATGGACATAGAGATCACAACATTCAAAAAAGTGATTTTTCTCTGGAGACTTTTTTATGTTGCTAGATTTCAGTTGTGAATGATAAGTAGAGCACTTCAGATGTTACTTCTACTTAAACATCTGTTTAACCAATATGTGATTTCATATTATAATCTGCTTCAGTCACATTTGACTACCCGTTAATCAAAAACCATAAATTCTGCCTTGCACAATAGCTTTTTTGTTGTTGTTTGCATAGTTTGAATATAAGAATGCATATTTAAGTGATTATCAGATGATAAGGCTTTATGAAAGTTTCTGCTATGGAATGCCTATTTTATGAATTTTTATGATTAAAAGGTATTATTACAAAAGTAATCTGAAAAGCTAGAAAACTAATAGTAAGTTACATAATTATTTTCCTTCTATTCAATATATTAAAAATGAAATTCCATTTTATGAGAGAAGGATGACCAGATAAAAAGAAACAGAAAACATTAAATCCTTTCTCTCTTTTTTTTCTGATTTTTCTTATAGTATATTGGCTTGAAAGTATTTTCCTCAAATTTATGCACTTTTAAAGTTTATCTTTCTATTCTGTGTTGTTTTGAAGAAAGTAAATCAGCAGTATCTAAATCCATAGGATTTGCTTCCCTGGCTTACTAGTCAATATTGACATCAATAAGGTCTTGCAGATAAACCTAAATGAAAACGTTCTACATCAAGATCTATCAGCTCTTTATCAGTCCTCCATTTTGAGACATAGAAAGACATTTTTATTTCTGTCACTTGGGCTTGCTTCTTTGGTCAATTTCTGCAGAAATAATTAGAACTATTCTTGTTACTCTGTAAATAGATTTTTCTCGGGTCTTCTTGCAGAAGAGAATTATTTTATGTTGGAATTCTCTGAGCAGTCACAGAAAGTCTGACAGCAAAATGGAGGTGACAGGCATCTGTTTCAGGGAGAGGTACCTTTATGCTGATAGTTGAATCTTATGGGATAAGGGAATCTAAGCTCTTCAAAAAACAAAGAAACCTGACAACTGACAAATATAAACATAAACATTTTAATCAAACTTGCATGAAAGAAAAGTATTTGTACATGTGTTTGAAGCACATTTTTATGGTGTAAAAAAAACATGGATTTTATTTCCATTGTAGATTATTGAGGATTTGAGGTAAATCATCTTCAGCCTGAATCCTTTCTGCCCTTCCCTATCCATAATGCTCATGTGTGATGAAGGGTCTGAATGCTTATTGAGCTCTAAGTTTTCCTCAATTAAAACTCAAATTATCCAGCATTTACTTTTAATCAACGCTCACTTTATTTTCTCATTTAAGGAATCATTTTCTCATAAGTGGAAAATAAATAACATATAACTAATAAACAGTGTTCCTCTCCCAAGCTCCTTCTTGCCTTTGGACTATATAGTTTCTCAAGAATGATGTGGATTATTGATTAATTCCCAGTAACACCAAGTGGAGAGAATAAAGACATTGATATCCTCACACAGATGTATACACAGGTACACACACACAGACCCCTTGAATATACATACTAATGAAGCAGTGATATTTTGGTATGCATGTCTCACACATTTATTTATTTGATAATCTAGATTTCCTTCAGATGCAAGCAGAGAACACGTCTATTATTTTTCACAGCTTTTGTTTTTAACCACTCGGTAGGCTGCTCTCTTCTCTGAATAAAATATTAGAAAGTCCCCACAGCACTTTGAGCCATATTAAGATACCAACAAATTCTGTTTAAAACCAGATCATTGTAATATAGAGGGAGTATAGCTCCCTCTTTCTATATCATCTGCTCCCTCTATGTGAACTCTAGGTGGCCTCTTATTTTTAGACATGTTTTAGCATGAGCAACATATCTTCCTATCTTTAAACTCCAGGGAATGCATGTACACTTCAAGTGATTCTTTGGAGTTCCATTCTTTTGACTTGTGAGAAAAGGAAAGCATCCCTCTTCCTCATGGAGAGGGGTAAAAATATAATAACCCAACCTCTCTCTTTCTTTCTTCCCTGCTACCACCCAGTCTTCTGCAACAGTCACATTGATGCTTAACTTCCTGTTCTACATGCTGGAGGTAGGTGATGGGTGCTGTACTGGTGCTAGCAGAACCTGTCTTTGGTCACCTAGATTTGGAAGTCTTATACGTGGTGGGAAGAAGATGCTCAAGAATCAGGCCTCCAATTTCTTCTCTCCCTTTATGGTGGGTTTGGGGAGATGTTTTTGAGAAAAAAAAGGTTCCCCAATTGACAGACTTCTTAGAAAACAGTTATATCTGCTTTTAGGAGACTCATCATTAATAGAAAGCTTTCAGCAAGATATATCTGATCTTTCTAGGATTACTTACAGAAAACAAACAAACAAACAAACAAAGCTGGAATCCACGGATTTATGAGGCATAGTTCCCCAGAAAATATCATGTAAGCCAAATAATGATTTAAACATAAAATGGAGATTTTTCGTAACCAAAACAATACCTTTCCATGTAAGTAATATGTCTGCATATACAAGATAAGGTAACCTGAACCAAAGTGCATCTGTCTGTAGTAAGAGAGATCCTTGGAAGCTGCCTGGGCAGTCCTGAACCTCTCTCTGCTTTGGCTCTGCCTTATGATTATTTGTGTCCTTCAAATTATTATGAAAGCTTGAATTTCCAGAACATCTCTGATTCTTAAGCATCTGAACGGACAGACCAATTTTCAGTGTTATCTCAGATGGTCGAACCCTTTGCTTTAGAAGGTAGACTTACGTTTCATCTTTTTTTTTTTTTTTTTTTTGATGTTTGGCATCTAAAAAGAATTTTTCTCTATGAGATACCCTTACTTCATAAGTAATAATAGGGTAAAGAAACTTCTTAATTTTCTTTGGTTTTGTTTAGGGATCAAATCTAAAAAGTGCTCCTTGAATGTTAGGTTTTTCCTGATTCTAATATACAGTATGCCACACCTTGAAGGTGGCCTCTATAACTGATCTCCACTAGATGATAAACTTCTTAAGGTCAGGGACCACATAGGATTCACCTTAGGATCACTGGCACCTAGCACAGAACGGATGTTCAAAAACATGAGTAGTGATTTTAGTTGATGTTTAGGGCTTGTTGTTTGCTGGAGTTTATGAATGAGGGATGGGCCTGAAATATTTGATTGTGTTTCAGGGGCTTTATTTTTGACTGTAGGAGAGGTTGTGGCACAAGCCTGGGGGCAGAGAAGGTAGAAGGCACCAGAACATAACTGATATATACTCCCCTGCTGTATTACTGCATTCTCACACTGCTAATAAAGACATACCCAAGACTGGCTAATTTATAATGGAAAGGGGTTTAATTGACTCAGAGTTCCACATGGCTGGGGAGGCCTCACAGTCATGGTGGAAGGCAAAGCAAGAGCAAAGAGAGAGAGCATGCGCAAGAGAACTCCTATCAGATCTCATGAGATGTATTCGCTATCATGAGAACAGCACAGGACAGACCCGCTCTCATGATTCAGTTACCTCCCACCAGGTACTTCCCATGACACATGGGAATTATGGGAGCTACAATTTGAGATTTGGGTGGGGAAACAGACAAACCATATCACCCACCAAACATCATGCATAAGTTTCAGCCTCATACAGTGAAGGGAGCAGTTTTCTGCTTATACTGAGACGTGGGCATAAGTCATTTCGCCTTGGTTGAAAACTCATGTGATAGATTATGGGAGAAGGGTATTAATATAGTTTGGCTCTGTGTCCCTACCCAAATCTCGCCTTGAACTATAATCCCCATAATCCCCATGTGTCAAGGGTGGGACCAGATGGAGGTAACTGGATCCTGGGAGTGGCTTCCCCCATGCTGTTCTTGTGATAATGAGTGAGTCTCAAGAAATCTGATGGTTTTATAACTGGCATTTCCCCTGCTACACTCACTCTGTCCTGCTGCTCTCTGAAGAAAGTGCCTGCTTCTCTTTTGCCTTCTTCCATGATTGTAAGTCTCCTGCGGCCTCCCCAGCAATGTGGAACTGTGAGTTAATGAAATCTGTTGTCTTTATAAATTACCCAGTCTTGGGTGTTTCTTCATTGCAGCGTGAGAACGAACTAATGCAGGTATTTTCCCACTTAGTCTTGGAGCAGTATTGTTCAGACAGTGTGATAACCAAGGGATCATACAGCATTGTAGAGTCACTTGAGCTTTTGACTGTGGAAGTGCCTGAAACCCCTGCCTTGTCAGGAATCAGTATTCTCATGTAGAAAGTAGTAGTCATGTGTCAGATGTTATGCTCAAGTAGCATGGAAGACAGAGGCTATCAGTGAAATCTGCGTACTGGAAAAACACAAAAGAATTGTTTATGACCGGGTAGAAGAAACATCTAAGGATTTAAAATACAGACAAACAAAGGAACTAGAGAAATTTTTGATTTGGATGGCAGGGGGAGGAGGTTCAAAGTCCTACATCAAGCAGGTTGGAATAGTGAAATAATGAAATATATGTATTCACGTCAAGGTGTTATTTGTTGTACCCAGAGTCTATTGGACTCTGGAGAAATATTAATTACAAAAATTGGCTTAGTGAATGGAAATATTCAAGTGTTTATTTTTCTAAGCCCAATATAATAAAAAAAAAGTTCCAGGTAACATTACACAAGAAAAATTTTAAATTGGGATTAAATAATAAAAGGAGATCAAAGAAGTCATAAACTTTAATGTGTCTGCTAGAGCAGAGTTAGGTTGCAGGCAACAGTTTATTTCCAAATAGAGATATTATCATGTGTTGAGTGACTTACAAAATCATTGGAAAGGTTGTGGAAGTAAGCTCTAGCTTGAGAGTCCAGGAATTTCTACCAGTGCTAGGGAAGTTTCCACCTGAGCTTTCAGCAAGCCATCACATTAGGAAATCACTAACCAGTTTTGCACTGCTTCTCACAATTTACAACAGAATGAATGCCTTATGCTCTGCCCCTCTCCCCACTCAAGTCAGTTTCAAATGCAAATCTCACATGAGTACATCAAGTTAGTAGAACCTTAATCAGATCTAGAACTCCAGCAGCAGGGAAATCTGAGATATGCAGCTTTTAGCTTACCAGTCTCTACAATTTGGAAAAACACTGCAGAATGTTGTTGGAATGGATGCCAAACTAGCCACTGCACAGAACCTATCATGGTCAGGGTTTAGAAAATTGACTTTATCTCATACCTTACACTGCTTATTTATTCATATAATAAATATTTATTGAATGTCTGTTGTGTTTTGGATCCCATTTCTTGGTTTTATCGATAAACATGATAGAAAGGTAGAGAAAAATAAGCTTGAGTTCTTTTTCTCTTTATTTTTATTTTCTTTTATTCTACTTTGAAAGTAAAATTTGAGGTAGTATGATTTGAAACTGGGTGTGCCTTCTGTAAGAGATGTCTTTGTTTCTGGAGAAGGAGAACAGGTCAGGGAGTGGTCGAGGGGAACAGGAGGCAGACTGCTGGCTAGTTAGAATGGGCTGTGTTCTGAGCCTTGAAGAAGAAGGATGATAGGAATTATAAGGCTTTAGAATTTCCCAGCTATATGCACCAGGGTAAAGAGTAGAAAGGTCAGGATAGAATTTATTTGGCTAGTATGTCCCTTTCATTTGATCTCAGAAACTAAGCCTGACCATAACAGCTAAAGGGAATAGGCTGGAGCACTCAACTGAGAAGAAATACAAACACAAAACCTTAGATAGCAGGGCACATACCTGCAGCAAAAGGATAGCAATTGTACAGAGGGACATGGACTTCAGCCTGAGCCCTTTAGAACTGCTGCGAGTAGAAGTGAGGAAAAGCATGGGGTGCAGGTAATTCACTGATACAGTCAAATACAGAGTCTCAAAATGTAAAAGACAGCCAATTATTTCACAAGATTCTTCCCTTAAGTGTTTCATTTTTCCAGTTATGGACTTGGACTGAAAATGCTGTGAGGAGAGCTAGATACCGCATATGTCAAAATATGAGGAAAAATTATCAAAGAAATAGTCAAATTTGGTAGTATTTTAAAATTCTAGTGAAATAAATTATTATTTAAAAAGTACCACTCATCTATTAGTATCTAACTTGAATTTTCATGTCTTTGTCTGGATTCTTAAAGAACTCTGTTAAAAGGAATTGTCTGAAATTTCACCAAAGTGCTCAAGCTCATTTAGACATCTATAATTACCTTTACAGCCCATTTGTGAGGTGTGTGGAGAAGGGAAAAAACAATTTTTATAAATGAAAATTATGAAGCCATAATCATTAATGGGATGGGTGTCACATAAGACAATTGCCACCTTTTACTGAGAAGTTGCCATAGAGTAGGGGTTGAAAGTCCTTTGCTTTCATTATAGCTAATCCTCACAAGGCTGCATGGTAGATATGTTTGTTCCCCACTGACAATTTGGGAAGCCAAGGCTGAGAGAGGCTAAAGCAATCACTAGCATTTGCAAAGCCAACAAGTATTAGAACCAGCATTTGAACCTAGGCTAATATGATTCCAAAAATCTATGGTTTTCTTCAGCGCACCTCATGACTAGTATCAAGACACTGCACAATCATCACCAGAACACCACAAAGCTGCCCCCTGTCCACTACTCTGCTATCATCAGAAGTGCTAATAGGATCAAGATCTTCATACTCAGGTAAGTACTTTACTGACTTGAGCATAAACAAATAAATACATAAAAATCTCTGAGACTCCCAAAGATTTCTTGTACAATACAATATCTTGTATTTGCTCCTTGAAGCTTCCTCCCATGTTCTTTACCCTGTTTGTCTCAATTATAAGGTTAGGTGCAAGGCTGTTCTTGCTTTGGAAAAATACCTTCTATAGCCATTTGGTACATGTGAGTGTTCTCTCAGGATACTGAACTGCCCTGTTTTCCATTAATGTTTATATAGTATCTTTTTTCATATAGCCTCTGCTGACCAAGAGTTACACATGGGCCATGAACTCCAACATTCTAGCAAGACACAGGACAGCTTGAATGATCTAATAAGC
Source organism: Colobus angolensis palliatus (assembly GCF_000951035.1). Lineage (NCBI taxonomy): Eukaryota > Metazoa > Chordata > Mammalia > Primates > Cercopithecidae > Colobus > Colobus angolensis. Next base: position 10,187,116 of record NW_012120709.1, read on the forward strand.
AAAAAACAAGAGGCTGCTTATAGCTAGAGGCTGCCTCCCTAGTCCTACAAGTTTGTATCCACAAGATCATGTTTAAGTTGTATAATTGAAACTAAGAAATCATTAACTTTGTTTCAAACTGATATTCAAGTGCTGTCAATGGCCAAGGGCAGTAATGGGAAAGAACAGTTCCTGGCAGTGCAGAGGAATCATGTAGGACTTATCCTGCCCTGTGGTAGTGTCCAATGATCTGTTGGTGGGTCTTCCCAGACAGATGATCTCCTTTGGAGGGGCTAGTGCTGTGGAACAACAATTTGATCCACTCACCGAATTTTTCACTGGCCATTTCTACAAATGACAGCTTTGTGGACAGAAAAGTCTATTCTTTATATGTAAGATGCCAAAATTATGATATTAAAGATAGTTTTAGTTAGGTCAGGAGCTCTTAATGTATGACCTACATATGGGCTTTCAAAGGGGTCAACAGTCCACTGAAATTTAAAGAAAGATAGTAGTGTTGTTTGTGCAGATGTGAACGTTTGTGTGGGTGGGAAAGTCCACAAGCAAGGTCTGAGATTTTTTTAAAAAGGAGGAGGGAGTATAAAAAGGCAAGTATGTGGTAAATCAAAACAAACATGAACTGTGCAAAAATAACAGTAATAATGTTTGCTTTGCAGAGAGAAAACTAAAACATAACTAAAATATTAGATAACAATAATATTCAAGGTAGAAGGAGAATAATAGAAGTTAAAGCAATCTAAGGTCCTTTTTGTCTACAGGAGGAGCATAAAAATATTGATTAACTTTAGAGCTTGTAAAATTAAATGTGCATCTAAAGACCAGGTACAGTGGCTCATGCCTGTAATTCCAGCACTTTGGGAGGCCAAGGCAGATGGATCACTTGAGTCCAGGAGTTTGAGACCAGCCTGGGCAAAATGGTGAGATTCTGTCTCTACAAAAAAAAAAAAAGTACAAAAAGTTAGCCAGGCATGGTAACACATGCCTGTAGTCTCAGCTACTCAGGAGACTGATATGAGTGGATCGCTTGAGCCCAGGAGGCAGAGGTGACCTGAAATCGCACCGCTGCATTCCACTCTGGGCAACAGAGCAAGCTCCTGTCTCAAAAAAAAAAAAAAAAAATTGTCTAAATATTTTAGCATAAACATTAAGACAGAGAAATAAGAGTAATACCCAAACTATACATAATTAAGGAGGTAAAGCAAACAAACAGCTCAATAATACCAGAAGAACAAGAACGGAAAAATTCTTGAAAATATTTTTAAAAGGTTAATAAGCACAAATATAAGGATGTCTGTGAATTTTTTAAAAAACTATATTTATAAATAAAATGTAATAAATTCTCCAGGTGAACAATAAAACTTGGTTAGGCTGGACAAAAGAAACTACGCCCTACCATGTGCTCTTTCTAAAAAGCACATCTAAATCAGAAGAGCACAGAAAAGGTGAAAATCAAAACACACCAGTGTAAGAGGTTGGATGTATCTCCTAAAGTTCATGTGTTGGAAACTTAATCCCCAATGCAATAGTGTAGAGAGGTGAGGCCTTTAAGAGGTAGTAAGGACATAAGGGCTTTGCTCTAATTAATAGGTTAATGCTATTATTCAGGAGTGGATCGGTTATCACAGGAGTGGGTTCCCGATAAAAGGATGAGTTTGCCCTGCTTCCTCTCCCTATCTGCAGCTCTCTTCTCCTTCCTCCTTTCACCATTTGATGACACAGCACAAAGGCCCTCACCAGATGCAGCCTGTTAAACTTAGAACCATGTGTCAAATAAATTTCTGTTCATTATAAGTTATCCAGTCTCAAATATTCTGTTACAGCAGCACAAAACACACTAAAAAATTTAGTGTTGAGAAGTGGGGCTTTTGCTGGAACAAACACTTGAAAACATGCAAGTGGCTTTGGAACTGGGTGACAGGTAGAAGCTGGAAAGTTTTGTACAATCAGGAAAGAAAAATCTTATATTGCCATGGAACATTAAGAGCAATTCCAGTAAGGGCCCAGAAGGAGACAACAGCTGTAGTGAGAGCCTAAACCTTTGTAGGGATTACTTAAGTGGTTGTGATCAGAATGTTGGTAAAAGTATGGAAACTGAAGGCCATTTTGATAAGTTCTCAGACAAAACTGAGGAACAAGGGAGTGAAATCTGGAATAAAGGCCATCTCTATTATACAGTTGCAAAAAACTTGGCAGAATTGTGTCCAGGTTCCAAGACGTTGCAGATGGCAGGACTTAAGAGTAATGAACTAAGATATCTGGCAGAATAAGCATCTAAGCAGCAAAGCATTCAAGGTGCTACATGGCTTCTTTTGGCCACTATAGTAACATAAGAGAAGAGAAAAATTATTTTAAAAAGAAATTTATAATTAAAAGCAAAGCAGAACAGAAAGATTTGGAAATTTTTCAGCTTGGTCATGTATAGAACAAAAAAGTATGTTAGGGGGGAAACACAAAGGGTGTGGCCAAGTGACCATTTGGTGAAGAGATTAATACAGATAGAATAAATTCAGGCTGTATTAATCAAGATAGTGGAGAAAATTACCCCAAAGACATTTTAGTGATCCTCAAGGCAAGCTAGGTCCTTGAGAGCAAGGTTTTCAGAGAGGTGCACATGGGACTTCAGTATTTGCTGCCTAGGGCCACCTCAAGACTCTGCTTTCCAGTGCAGTGCTCCTTGGCTGGCCCAGCCATAGCTCAAACATGCCACGTGCATCTCATGCCACAACTCCAAAGGGTGCAAACAGTAAGCCTTGGCAGCATCCACATGATGCTGCAGTGCACGTCAAGTCTGCAAACAGAGTGTACAAGCTGTGAGACCATGGTGACCTCCATTGGATTTCAAAGGATGTATTGAACAGCCAGGGACCCAGGCAGAAACTTGTCACAGGAACAGAGCCACCACAGTAAGCTGCTACTAGGGCAATGCCCAGCAAGGCCGCAGGAGAGAAGCCCCTGCAGAGAGTGCCTATAGGGAATGCCTAGCAGAGCCATGGCAGTGGGACAGCCCCCCAAGACCCCAGAACTGTTGAGCCACCTGCATGCAATTGCAGTCTGGGAAAGCTGTAGGCACGAGATCTGTGAGAGCTGCTGGGTGAACTAAGCCCAGCAAAGCCAAAGGAGCAGGATTCCCTGAGGCACTGGGTGTCCAGTCCCTGCCCCAGTGTGCCTAGGAGGTAAGACACGGAGTCAAAAGAGATTATACTAGAATCTTAAGATTTATTACTGTTCTCACTTTTGGATTTTGGACTTACTTGGAACTAGCTACTTCCTTCTTTTTGCCTATTTCATCTTTTTGGAATGGGAATGTCCGTACTATGTCTATCTCATTGTATTTTGGAAGCATGTGCTTGTTTTGGTGTCATGTGCTCATAACTGGAGGGAAATTCGCCTCAGGATAGATCATGCCTTGAGTCTCACTCTATCTGATTTTGATGAGAATCTGGACTTTGGACTTTACAGTTGATGTTGGAACAACTTATGACTTTATTGGGGCTACTGGGATGGAATTAATATATTTCACATATGAGAATAACATAAATTTGAGGGGCAAAGAGTGAAATGCTATGATTTGAATGTGTTCCTGAAAGTTTATGGGCTGGGAATTTAACCTCCAATGCAACAGTGTTGAGAGATGGGAGCTTTTAGGTCCTGAGGGTTCTGCCCTCATTAATGGATTAATGCCATTAATGTGTAAGTAGGTTAGTTATTGCAGGAAAGAGTTCTTGATAAAAGAAGGAGTTTGATCCCATTTCTCTCTCTCTCTTGCATGCTTTCCTGTCCTTCCAGCTTGTGCCTTCTGCTGTGAGATGATACAGTAAGAAGGCCCTCACTAGATGCTGAGAAGATACCAATGCCACTGCTATGCCCTTGGACTTCCCAGCCTCCAGAACCATGAGCCAAATAAATTTCTGTTCACTATAAGTTATCCACATTGAAAATGAATGGAGGAAGGATGAAGATGTGAGCTGAAGGGAGAGGAAGCTGAGAACCCTGCACCAGGCTACCTACCATCAGGACTTGTTAATGGCCCCCAGGAACTCCTGGGGAAAAGGTGAAGTGGACAGGTGAGGGGTGGCCTGATCTCACCATGTACCTCTGGAATCTGGGTAACAGAAAACTCCACAACACCTATGGACACTTAAGGTGGCAGGAAGAGCTGCTTAGAGAAGTAGGAGAAGCAGGACCCAAGACTGCATGGGTTTGGTACAGGAATATCCCTAGTGGGGCACAGCCAGGGATACCCTTCACCCAAGGCCTGCCAGATTTCTCTAGGAGACTTTAGATATTGGGGGACTGCCGAACTTGGAGACAGTAGGGTGGTCTTGGCTGTGAGATGGGACCAGTCCAATCCAAGCATACACCTGTCCACTGGCCTCTCTTAGGGTCCCAGACCTGGCTGCCCACTGGCAGCACAGCCTCAGATGCCCAACTAGGGTGCTTCACAGGGGCCCTCATCATAACTTCTTTACCTGCAGACCACACCTGACCATCTGAGAGCTACAGCAGATTGGTGCCAGCTGACATGCACTGACTCACTCACACCCTCTCCCCATCTTTCCTATGCTGCTTTGCTGGTATGTACTCACCCATGGCCAACCACCTACTGCTTTGCTGGCATGCCTGCATGTGGGTGAGCCTCACCTCTGTCCTATGCCAGAGAGTATGTATATGACCACGTTGCTGCGCCACTTCTGCTGGTGTGACACCCCAAACACCTATTCTGGCACACAGGCACTCAGCCACACTGCCATTGCCAGCATGAACACACAGACAGATGCCAGCAACCTTGCCCCCATCCCCTGAAGCCACTGCCACCAGAGTGAATAAGTGCATAGATGCCAGTGGCTCCGCTCCCCCCACAATGACACCACCACTGTTGTAAACACACACATGAACACCAGCAACCTTGCCCAACCCCATGCTGCTACCACTGTGAATGTGTACATGGAGGCCAGTAATCCCCATGCACACCAGTCCCCCCACTGCACTGTTACTGCCAGTGTGAGTGCAAGCACAGACAACAGCAAACCTGCCCCTAACTGTGCCCCAGTGCTGGCATGAGAATGTTCAGGAATGCCACAGCTCTGTTTCCACTGGCATCCCACCCCAGCCAATATATGTGTACCCTGCCACACTGCCATGGTTGCTGGTATGCAAAAGTGAACAAGGATCCTGACGCCACCACCCCAACGAAGCACTCTGGCCAGTACCACCCATCAGAGTGCTGTAGCCAGTGGACCAGGAATATCTTGGCCCATCCAGCACAGCTGGTTCCCAACCTCAAGGGACAAGAGAACAAAACCAGGGTCCTGGTACCAGGCCCTGTGTTAAATAATGCAGACCAGAAGTGCTGAGCTGAGCTTTGGTCTCATAAAATCTTTCAGAAATCAACTCAGTTGACCAAGCCCACCTTCTACCCAATCAAACTTCCAAGGGTATCAAAGAAGACAAAAGCAAGAAACCTCATCCAAAGGATGGTAACTTCAAAGATTGAGGGAACATGAGCACACCCAGGTGAGAAAGAACTAGGCCAAGCACTCTGGCAACTTGAAAAGCCAGAATGTCTTCTTACCTTCAAGCACTGCAATAGTTTCCCAGCAATGGTTCTTAACCAGGATAAATGGCTGAAATGACAGAAATATAATTCAGAATATGAATAGAAATAAAGATCATAGACATAAAGGAGAAAGCTTGAAACCCAGTCTAACGAATACAATAAAATGATATAGGAGATAAAGATAAAATGGCTGTTTTAAGAAAGAACAAAACTGATCCGACAGAGCTAAAACACTCACTTCAAGAACTGTATAATATAATTGCAAGTACCAATAGCAGAATCGGCCAAGTTGAGGAAAGACTCTCAGAGCTCAAAGATGAGTTTTCCAAAATAATTCAGTAAGACAAAAAAAAAAAAAAGAAAAAAAAGAAAAAAATAAAGAAGAATAAACACCACCTCTGAGAAATATGGGATTATGTAAAGAGACCAAATCTATGACTCATCAGCATCCCTGAAAGACAGGGACAGAAAGCAAGCAACTTGGAAAACATATTTGAGGATCTTGTCCACAAAAATTTCCCCAACCTCGCTAGTGAGACCAACATTCAAGTTCAGAAAATGCAGAGAACTTCTGCAAGATACTATACAAGATGAACATCCCCAAAAGACATAGTCATCAGACTCTCCAAGGTCAAAATAAAAGAAAAAAATATTAAAGCCATCTAGAGAGAAGAGACACATCACTTAAAAAGGGAATCCCATCTGCTAACAGCAAACTTTTCAGCAGAAATCCTACAGGCCAGAAGAAATCAAGGATCCATATTCAGCATTCTTTAAGAAAAAGAATTCCAACCAAGAATTTTATACCTATCTAAGCTAAGCTTTATAAGCAAAGAAGAAATAAGATTCTTTCCAGATAAGCAAATCCTAAGGGAATTTGTTACCATCAGACCTGCCTTACAAAAGGTCCAAGGGAATGCTAAATATGGAAAGTAAAGACCATTACCAGCCACCACATAAACACACTTGAGTATATAGACCATTGCACCGTAAAGCAACCATACAATTAAGTCTGCTAAAAAACCAGCTAACAACATGGTGACAGGATCAAATTTGCACATATCAACATTAACCTTGAAGGCAAATGGGCTAAATGCTCCAATTAAAAGGCACAGAGTGGCAAGTTGTATAAAGAGGCAAGACTCAACTGGATGCTGTCTTCAAGAGAATCATCTCACATACAATGACACCCGTATGCTCAAAGTAAAGGGATTGAAAAAAACCTACCAAAGAAATAGAAAACAGAAAAAAGCAGTAGTTGCTATTCTAATTTCAAACAAAACAGACTTTAAACCAACAGCAATTAAAAAAAAAAAAGAAAGAAAGAATAGCATTTCATAATGGTAAAGGGCTCAATTCAACAAAAAGACCTAACTCTCCTTAATATTCATGCACCCAAAACAGAAGCACCGAGATTCATAAAGCAGGTTTTCAAGGGCTTGCACAGAGACTTAGATGGCCACAGAATAATAGTGGGAGACTTTAACATCCTACTGAATGTATTAGAAAGATTGTCAAAGTAGAAAACTGACAAGATATTCAGGACCTAACCTCAACACTTGACCAAATGAGCCTAACAGATATCTATAGCACTCTCCACCCCAAAACAACAGAATATACATTCTTCTCATCTGCACATGGCACACACTCTAAAATTAACCATACAATTGGTTATAAAATAATCCTCAGCATGTTCACAAAAACCATAGTTATACCAACTACATGCCTGGACCACAGCTTCCCCAAAAATAGAAATCAATACTAAGAAGATTGCTCAAAACCATACAATTACATGAAAATTAAACAACCTGCTTCTGAATGACATTTGAGTAAATGATAACATTAAGGCAAAAGTCAAGAAGTCTTTGAAACAAATAAGAACAAAGCTAAAACATACCAGATTCTCTCAGCATAGCTAAAGCAATGTTAAGAGGAAAGTTTATAAGACTGAAAGCCCACATCAAAAATTTAGAAAAATCTCAACTTAACAACCTAACATTACACCTAGAGTAACTAAAGAAAAATAAACAAGAGCAAACCAACTCCAAAGTTAGCAGAAGACAAGAAATAACCCAAAGCAGAGCTGAACTGAATGAAATTGAGATGCCAAAAAAAAAAACCCCAAAAAACAAACAAAAAAAACCATACAAAACATCAACAAATCCAGGAGTTTGTTCTTTGAAAGAATAGGTAACAGTGATAGACCACTGCCAAGACTAATAAAGAAAAAAAGAGTGAATATCCAAATAAACACAATCAGAAATGACAAATGGGACATGACCAACAACCCCACAGAAATACAAACAAAAACAAAAACAAAAACAAAGAAACAAAAAACCGTAGACTACTATGAACACCTCTATGCACACAAACTAGAAATCCTAAAAGAAATGGATAGATTCCTGGAGACATAAAACCTCTCAGTATTGAATCAGGAAAAAATGGAAACCCTAAACAGACCAATAATGAAATAATGAGTTTTAAAATTGAATTAGATATTAAAAAACCCTACCAACAAGAAAAAGCCCAGGACTATATGTATTTATAGCCAAATTCTACCCTATGTGTAAAGAAGAGCTGGTACCGTTCCTACAGAAGCTATTCCATAAAATTGAGGAGGGACTGGTCCTGACCTCCTTCTATGAGGTCAAAATCATCCTGATTCCCAAACCTGGCAGAAACTTCAGGCCAATATTTCTGATGAAGATAGAGGCAAAAATCCACAATAAAATACTAGCAAACAGAATCCAGCAGCTAATGTACTATAATCAACAAGTAGGCTTTATCCCTGAGATGCAAGGTTGGTTCAACATACATAAATTAATACATGTGATTCATCATCTAAACAGAACTAAAGCAAAACACACTGGATCATCTCAATAGATGCATAAAAGGCTTTTGATAATATTCAAAGTCCCTTCATGTTAAAAAAAAAAAAAAAACCTGAACAAAGTAGGCATCCTAGGAACATACCTCAAAATAATAAGATCCATCTATCACAAACCCACAGACAACATGATACTGAGTAAACAAAAGCTGGAAGCATTTCCCTTGAGAACCTGAACAAAACAAAGATGCCTTTCGCACCACTCCTGTTCACCACAGTACTAGAAGTCCTGGCAATCAGGCAAGAGAAGAAATTTAAAAAGGCATCCAAATAGAAAGAGAGGAAGTCAAACTATCCCTGTTGGCAGACAGTATGAGTCACCTAGCAAACCCTGTGGTCTCTGCCCAAAAGTTCCTTGATCTGATAAACAACTTCAGGCAAGAGAAGAAATAAAAAAGGCATCAAAATAGGAAGAGATGAAGTGAAACTATTCCTGTTTGCAGAAAATATGATTTTATACCTAAAAAACTCCACGGTCTCTGCCAAAAACTCTATAATCTGATAAACAACTTCAGCAAAGTTTCAGGATACAAAATCAATATACAAAAATCAGTAGCATTTCGATACACCAACAACATCCAAGTTGAGAGCCAAATCGAGAACACAATCCCATTCACAGTAGTCACAAATAAAATAAAATACCTAGGAATACAGCTAAGCAGGAGGCAAAAGGATCTCTATTACGAGAATTGCAAATCACTTCTCAAAGAAATCAGAGATGACACCAACAAATGGAAAAACATTCCATGCTCATGAGGATAGGAAGAATCAATATTGTTAAAATGGCCATACTGCCCAAAGAAATTCATAGATACGATGCTCTTCCTATCAAACTACCAATGACACTCTTCACAGAAATAGAAGAAAACTCTTTTAAAATTCATGTGGAACCAAAAAAGAGCCTGAATAGCCAAGGTAATCCTAACCAAAAAGAACAAAGCAGGAGGCATCACATTACCCAACTTCAAACTATGCCACAGGGGCACAGTAACAAAAATAGCATGGTACTGGTACAAAAGCAAACACATAGACCAAAAATAGCATGGTACTGGTACAAAAACAAACACATAGACTCACAGAATAGAGTCCACAAATAATGCCACACCCCGACCTTCATAGATCCACAAATAATGTCACAACCATCTGATGTTCAACAAAGTTGACAAAACAAGTAATGGAGAAAAGACTCTGTATTTGTCCATTTTCACACTGATATAAAGATACACCTGAAACTGTGTAATTTATTAAAAAGGTAGGTTTAATTGACTCACAGTTCCTCATGGCTGGGGAGGTATCAGGAAACTTACAATCATGGTGGAAAGGGAAGAGGCATGTCTTACATGGCAGCAGGCAAGAGAGCAAGTGTGTGAAGGAGGAATTGTCAGACACTTATAAAACCATCAGATCTCATGAGAACTCACTTGCTATTATGAGAACAGCATGGGGGACAGCACCCCCATGAGCTAATCACTTCCCACCAGGTCTCTCCCTTGACACGTGGGGATTATGGGGATTACAATTCAAAATGAGATTTGGGTGGGTACACAAAGCCTAACCATATCAGACTCTCTATTCAATAGATGGTGCTGGGATTACTGCCTAGCCATTTGCAGAAATTAAAACTGGACCCCTTTCTTACACCATGTATAAAAATCAACTCAAGATGGATTAAAGACTTAAATGTAAAACTCAAAACTACATAAACCCTGGAAGATAATCCAGGATATACCATTCTGGATAGAGGTCCTGGCAAAGGTTTCATGACAAAGATGCCAAAACAAATTGCAACAAAACCAAAAATTGACAAATAGGACCTAATTAAACTAAAAAGCTTCTGCAAGCAAAGGAAACTATCAACAGAGTAAACAGACAACATACAGAATGGAAGAAAATATTGGCAAATTGTATATTCCACAAAGGTCTAATATCCAGCATCTATGAGGAACTTAAACAAATGAAGAAGCAAAAACAAACAATCCCATTGAAAAGCAGCAGACTGCATTCCTAATCTTCATCATGCCTGAGACTGGTCTTGCAATGTTAGCTTTAAGTGAATCACATAATTGTCTTTGGAACTTGGTCTCCCAACCCTTATTGTGATTGCAAAGTGTTTACCAGATATTTGATGAGGTGCTATGTTTCTGAAAAACATATCATGTAATTCAGGAACACTATTGATATTGAATACCAGATACCACTATGTAGTAAGTCTTTTAGGATGATTTTAATTTAGTCGTGCATCATTTTCTGATTCTCCTCATTGGGAGTTCTTAAATCTTAGCAAGCATTAGCAATATTCAATGCCAAAATTCCATTGAAACTTTCAAGTTGGAGCAATTGTCTGTGTTTGAAAAGATGAAATAAAAATAATAATCAAGGGCAAAGCTTTGAGTGCCCAGAAGGGAAAGTCGTACCAGTTGCTAACCTGTCTAGTTTTAGGAACCACCATATTTTTTTTTTCAGTGTTAACAATCATGATAATCAAATTAAAACACTATTTTGTTCACTTGTGGGACTGCAGTTCTGAATTTTGGGTTAAAGGTTTTGGCTGCTGTAAGAATGTGAATTTGAATGTATTTTGAATCGTAAGAGCAAACATATTTTTTGGTACAATTTTTTTTTCATTTAATTGGAATGATATTCAGGTTTCTACAAATAGAGCAATCGTAAATTTAAAGTATTAGCATTTATTGGTGAATAATGTATATATCCCCATTCCAAGAAATATAAGTGAGTGAAGTTGAAATAAAATCGTTAAAGTTAAAATAAAAAGAAAAGTAGGCAAAGGACATGAACAAACATTTTCAAAAGAAGATATATACATGCCCAATAAGCATATAAAAATGTTCAACATCGTTAATCACAGAAATGGAAATCAAAACCAAAATGAAATACAATCTCACACTAGTCAGAATGGTTATTATTAAAAATTAAAAAAAAAAACAAACAGAAAAAGGAATGCTTATATACTGATGGTGGGAATATAAACTAGTTCAGCCACTGTGGAAAGTAGGGCCGCAGTTTTTTAGAGAGCTTAAAACAGAATTACTCTTCCACCCAGAAATCCCATTATTGGGTATATACCCAAAGGAATATAAATCATTCTGTCAATACCATAAGGACACATATATGTATATGTTAATCACAGCACTACTCATAATAGCAAAGACATGGAATCAACCTAAACGCCCGTCAATGGTAGACTGGATACAGAAAATGTGGTACATATACACCATGGAATACTACACAGGCAGAGAAAAAGAATGAGATCATGTCCTTTGCAGCTGCATTGATGGATCTGGAGGCCACTATTCTATGTGAACTAACAGAGGAAGAGAAAATAAAATACTGCATGTTCTGAGTTATAAGTGAGAGCTAAACATTCCGTACACATGGACACAAAGAAGGGAACAACAGACACCTGGGCCTGCTTGAGGATGTTTGGTGGAAGGAGAGAGGAGGTAAAGAAACTTATTAAATGGGTGATGAAATAATGTATATAGCAAACCTCTGTGTCACACAATTTACCTATGTAACATACCTGCACATATACCACTGAATCTAAAGTAATTGTTAAAAAAATTATCCATTCTGTGCTATCCTGTTATAGCAGCACAAAATAAATGAAGACAACTTGAAACCCTAAGCTAAAGAAAGCTGGTCTTGCTGGTCATAGACTTTAAGGTCAAAATAGTTACCAGAAAAAAAGCAGGTGAACACATACTGATGAAAATTACAATTTTCCAGGAAGATAAAGTAATTATAATGTTTAAGCTTATATGGGCACATATTAACATTTATTCAGAATGTATAAAGCAAAAATTGATAGGCTACAATGAAAGTGTAACAGATCTACCATTATAGTAAGAAACAGACCTATCTCAGGTATTGACACAAAAAGCAGATCAAAACTAGCAATGTTACAGAAATTGTAAACACAATGAACATGAATGTCCTATTAAACATATAAAGAACATTTATCCAATTATTGGATAATTCTGGATAATTCTTTTTGACATGCAAGGAACATTTTCACAAATTTATCACATACTAGACCAAAAAGTCTTTAAATATTTCAAAAAATACCAAAGACTACCTTGTCTCACAAGAAGGAAAATAATGTAGCTATTAGTAATAAAAGGAAAACTAAGACAATTTCATACATTTGACAGTTTATCAGCAAACTTCTAAATACCTCCTAGGTCAAAGAATACATTATAAGGGAAAATACAAAAATACTTAGAACTAAATGATACTGAGAATATAACATAAGTTATGTGGGCTGCAGTTAGAGCACCAGAAAACTTCAGTGCCCTACAACTGCTAAAGAAAGTCAAATCAATATTTTAAAAGCCTCCTCATAAATAGAGCACCAAATACAAATAATTATATAAGAAAATATACAAATGTTATCAGCAAATTTTAATTGTATATAAACTTTTTCCTAAGTATAACAAAGAGGAAACTTTCCTTAACTCTTTTAAAGCAGTCATTTTTAGCCTCAATAGCTAACACAGATAAGAGTATAAAAAGGGGGGAAATTTCTGAACAATTAGATGCAAAAATCTTAAACTATTTAGAAACTGATTACAATTTTGTATTTTAAAAAAGACATTATGACCAAGGCACATCAATTCCAGGAATAGAATATATCTTTATGATCTTTATATCTTCCAGCTTCCATCATTTGTGTGGAAAATTCAGTTATTAGTCTTTCATTGCTACTGTGAAAGCAATGTTTTTTTTTCTGGGTGCTTTAAATAATTTGTCCTTGTCCTTGGCTTTCAGCAGTTCACTATGAGCCAAAGTGGGATTTATTTTGCATATATCTTTACTAGTTTCTTCAGAATTTCTTGATTTTGTGGGTTAGTTTTAGAAAATTTTTGGTTATTATCTCTTCAAATATTCCTTCTTCCCCTATTCTTTGTCTCCATTCTTTCTGAGACTTCAATTACATGCATGTTACACATTTTAAAAACTATGTCTTGTATGTGTTTTATGCTCTTTTTTGCGTTTACCTTTTCTCTTTTTTTGTGCTTCAGTTAGCATATTTACTCCTGGGAGGGGAATACCTGAAGCCTTGTGTTTTGTTTCTCCTGAACTTCACCCTATGTGCCTTGTCTCTTTGTTTATTGTGATCTGTGTCTTTTTGTTTTAATAAACCCTAAACATCAATATAACCACTTCTAAGTCCTAAGAGTCCTTCTAGTGGGTCATCAAGCTTGAGGAAGTTCTCAGGAACTCCCAACATGACAACACTCACAAAAGCAACAAAACTAAAAAGTATCCTAGAATACATCTAAAAAATAGATGTGTGATACCTCTCGACAAAAAATTACAAATTTTTGATAAAAACATTAAACAATAATAAAGATATTTCTCTTTTATGTTTGTTTTGCAGATAAAATATAGATATTTCACATTCATGGATAAGAAAACTCAGCCTTAACAATGTCAAACTGAAAAGTTATTGATAGTTATGGAAAATTTTGATCAAAATCCTAGTAGAATTTTAAATAAACTTGATGATTCTGAGTTTCATATGGAAAAACAAAGGGCCGAGAATAGAATATCCAAAAGCATTAATATGTTGGGAAATTTGGCACACCAAATATCAAGAGTTATTATAATCCAATAGCAGTTAAGGTGAGAAGATACTGATGCAAGGAAGGATACATTGTTTAATGGAGCAAGAATTGAGGACTCACATATATACGGAAGATAATTCTAATTTGATTAATAATTTAAATGTAAAAGTCAAATCTTCATAAATTTTAAAAGAAAATACTAGAGAACGTTTGTAGATAATGGTTTCTAAATAAACATCTAAAACATAATTCGTAAGGATTGATGTCTACTTTATGAAAATGAAAAGCTTGTGTTCATCACAGTATAGCAAGAGAGTAACAGTGTGAACCATAATGCTGCACATATCATTAATAAAGAACTGGTCTCTGAATGCATAAACAACCACTGGAACTATTTAAAATCACTTAGAAGATAGCCATCCCAATAGATGAAACGGGCAATAAAATACCTAGACATTTCACAATGAATGTATGAATTTATGACCAATCTCATTATTAACCAGAGAAATGCATAAGACAGTGAGATACCATTTCATACCAATGAAAAAATTAAATTATCTAAAATAAGATGTTCTAGAGAAGACGTAGATCAATAGGAACACATTTCTGGTGGAAGAGTAAATTGGAAAGCCTCTCTGGAGAACAGTTTCATGATAATATGTAAGGCTGAACATTTGAATACTCTAAGACTCAACAATTCCACTATTAGGTATATAGCCTATAGAAATCCTGTACCCATGTACCAGAGTCATATATGAGTCTTCCTTGCCAGACTGTGCATAATAGTGAAAATTAATATCAGTGTAAATGTTCATTGATTGGAAAACAGATATATAACTGGAGTTATAATTTGCAGTATCACATGATGGAATATCACACAGCTATACCCACCAACATGGATGATTCTTAGAAGGCTAATTTTGAGTGGAAAAAAAGGTTACATCCATGGTGACTACAAACAAATATAATAAAGCTCAAAACAAGTAAAATGAAACCATCTATTGTTTAGGCATAAATACACATATGGATAAGCAGTTTTAAAGGAAGGAATTGATAAACACAAAATATCCAATGATTGTTACCCCAGGTAAAGCGAGAAGAAGGCATCTGGACACAAATACATCAAGATCACCATTAAAGTTCTTTTCTTTTGCTAGTTGGAAAATATGTAAGTGTTCATTTTAATGTTAAGTTCTAAATTGTACATGTGTTTTTATATATACTGTCTTTTTAGTTGGATATGTTTAAAATAAATGAAGAAAAGTATTCTCATAACAACAATTAAAGTGATTAAATATAGCTAGTTTTTACAATAATGAAAAAATCTCCAGAACAAAGAACTACATTTTGAATCAGGGAAATGTCTATGTTTCTATTGTCTCATTTATTTTGTACCATTAAGATATTCTGACTTATTTTTTTTAAGTTTTATTTTTAATTTCTGTTTCTCCAATTCACCAATCCTTTCATGTTCTGACGCTTATAATTATGGCCTAAGATGTATTTCGTTTACAAACTATTATTCTTCCAGATAGAAATATATGTGCAAATTGCCTTCCAAATTACTGTTCAGACATTTTTCATAATCTGTTCACTAATTTTGAAGCTTGCATTATTTAAGTGCCTTAAGCCAAAGACATTTTTTTGGCAAAGTCTTTTATAAGAAAAGATAGCTTTATCAAGCAAAACCATCACAAGGATCCAAGGCTCAAAGACATAACCAGATAAGTCTGTTGATGTCATTGCCTGCCCCCCTCCAACAAGTGACAATGTACTTCACAAATGAGATAGTGGGTGGTTCCTAAGCACTATTTCCAAACTCCCTCCTACATGGCAAGATTTAGTTATTTGCTGAGGAAGATATGCAGTAAAGTATTAAAGTCACATGGGGCCAGGTGCGGTGGCTCATGCATGTAATCCCAGCTCTTCGGGAGGCCAAGGCAGGCAGATCACTGAAGGCTGGAAGTCGAGACCAGCCTGGTTACATGGTGAAAACCCGTTTCTACTAAAAGTACAAAATTAACCACGCATGGTGGCAGGCTACTCGGGAAGCTGAGGCAGGAGAATCACTTGAACTCGGGACGCGGAGGTTGCAGTGAGCAGAGATCATGCCACTGCACCCCAGCCTGGGTGACAGAGCAAGTCTCCATCTCAAAAAAAAAAAAAAAAAAAAAGAGTCACATGGATACATTCATTTTTTATTTTAAGATTTTTGAATAGAACACATACATATATCTAAGCTGACTTAGTGACTTCCTGTCTTTGCTGTGTAAGACAGGAAAAAAAATTTAAGTGATACTCACAATAAGATCTCTTTGTGATTTGATGTTTTGCAAAAGATTCAGGGAAGGAAGCTATTATAAGAAGTCACTGGGAGGCTCTGCAGTTCACCAAGAACACCTGCTTCAGTGACCCTGATTCAATTTACTCACTGGCTCTCTAACTGGAAACAGATGCAGAGATTGCAGAAGTCATGCAGCAGATACACTCACTACTACTCTTAAGCTTTCTGAAAGAACAAGAGTTCAGACACTTGTCCTTCTTTGAATTACTGTCTTGTTTGGCATAATAATTATTCAGCAAAATCATAGATATTCAGGCTACTATAATATCCTAATATTTGGCTATTCAGGAAGATACATGGCAGTGTGCCAAGGACACAAAAAGCCACAGAATAAACATAGCACCTTATTCAGGAGTTTTAACTTCACGCCAAAATTTGGAGGTAAATATTTTCATAATTTAATCTGAAAGACATTTAAATTATTTTTGCAGTAAAACAAAGACATTGTGGAAGGGTAGTCGTAATTTGCATGCTTTTTAAAAGTGAACATTTCAGATTTTAAACAAATTTCACATTTTTATCCAACCCCCTTGGTGATGTGTTTCTAGACCCCTTAAAATATCTTTTATAGTTACTTCTTGGGCTTTGATGGAAGAAGTTCAAGACTTGCTTCCCTAAATTATTCCAGGATTAGAAGAGACTAGATTTTTCTCAGGGATGTATCTGTCTCAGAACATAAAGCGAAGGGCCAGAGCACCCCAGAGGGTTGGCCCTAATGGAGATCAACTTGCTACTTACTGTAAAATAAGTGTTTCTTTCTTTTTCTTCACTAGTAATCATCTCACTTCCAAAATGCTGTCCACCTTTGCTGATGGAAAATTAGCAGGAGTTCAGAGAGAAGCTTTTTACTTGAGTGAGCATGGAGAAAAGGAAGTTTCTTTTTATTAATTGAGGTCATGACGTTAACAGCTCTTCTTAGCAACTGCATCATTCCACAGAGAAGTGGGCCTTTGAGGGGTGGAGGGGCGGGCAAGGCAATCAGTGAAATATTCTGTGTGGAGAGAGGGGCAGTCGGCTTCAATACGGTAGAGATAGGGAAAGAGTTTATTTGGGAGTACCAAAGGTTATCACATAGCAGAGAATAGGGAGTAATTGGTCAGTGTCAGGGAACAGGTGACAAAGATGAATTACAACCAACTATAGACCAATGGATAGAGAAGACTGTCATACTGAAAGAGGAGAACTAGCATATTATTCAAGGCAAATAAAATGGTTTGGGGCTAAGGTTGAAGTAGTGGTGCCTGTGTCTGTTTCCTCATCTATAAAAATAAACAATACCACATTTCAGGACCAGGGCCATGTGGGTTTAAAGAGTTAATTCAAGTCATCTGAGACAGTGTCTGGTATCAAGGAGACACTCCATTAATGGCAGTGACTGTTGTTATTATTGCTATTTACTTGTATGAAACCAATGTAGACCTCTATGTGGCAAAATAAACCCAAGTATTTACTGATTCATGCAGTCAAAAGTGTGGAAATTCAACATTCAATAAGACACTACCTGTGAGTGACTAGCGTGCTCTGTATAAAATCCTCTGCAGTAGGGACCAGTTTACCAAGTCTTGCACAGCACAGTCTGCAGCCACAACACAAAAACCAGAAGACGGTTTCTTCTTCTTTCTTCTTCTTACCTGCTCAATCTGTAAGAGACTTCCAGCAGTCACCCCTACTCACCCTTAGGGCATTATATATATTATTCCTCATAATTTCCAAATAACTAACAATGATTTTATCTACAACAAATTCTCCTGTTTACTAAGTATATTTACCCATTAACTATACAGCCTTGTAAACGCCTTGCTGAGCTGAAGGGCTGCTATGTTTCTAATGGCTCACACCTGCTTCGCATTTGTTTCCAGTTGCAGATCATTAAGTCACTCTTTTGATATTTTCTTCCAGTCTCAAGGATGGCTTTCTAAGCCCAGATTTGTGAGCAAATGTTCTTAGGCCAGTACTTCTTAAGCTATAGTATGCATAATAATTACATGGAGATCTAGTTAAAATGCAAATTGTGATGCAATAGATTTAGAGTAGGGCCCCTGAGTCTGCAGTTCTAACAAGCTCTATGGGGATGTTGATACTGCTGGTCCTCAGACGACAGTTTGAAGGGCGAGGCACTATACTATAAGAAAGCAGGGTGCACTATGACTGCTTACTCACTTTTTGCATTTTACATCAGGGAGCAGCTCAGCAAAGCATCTCCATTGGCCCCCCAAGACAGTCCTAGCTAGTTGTAATGTTTAATGAGTATTTAAAGACCCAAAAGGCGCAGCAAACTCATGCTGCAGGGGTTTCTGGATGCACACTGGGTCGGTTAAATCAGTGTGTGTGAGGATTTTCCTAATTGCTGAGGTCAGCTCTCATACCTGTTTACAGGGAAAATGGCATGTGTATTTTATAAAAGCACATTGAACTATGTATCCGCAATTACAAAAGATTAAAGAGAAAGTCAACTCCAAAGAAAATTGTTTGTTAGCTACTAACAATGTAGTTGACTCCTGTCCTCATTCTTCGTCTCTTTCATCTTTCTGGAAAACTTGCCCAGCCAACCACAAAATGACTCTGTGATACTCAGCTCGCAATAGGGCAGGGAGACAAGCATTCCCCTCTGTACAAAAACATCCTTTGTTGCAAAGGTATTAATTTGAAATCTGTCTTTGCCGTTTTCACATCAACCCTGAAGTTATCTTCCAGAAGAGTGTATGTACATTTTAATCAGCATTATCTCAAGAGGAAATGCTGTACTCTAATTAATGGTTCAAGCAATTGTGCTAAGTATAACAATTGCTTGACGGTCATAGCTTGTGTTAACTGTATAATTGCTGTTTGCGCCTTGCTTATTCAAAAGTCACATTATTATCATCTCCAGATAGTCAGCATTTACTTCCAGCATTCAGAGCATAAGCAAAGTGGTGCCATACAAGTCAGCAATATTTTTTAATATGCTGCATTGCAGCATCTCAACCACCAGTGCAGGGAGGGCGTGGCCATGCCTGCTTGGTATTTGCTCTATGTAATAGAGATTAAGATGATGGGCCGGGCGCGGTGGCTCAAGCCTGTAATCCTAGCACTTTGGGAGGCCGAGACGGGCGGATCACGAGGTCAGGAGATCAAGACCATCCTGGCCTTCACGGTGAAACCCCGTCTCTACTAAAAAATACAAAAAACTAGGCGGGCGAGATGGCGGGCGCCTGTAGTCGCAGCTACTCGGGAGGCTGAGGCAGGAGAATGGCGTAAACCCGTGAGGCAGAGCTTGCAGTGAGCCGAGATTGCGCCACTGCACTCCAGCCTGGGCGACAGAGTGAGACTCCGTCTCAAAAAAAAAAAAAAAAAAAGATGATGACAGGCTACATTTTGTGATGCTTTTTAGAGAACTGTAATGTATTAAAGGAAAAACATGGAGTGTCCAATATATTCTACAAGACACAAGATTTGCCCTGTCTCCATTCTTACTCTTTATATTTCAGCCTCACCCGAGATAAACTACCTATAGCCTCTACTGAATATACATGCAGGAAGAATATTGAAACATAAAACATTAGAAGGAAATATCACTTTCCATTGTTGTACTGAGCCCTATTGGAATTTGAGGCAAAAGGTTATTCAGTAACACTGACACTGTCTTTAAAATTGTGACTCCTTCCTCCGTTCCTACCTTCTTCCCTCCCTCCCTCCCTGTCTCCCTCCTTCCCTTCCTTCCTCCCTCCCTCCTCCCTCTCTGCTTTCTTTTCTTTCTTTCTTTCTTTTTCTTTCTTTTTTCTTTCTTTCTTT
>NW_012120709.1:10207510-10235758 GCF_000951035.1 Colobus angolensis palliatus
TACAGGTGCATGCCACCACACCCAGCTAATTCTTTTTTGTTGTTATTGTTATTGTTATACTTTAAGTTCTAAGGTACATGTGCACAACGTGCAGGTTTTTTACATATGTATACATGTGCCATGTTGGTGTGCTGCACCCATTAACTCGTCATTTACATTAGGTATATCTCCTATTGCTATCCCTCTCCCATCCCCCTACCCCACAACAGTCCCCGGTGTGTGATGTTCCCCTTCCTGTGTCCAAGTGTTGTCACTGTTCAATTCCCACCTATGAGCGAGAACATGCAGTGTTTGGTTTTCTGTTCTTGTGACAGTTTGCTGAGAATGATGGTTTCCAGCTGCATCCCTGTCCCTACAAAGGACATGAACTCATCCTTTTTTATGGCTGCATAGTATTCCATGGTGTATATGTGCCACATTTTCTTAATCCAGTCTATCATTGATGGACATTTGGGTTGGTTCCAAGTCTTTGCTGTTGTGAATAGTGCCACAATAAACATACGTGTGCATGTGTCTTTATAGTAGCATGATTTATAATCCTCTGGGTATGTACCCAGTAATGGGATGGCTGGGTTAAATGGTATTTCTAGTTTCAGATCCTTGAGGAATCACCACACTGTCTTCCACAGTGGTTGAACTAGTTTACAGTCCCACCAACAATGTAAAAGTGTTCCTATTTCTCCACATCCTCTCCAGCATCTGTTGTTTCCTGCTTTTTAATGATTGTCATTCTGACTGGCATGAGATGGTATCTCATTGTGGTTTTGATTTGCATTTCTCTGATGGCCAGTGATGATGAGCATTTTTTCCTGTGTCTGTTGGCTGCATAAATATCTTCTTTTGAGAAGTATCTGTTCATTGCCCACTTTTTGATGGGGTTCTCTGTTTTTTTCTTGTACATTTGTTTGAGTTCTTTGTAGGTTCTGGATATTAGCCCCTTGTCAGATGAGTAGATTGCAAAAATTTTCTCCCATTCTGTAGGTTGCGTGTTTACTCTGATGGTAGTTTCTTTTTCTGTGCAGAAGCTCTTTAGTTTAATTAGGTCCCATTTGTCAATTTTGGCTTTTGTTGCCATTGTTTCTGGTGTTTTAGACATGGAGTCCTTGCCCATGCCTATGTCCTGAATGGTATTGCCTAGGTTTTCTTCTAGGGTTTTCATGGTTTTAGGTCTAACATTTAAGTCTTTAATCCATGTTGAATTAATTTTTGTATAAGGTGTAAGGAAGGGATCCAGTTTCAGCTTTCTACTTATGGCTAGCCAGTTTTCCCAGCACCATTTATTAAATAGGGAATTCTTTCCCCATTTGTTGTTTTTGTCAGGTTTGTCAAGATCAGATGGTTGTAGATGTGTGCTATTATTTCTGAAGGCTCTGTTCTGTTCCATTGGTCTATATCTCTGTTTTGGTACCAGTACCATGCTGTTTTGGTTACTGTAGCCTCGTAGCATAGTTTGAAGTCAGGTAGCGTGATGCTTCCAGCTTTATTCTTTTGACTTATGATTGTTTTGGCAATGTGGACTCTTTTTTTGGTTCCATATGAACTTTAAAGTAGTTTTTTCCAATTCTATGAAGAAAGTCATTGGTAGTTTAATGGGGATGGCATTGAATTTATAAATTACCTTGGGCAGTATGGCCATTTTCATGATATTGATTCTTCCTATGTATGAGCATGGAATGTTCTTCCATTTGTTTGTGTCCTATTTTATTTCATTGAGCAGTGGTTTGCAGTTCTCCTTGAAGAGGTCCTTCACATCCCTTGTAAGTTGGATTCTTAGGTATTTTATTCTCTTTGAAGCAATTGTGAATGGGAGTTCACTCATGATTTGGCTCTCTCACACCCAGCTAATTTTTGTATTTTTATTAAATATGGGGGTTTTGCTGTGTTGGCCAGGCTGGCCTCGAACTCCTGACCTAAAGTGATCCGCCCCCCCCCTTGGCCTCCCAAAGTGCTGGGATTACAGGCATGAACAACCACGCCCAGCCTGTGATATTTTTCTCACTCTGGATTTTGATTTTTTAAAAATCACATTAAAATATTATCTTGATCATTGAGTTTTTCCCCCTTAAATTTTGTGCTCAAGATGAGTGCCTCACCTGACTCTTGGCCTTGTCATTAGAGATGTGATAATCTATTTAACAGCCAAGAAAACAAAACTTCTGAAGAAAAGGCTGAGTTAATGTCACTACATATTGAGAAAAAAGAGAAAAACTGACAGGTTGGGTTTCCATGAGTTGGAAATCAAAGCTAATAGGATGTGGATGTTTGTGCTGATTCTTGCAACTGCAGTGAGCAGAGGAAATGTTTTGAGCACTTTCTCAAAAGGTTCTTCAGTATTTTAACTTAAAATCATCTTATGAAAGCAAAGCCTTTGTTGTGTTTATTTGGGGTCTATTTCATCTTAATAGGTCTTCTGTCTAGTAATTTGTAACTTTTATAAAAGTTGAACTTTTAATGCACATATTACTTTCAGACCAAAGTCTTTATCCTGGAAGGTGTAGTCTCTTTTTTCATTTTTATCTTGAAATGCCCCTTGGCACAAGCTTAGTTAGGAAGTTGAGTTCAGTGGAGAAAGGACTTATAGTTCATGTTATACTGGCAAGTCAAGCTCTAAGTTCACCAAGTCTGTTTTTTCATGTTAAATTGCAGGAGTAGTATTTGCCACATACACCTTATTGGGTTGTTATTCCTGTGTTTTCAGAGCACAGGAAGTTGCTTTGTAAAATATGACCACCATATTTATTATTATGAGTTGACTATGAATTTACTGAAAAGTACCTAGAAAGCACTCATCCAGATTAATCCATATGTAGTAAATTGTAATTAAGGATACATACAGTTGCAATAAATGTGTAGGATTTTATGTACCATTGCTTACTACCTTCTAGTATAGCTAATTCATATCTGGCATCAATTTAGTGACCAAGACACCCTCGCCCTTTGCCTGGATTATTGCAATGCCTTCCTATCTGGTCTGCCTGGATCCATCCTTGATATAAACAGCCCCAGCCCCTCACCCCCAACCCCCACTCCTGCTTACATATATTCTCAACCTAGCTGCTGAATTTTTTTTTTAATATGTCAAGTCATATTACTCTTCTGCCCAACCACCCCCAATGGTTTTCCTTCTCACTAAGCATAAAAACCAAATGTCTTATAATGGGCTCTAAGACCCTTCAGAATTTTGCCTTCATCACGTCTCCATATTTATCTTCCATCATTGACTTATTTCCTACATTCCTGCTACATTGGCCTCTTCATTATTTCTTGTCCTAGCCTCCCCTTGAGCAAATTAAATTCTCAATGTTTCAGCTTCCTTATCTGTAAAATAGGCATAATAATAATAACAACTTTAGAGGATTTTTTCAGGATTAAAATAGTTAAAATGCTTAGAACAATATTTATACATAGTGTTAAAATGTGAATATTACATTATCATAAGTTTTATTACCCTCATCTGATTTTTTTCAAAGTTTCTAATGATTTGACACCTGAATTGACAATAATCTCTGAAAGTATCAGAGGCGTTTGAACCAGAGCAACTCCATCTTGAATAGAAGCTGGTTAAATATGGTTGAACCCTACTGGGCTGCATTCCCAGATGATTAAGGCATTCTAAGTCACAGGACGAGTTAGGAGATCGGCCCAAGATACAGGTCATAAAGACCTTGCTGATAAAACAGTCTGCAGTAAAGGAGCTGGCTAAAACCCACCAAAACCAAGATGGCAACGAAAGTGTCCTCTGGTCGTCCTCACTGCTACACTCCCACCAGCACCATGACAGTTTACAAATGCCATGGCAAGTTACCCAGTATGGCCTAAAAATGGAGGGCATGAATAATCATCTCTTGTTTAGCATATCATCAAGAAGTAACCATAAAAATGGGCAACCAGCAGCCCTCGTGGATGCTGTCTATGGAGTAGCCATTTTTTTATTCCTTTACTTTCTTAATAAACTTGCTTTCACATTACTCTATGGACTCACCCTGAACTTCTTCTTGTGAGAGATCCAAGAATCCTCTCTTGGGGTCTGGATCCTGGATCAGGACCCCTTTCCTGTAGCTGAAGGGTCATGTTACTTTGTTGCTTATTCATATGTTTAAGCATCTTTAAGATCCTCACTGCAAAGCAATAAAGCTCAGAACTTCAAACACTGTAAGTATTCCCAAGCCCTTGCTGCTATGTCTTAGATATTTACAGCTTCCCCTGAATTCTTTTTTCTTTATCCTTTGTTTTGTGTTTTTCTATTCTCGCTTGTGTTAGTTCTCTCCATTTCAGTTTAATATTATTTTTCATTTTACCTTCATATTCATAATTCAGTTTTCCCCCACACTTGGCACCTTACCCTCTACCCTCTGTCTTCAATTATTTCCACAATTTTCACTCCTTCTCTTTTTGCTGTCTCAAGTGAGAACACAGGCACATTTATTTAACCCCACTGGAAATCCTGTGTTTTGGTAGGAAAAGATATGCTTTCTGACAGTGCTAAAAATCATTAGTGAAGGAATGCATGATGGGGCCAGTTGGTAACCTGATAAATGGAGCTTGGATATAAAACAGAGATGAACGAAAAGACTCACTTACCTGGTCCAGGATGCTGGATTAAAATGAGCCCTGCAGCAAGGCTGACTTGATTATGAGCTCTTTTCTCAGTCTAGGAGGCAGGATTAAGCCTGACAGTGGCAAGAACGTATCCTCAAGGGTGGGCTAGGGAGGAATGGACTAAGTTGTGCTGGTAAGGACACTGTGGGAACAGTGAGCCAGTACATTCCCTTCTTACATTTTATGGCTTTAGAAAAAGTTAGGACAGAGCTATCTTACTCCATTTCTATTTTGTGAAAAAGTGTAAGCTTAAAAATTTTAAAACTCAAGGCTGCATTTGATTTTTCTGAAGCACAATTAAATAGAAAATAGCTCCCTCAGTGACTCATACCTGTAAGAAGCCAAATGGTTTGGATAAAAATACTATTTCCAAGTCACCAGCATCAGCCTGTATCAATAAAATTATTAGGACAGGCAAAGCAATTCAGAGGAAAGAGCATCGCTTCGGGGTAAAATGTTTAAAGAATACTGTCAATTTCACTGTCACAAATTCAAATAAAGTGTCACAAATTCAAATAAAGTATTTAAAGAATCAATCCTTGCTGCTTCTGTTTATGAAGCCGAACTTCAGTGTTCTTACTCTGACAACAGACATAGTAATTACCTCAAGGGTTGCTGTAGGAATTAGATGAGATACCTATAATGTAGGAAATGTGTTTACTACAATGTAACTCATGGATAGGGGCCTATATTGGTTTTCCATTGCTATGTAACAAATTACCATACACTTAGTGGCTTAAAACAACAGACATTTATTATCTTTCATTTCTGTCGAGGTCCAGGCAACTGAGTGGTTGATGTCTCTGTCTGGGGTCTCACGAGGCTGAAATCAAGGTGTCAGTTAGCTGCATTTCCCTCTAGAGATTTGACTAGGGAAGGATTCCTTTCCAAATTCCTTCAAGTTGTTGGTAGAATTGTTTCTTGCTAGCTGCAATTAGGGATGGATCTCAGCAACTAGAGACCACTCTCAAGTCTTTATTATGTGGCCCCCTTTATACTCAAAACCAGCAACAGAGAATTCCCCCTCACATCAAATCCCCCTCACACTTTCAATCTCTATGACTCAGAAACGGGCTCACCTGGCTAGGTCAGACCCACCAGAATATTCTCCATTTGGCTAGCTCACAGTCAGCTGACGAGCCACGTAATTATAGCAGTGGTATCATACACACAGGTCTGCCTGCACTCAAAGGAGAGTGATGATGAAGGCATGCACAGCAGGGAGGGCAGGAATCTGGCAGCTATCTTAGAATTCTGCTTGCCACCATTTCCATTAAGTGATTGTTGTTGTTTGTTACTGAGGCATAAATAAAGTAGCACTTATGCAGGAAAAAAACCACTTCTAGTCAATCAGAATTTCAAGTCGTATGATGAGATGTTCCATAGAAATTAAACATGCATATAACGGATTCTCATAGGTCAGGACACATGAAAAAGTTAAGGAAAGGATGAGGACTCCTTAGTTTAGAGGGACGTTGGAAAGGTGACTTAATGATGACTCAACACTATATGTGAAATCACATTTGGCTTCAAAAGCACTCTGGGCAGAAAAGGAGAAAACATTTAATCAAGAGTACACAGTTACGGCATTATCTGGAGGGAAGGATAAAGCTACAAAGATTGTTAAAACTAAAATTTGTTGCCAATGGAGACATTCAAGCTCTGTCTGGAGATCTTCTAAATGAGAGTAAATTATTCTGCACTTGAGGTGGTTTAGGCACTGTCCTCCCTGAAGCCAATGTAGAGATAAAGTGTTGTTTTTCACTCCTTCTAGCCCTGTGATTCTGCATCGAAGGAGGCAAACCACCTATTGAATCAATGCTCACCACAGGCTCCATTGCAACATTGAACTGTGTCTGTGAGAAAGAATAAGGTTAAGTCAGGATTTCTTGATTAAGACGAGTTAATATAAACACTGAAAAGCCAGTGTGCTGCCAGCACAGCTTTTGGCAGCATCAATACAGAGAAGAAAGAGCTGTAACAGAATAACAGCAAAATAACTTCGGGTCCTCCCCTCTCCTCCACCCACCAAATCCCATTTGGTGATATGAGGATCTAAATTGCTCAGTGCTTGGATGTTTGGCTGTCACATGTCACTGTTATGTTGAACCTTCCCAGGCGTGTACAGAGCTCACTGCTCAGGAGATTAATGTTTAAAAGCCAAAATGCTTGACCAAACTTGAAATCTATTTGTGGAATTTACTGTTTCATCATTGAACCATGAAAAAATAAATTCAGCAAATATATTCCTAATACTCCAGCTCATCATGAAATGTCTCTTAATTTCTTGATGTGTGCATGTTAGAGATAGCTGAGAAAGGTTTCATTATCTTTGTCTACTTATATACATTCTTTCTCTTTTCTTTTTTAAATCTAAGACTGTTTTTACTTGAGAAGAGTTGTTCTGATTACTGTCAGTTTCTCTGACTGATGTGATTTTCTCATCAGAAGCCTCGAACCCTTCTCCTTGTAACTTGATAGCAAAGAGAAATCACGATAGCTTCTTTTGACATCACTTTACACAAAAACAAACAAAACAAAACAAAATTGTCATCAACTGGTAGAACAAGAAGACATAGCATGTAGGGAAAAAAACAACCATGTTCTTGATTCTAATGAGGTACATGATTTACTCCTACCGTGGAAAATTCAAATATCTACCCTTGAACTTCAACAAGCATTTATGACTTGTTGATCTACTTATAGAACTAAAAGATTATTTTGCCAAACATCGTCTCTATCTTTAAGTACTCCCTACAGATGAAAGAAATGGAACATTAGTGTAAACATGATGGTCACTAAGAACTGGTGGACACTGAAGAAAGGCTGTGGATAAATGATCCAACAAGAGAAAGCTTCTGAGTATACCTCAGACCAGTGACTGACTGGGTTTTCTGGGAATATATTTTTTGGACAATGGGTTCAGGAGGACAATAATAAATATTAGAAAAACTTCCTACAATCTATAAAATCTCTTTTATTTAGATAATCTCACTTAATGGGAGGAAAGTAAGGATATTTATTGAGAGTCCGTGATATAGAGATACACTGTGAGGCACCTTTCAGGTTCCATCTCATTAATTTCTTAAATTGACTCTAAAGAGGAATGTTACCTCAATTTTAGAGATCATCTCCAAGATCCTCAAAGCTTTTAAGGAACTTGTCACTCTGCATAAGAATTTGCCTCCAAACTTAGGGATTTTAAAGAACTTTGCTTTTCTTTTTTCTGTGTCACTCAGAGTGTTTGGTCAGGAAAAGGACTTGTAGTTCTCACTCATAGTCTATTGGTTGGAAGTAGCCACTGAGTCTTCAGTCCTTGGAAGTCTAGACTGGGCTGGAGTTTCAAGATGGTTCACTTAATGACAGGCAGATGTGACTGGCTGTCAGCTGGGACCTCACAGGGGACTGTTGACCAGAATATCTACATGTAGCCTCTCTAGCATGGTGGTCTTAAGATAGCCCAACTTCTTATATAATGGCCGGCTTCTCCAGATAAAGTGTTGCACAAGGTCAAGCAGAAATGACATGACCCTTCTGAGCAGCATCAGGAATTACGTAGCATCACTTCCTCCATACTCTATTGGTTGAAGTAATAAGAAGCCCACCAAGGCTTCAGGGAAAGGGACATATAAACTATCTTTTGATGAAAGGAATGTCAAAATATATGGGGCCATGTTTTAAAATTACCATACTTGCTCAAAATAAAACAGCAAGTAAGTGTCCACTAAATTATAATACAACTCATAATGTATGATGGACTTTTTTAAAAATTTGAAAATGGTGGAAATTCACATCAAAGAGATTAAGGCTAGAAGAATGTATACATTTGTGAATCTAATCACAGGAAAGGGAGGATGAATATGGCTTTAGTCAAGTGTGGTTCTAGGCACCACTGCAGAAGCATTTTCCATCAACTGCATTTGATTCACTCTGTATGTTGGCTGCATTTTATCTATTGTAGACCACTATTTTCATAATGGTCCAGCAACAGCAAATGCCATCTAAAGGAAGGAACTCCTGCTCCTTGGTTCAAATTTGACATACTGCAGAGAACAATTCTGATACCTAGTTTTTGTCACATACACTCACCTGTTCAATCCTTACAGCAGATCCTATTTGAGTCATGTGGTTAGAACAATCCTTGGTATTATAGAAGATTTCAAGGTGAAAGGAATGGAAGGAAAAATGGGTAAAATATAGCCACTCTATAGAAATCAAGAGAATTTACAGTGAATAGTGAACTACCAACTCTTTTTGCTAAGAAATGCTTTGGGAAATTTTTGTAAATCTTATAAAGGAAGGAATTAGTCTTTATCTCTCAGTAAACCTTTTGTTGACCAGAGGATCCTTGGAAAACCAAAAACCAAAGCTATATGATTTACCTGATAGAGTAATGAGCTGGAAATCAGAGCATATACACACATCTTCATTAATGTACCACTTTTCAAGTATATTCACATGATTATTTCATTTATCCACACAATAGCTAAGTGTTATAGGACAAGTTTTATCTTCATTTTATAGCTAAGAAATCTGAGATCCAGAAGGTTTAAGTGACTTAATCCCAGTTGTATAGGGAATAAATTGCAGAGCTAGGACTTCAACTCAGATTCCTCCTCCTAGTCCAGTATACTTTTCACCATGCCACAGATTCACCTAATGTAAAACTTCAGTTTCACTGATGACATGATACATGGGTAAAGGTTTCCTCTACTGGAGGTTCAAACCACTCTACTATCTCATCTTAGAGTAGCTGCCTGACAGAGCATTTTGGCTTCCATAGAGTAAATTAAACCTGCCCTTTTATGAATGAAATTCATAAAGGTAAATTTCCTTTGCCAAGATTATGCTTCTCAAGCATGACATCCCCTTCCATAGACACTACTTATGGTCTCCCATTACATGCAAACTATTGTTCCTAATGCTCTCCTTCCCCTGACCCACTTCAACAGCCCCCAGTGTGTATTGTTCCCCTCCCTGTGTCCATGTGTTCCCATTGTTCAGCTCCCACTTATAAGCAAGAACATGTGGTGTTTGGTTTTCTGTTCCTGCATTAGTTTGCTGAGAATAATGATTTCCAGCTCCATCCATATTCTTGCAAGGGACATAATCTTGTTCCTTTTATGGCTGCATAGTATCACATGGTATATATGTAACACATTTTCTTTATCAAGTCTATCATTGATGGGCATTTGGGTTGCTTCCATGTCTTTGCTATTGTGAATAGTGCTGCAATGAACATACACATGCATGTATCTTTATAATAGAATGATTTCTATTTCTTTGGGTATATACCCAGTAATGGTATTCTTGGGTCAAATGATATTTCTGGTTCTAGGTCTTTGAGGTATCACCACACTGTCTTACACAATGGTTGAACTAATTTACCTTCCCACCAATGGTGTAAAAGCATACTTATGTCTCTGCAGCTTTGTCAGCTTCTGTTTTTTCTTGACTTTTAACAACTGCCATTCTGACTGGCATGAGATGGTATCGCACTGTGACTTTAATTTACATTTATCTAATGATTAGTGATATTGAGCTTTTTTAATATGTGTGTTGGCCACATAAATGTCTTCTTTTGAGAAGTGTCTGTTCAGGTCTTTTGCCCCACTTTTTAATGGGGCAACATACCAGAATCTCTGGGATGCAGCTAAAGCAGTATTAATAGGGAAATTTATAGCATTAAACGCCCACATCAAAAAGCTAGAAAGATCTCAAATCAACATCTTAACATCACAACTGAAGTAACTAGAGAACCAAGAGCAAACAAACCCCAAAGCTAGCAGAAGACAAGAAATAACCAAGATCAGAGCTGAATTAAAGGAGATATAGAGAACTAAATTCCTTCAAAAAATCTATGAATCCAGGAGCTGGTTTTTTGAAAAAGAAATTAATAAAATAGACCACTAGGTAGACTAATAAAGAAGAAAAGAGAGAAGAATCACATAGACACAATCAGAAAATGATAAAGGTATATAACCACTGACCCCACAGAAATACACACAACCACTAGAGAATACTATAAATGCTTCTATACAAATATACTAGAAAATCAGGAAGAAATGGATAACTTCCTGAACACATACAGCCTCCCAAGACTGAACCAGGAAGAAGCTGAATCCTTGAATAGACCAATAATGAGTTCTGAAATCACGGTAGTAATAAATAGCCTACCACCCAAAAAAGTTCAGGACCAGAGGGATTTACAGGTAAATTCCACCAGAAGTACAAAGAGGAGCTGGTAACAGTTCTTCTGAAACTATTCCAAACTGTAGAAAAGGAGGCTATACAGACTCTTTTTTATTCCATATGAACTTTAAAATAGTTTTTTCTACTTCTGTGAATAATATCATTGGTAGTTTGATGGGAATAGCATTGAATCTGTAAATTACTTTGGGCAGTATGGTCATTTTCATGAGGCCAGCATCATCCTAATACCAAAACCTGACAGGGATACAACAAAAAAAGGAAACCTCAGGCCAATATCCCTGATGAACGTTGATGCAAAAATCCTCAATAAAACACTGGGAAACCGAATCCAGCAGCACATCAAAAAGCTTATCCACTGCAATCAAGTCGGTTTCATTCCCAGGATGCAAGATTGGTTCAACATATGCAAATCAATAAATGTAATTTATCATAGAAACAGAACCAAAGACAAAAACCACATGTTTATCTCAATAGATACAGAAAAGGCCTTCAATAAAATCCGACATCCTTTCATGTTAAAAACTCTCAATAAACTAGGTACTGAAGGAACATATCTCAAAATTTATTATGTTGCCGTTTATGACAAACCCAAAGCCAATTTTATAGTGAATGGGCAAAAACTGGAAGCATTCCCTTTGAAAAATGGCACAGGACAAGGATGCCCTCTCTCATCACTCTTACTCAACATAGTATTGGAAGTTCTGGCCAGGGCAATCAGGCAGGAGAAAAAAATAAAGGGTATTCAAATAGGAAGTAAGGAAGTCAAATTACCTTTGTTTGCAGATGACATGAGCTTATATCTAGAAAACTCTATTGTCTCAGCCCTAAAGCTTCTTTAGCTAATAAGCAACTTCAGCAAAGTCTCAGAATACAAAATCAAAGTACAAAAGTCTCAAGCATTTTTATACATCAACAACAGACAAGCAAAGAGCTAAAGCATAAATAAACTCCCATTAGCAATTGCTATAAAGAGAATAAAATACCTAGGAATATAGCTAACAAGGGAAGTGAAGGACCTCTTCAAGGAGAACTGCAAACCAGTGCTCAAGGAAATAAGACAGGACACAAACAAATGGAAAAACATTCCATGCTCACGGATAGGAAGAATCAATATCATGAAAATGGCCATACTGACCAAAGTAATTTACAGATTCAATGCTATTCCCATCAAACTACCAATGATATTATTCGCAGAAGTAGAAAAAACTATTTTAAAGTTCATATGGAATAAAAAAGAGTCTGTATAGCCAAAACAATCCTAAGTAAAAAGAACAAAGCTGGAGGTATCGTGCTGCCTGACTTCAAACTATGCTACAAAGCTACAGTAACCAAAACAGCATGGTACTAGTACCAAAACAGACACATAAACCAATGGAACAGAATAGAGACCTCAGACATAAGACCTCACATCTACAAAGATCACATCTGATCTTTGACAAACCTGACAAAAACAAGCAATAGGGAAAGGATTCCTATTTAATAAATAGTGCTTGGAGAACCAGCTAGCCATATGCAGAAAATTGAAACTGGACCCCTTTCTTACATCTTATACAAAAAATAACTAAAGATAGATTAAAGATCTAAATGTAAAACCTAAAACTATAAAAATCCCGGAAGAAAATCTAGACAATACCACTCAGGACATAGGCATGGGCAAAAATTTCATGACAAAAACATCAAAAGCAATTACAACAAAAGCAAAAATTGACAAATGGGATCTAATTAAATGAAACAGCTTCTGCACAGCAAAAGAAACTATCAGAGTAAACAGACAGCCTACAGAATTTTTTCAATCTATCCTTCTGACAGAGGTCAGAAGAAATTTCTTGCAATCCATCCTTCTGACAGAGGTCTCATATCCAGAATCTATAAGGAAATTAAATTTAGGCCGGGCGTGGTGGCTCAAGCCTGTAATCCCAGCACTTTGGGAGGCCGAGACGGGCGGATCACGAGGTCAGGAGATCGAGACCATCCTGGCTAACACGGTGAAACCCCGTCTCTACTAAAAACTACAAAAAACTAGCCGGGCGAGGTGGCGGGCACCTGTAGTCCCAGCTACCCGGGAGGCTGAGGCAGGAGAATGGCGTGAACCCGGGAGGCAGAGCTTGCAGTGAGCTGAGATCTGGCCACAGCACTCCAGCCTGGGTGACAGAGCGAGACTCCGTCTCAAAAAAACAACAACAACAACAACAAAAAATTTACAAGTTTTCTTTTTTTTAAAATTTTTGCTTTCCTTTTTGTTTCTTTTTTAATCCATGGGTGTTTAAAAGAGTTGTAGTTTAGTTAACATAAGCCAGACTGATTATCTTATAAACTAGGAAGTATGAAATGTTTCTCTTTTGGTATTCCAAATCTCCCTTCCTGTACTTACTTTCCTTCTCCTATTACTGCAAGTTTGTCCCTCCACTGAGAAGAAATTGCTTCAGTAAAATTTGTGGTAGAAAAAGAGGATGATGATGATAGTACCTACTATTTAATCAGTGCTTACCATTTACATGTTATTTACTCAGTGCTTATTATGGGGCTAAGTTTGGCTTTAATGCATTATTTTGTTTAATCCTATCTGCCCTATGAAATTGGTACTGCTATTTTCCCGTTTTTTCAAATGGTAAACTGGACACTCCCAGATTGAAAAAACCTGCAAAAAATCCCACAGCTGGTTAGTGATAGAACTGAAATTCTGTCTCTTATTTATTGGACTCCTAAATCTATTACCTTTGTTATTCCAATAAGCATAATAATGGACTACCAAATTAATTTATTACCTGCCCTTGCAATGCTTTCATCTTAAAAGAGGAACATCTGTAGAAGCAGTGCTTAATAGAATGTTAAGAATTAGAATTGGTGGGGTTCCTAGCCTGAGTAATAGGCTAGTACAGAAAATATTTTGCTGAGAAAAGGCTTCCCAGAATCTCCCAAATCACACATCACACCACATAGAGAAATATTCTCTGCTTTCTGTGACTGAAATGGGACTTAAGAGACCCAGATAAGAGGACCGGTTATGCTATTACCACTCTAGGCTTTAAGTCTCTAATCTGTAAAACAAGGAAGGAGGAAAAGATCATCTACAGGAATTGATCCAGGTTCAAACCCCCAATTTGTGAAAGACTGATTATATGTTGAAATGAGTATAATGAATGGATCTTAAGGCTATTTGGTAAACCTAAAATCTTAGCTTCTTCTCCTTTCCAAACTCCAGTTTCTTGGGCCTCATATAAGTCTTCTTTGAGGTGAAAGATATCCTGTAAAACACAATGTAGTCAATTTTTCAGTGAATGTCATTACAACGTTACAGTCTTGATGCTAATTCATCTCCTAACCTACTGTCCTAGGACTTGGTAGTAAAGACTTAATGCTGTTTTCAGCCCTTTCATCTTCAAAGCTCTTACTAAAATATCTAATTAATCTTCCAAATGTCACTAAGGCAGGCACAATCCAGTGCTGCTACTCTTCTTGGATTCTCTTCATCTTTTCTTGTCAATTGTGGAATTACGGCATTAGAGGAGACCTGGAAGTTTGTTTAGTTGAAAATCATATCTGATGCTTGATTTCCACATTCTTGCTAAGTGTTTATTCAGTGTAGGGGATAATTTGGGGGTGTTCTTTCAGTCCAAGGGCTGAGAATTGCTCACTTTATCTAGAAATCATCCCACCTAAGCAGAACTCCCAGAACCTAGACAGCTAGGTGAATACAACATGACTCGCCATCCAACTGCTGTTGATTGAACACCTGCAGCAAACTGGGCCAATCAGAGTGCACTCCTCCATAATAGAGAATTGGAACGAAGTTACCACAATCTCAGTCTAGACTGTTTTTTGTGATGTAATTAATAACCTTGGAAGTGCTGGTACATCAACCTTCTTTTATGTAAGCTGATCAGCAAATATAGAAGTGTAAAGCAGATGTCCAACAAGGAACAGAGATACAATATGGTGAAAAGAGTTCCCTCTGAATTTCCAATCACTTTCAACTCACTGTTTACAATCTCTGGCTGAACCTCTGCATTTATGTCAAATTAGCATCCTCAGTAGTACTTCCAGCCTGTTGTTGAACAAGTCCAGTAAAAAACAATTAGCTAAACATATATATATTTTTATATACACATATATGTACATATATACATATGTATATACATAATATGTATGTAATATATATGTATATGTGTGTATATATGTGTGTATATTTAGTTTAAAATCATACATAATGTCACATCTTAAAATCATATATATGTGTGTGTGTGTATCTATATATATATAAAATACCTTACAACTCCCTATTCTTTTTTTTTCCTTCTGTGACTCTTCAGGTCCAAAGAACAACATAGAATCATAGAGTCAGGATGTTTTTCCTTCCTAGAATTGAGACAGTTAGACGAGGAGATAAGGGGGAAATAGCTGAGCATTTTTCTCTACTATTGCTGGCTTCCTTTGAATCTATTTCTTTCTGATAGCATGCTTTTTTTGCTTTATTTTCAGGATGACTATAAGAGAATTATAGTCACCCCCTGCAGTATTGTAATAGGAAAGGTAACTACCTAAACGCACAGCCTAGTTGATTTGCAAGTTTCCATATAAGTAGGAAGAATAAAAATTTTAGAATAGCAATGAATGCTAATATTTTCCCATGTTTCCAGATTTATGATTTGACCTTTCTACTCAACTGAATCAATTATTTAGATTTTTAAATTGCATCAAACCATGTCTTAAAATCATGGACTGGCAGGCTAAATCAAAAGAACATTACTTAAACTGTATGTCACTGTAAACAACCCCTTTCCAGGTGCCCTGCCTGATGTGATTCAAAAGGACTGTCAATAAAGTATAAAGAGTACGTTTTCAATTGGCAGCAATGACAGCTTCATAGAGTCTGGAAATTTAGTGCTTAACCCATGGTTAGGTTTGGAAATGTCCTTTTTCCTGACATGAAGTGAATTGTTGTCTCCTCTATATCTGCTCTGCCATCTCTACCCCAATCTTTTCTCTGAGTATAGCCTAAGAGGCCACTTCTCTGAGTGTAGCCAGGTCTCGGTGGTAGCCAGTTCTGAGCGGTGTCACTGTAGGAAAGGACTGAATAGCATGTGGGTAAAAGATGTCATGAAAGGCAGGGGATGAGTGGAAGGGAGCTCTAAAGAATAAAGGCCTCTGGCATCAAATTGCAATTCAAACCTCTGTCATGGTTCTGCCTTACCCTAGAGCACCAGGGTGGGGATCAGAATTCTCTCTGCTTACCCCTGTTCTCGCAAGGCTGTCTAAAATATGTCACCTTGTACTGCATTGGGCAGTAGAGAGATGAGCCCATTCCGTGTGAATAATAAAGTGCTTCTTAAGAAGACGAGAGATCAGAAATTCACTTTCAATGTCCCATTCAGAATAGACACACTAGCTAGCTGATCTTGGCATTATGCATTTCATTTACTCACTCAGCTCATCAGACTTTTTTTTTTTTTTTTTTTTGAGATGGAGTCTCACTCTGTCACCCAGGCTGGAGTGCAGTGGTGCGATCACTGCTCACTGCAAGCTCTGCCTCCCAGGTTCACGCCATTCTCCTGCCTCAGCCTCTGGAGTAGCTGGGACTACAGGCATCTGCCACCACGCCCGGCTAATTTTTTTTGTATTTTTACTAGAGACGGGGTTTCACCATGTTAGCCAGGATGGTCTCAATCTCCTGACCTTGTGATCCGCCCGCCTCAGCCTCCCAAAGTGCTGGGATTACAGGTGTGAGCCACCGTGCCCAGCCACATTTTTTTTTTAAATTGAGCTCCTCCTTTGGGATTTACTGGCTAAATATTTATACAGCTGTCTCTACAGTGGTTCTTAAGTTGTGGCTCCTCCATGTCTTCGTCTGTTTGGGCTACTATAACAAAATACCTTAGACTGGGTCATTTATAAAAAATAGAAACTTAATTTCTCACAGTTCTGGAAGCTGGAAAGTTCAAGATCAGGATACCAACAGATTCAGTGTCTGGTGGAGGCTCCTCTCTGCTTCACAGATGATATCTTGTTCTGAGTCTTCACACATCATAAGGGGCAAGGCTGCTTCCTTCAACTTCTTTTATAAGAGCACCAACCGCATTCACGAGGGCTCTGCCCTATTGACTTAATCACCTCCTAAAGGCCCCACTTCTTAAAACGATTGTTGGGGATTAGGTTCCAACATATGAATGTGGAGGGGCACCAACATTCAGACCATAGCACTGCATCAGCAACAGCCTTATTGCCTAGAACTTGTTAGAAATGCAAATTCTTAGGCCCCATCTCATTTTCAATAAATCAAAATTCTAGGTTTGGGGTTGAGCTCTTGTCTTTTCACAAGTTCTCCAGGTGACTCTGGTGTACACTCAAGTTGTAGAACCACTGCCCTAGAGACCATAACTTCAGGTAGAAATTCCACTTAATCTAATCCTTTGAAATTATACTCTTTCCCTTCAGCAGTGCAGTAATGAACTACGTTGGAACTTAAGGCAAAAGTTAAAATCAATAAATTGATTTTTGTCTTTAAAGTTTAGACATCTTGTTCATCAGATATATATATTTTTTGCCTTACTTTTGACTTTCAAAAATATTTGTCAGGATTCCTGAGTGTTTTGGTGGCCACTTACATTTAGCACCTGAGGTGGGTGCTTCACTCACTGTACCCCTGCCCTATAGGGAGCCCTTCACATCAGGAAGAGAGAACAGATGTTCAGAGCAGTCAGCTTCATATCACCTTGGATTCTGCAGGCCAGCAGGACAGTCATTCTGCGGGGGGGTTGGGAGGACTCACACCCCAGCTGTACACAAACTTCAGCTTTCCCTCTGCTGTGGATGGCCAGGGTAGAATTGCAGGGTAAAAAGATATTTTTTTCTGTTTCAGGGATGTAAGCAATAATTTCCGGAGTGGCTGTAGCATCCCTCAGCCCTCCTTTCTTTTGAATGCAGTTTAAACCAGAGATGACTACTGATTTATTTGTTTCCAAGGGAAGCCATGTTAATCAGGATGAACTAACTTGATTTAATGTGAGTGTCATGTTTACCCATAGTCACTTTCCATTTTATTCTGCAGTCACAGCTGATTAATCACCAAACTGTGACGAGAAGGAAGTAATTCACACTGCAAGCCTGGTGCTTGTCTCCACCTTCAGTTTCATCTACAAAAGGGCAGAGTTGCCAAGGGTAAGGCCTGACACCCGAGTGCTCAATAAACCAACAAACTTCCTTCCTTCTTTTCATTCCTCTTTCGTTCCAAACTGCAGGAACAAAGGGAAGAATACAAAAGCCATGCCCATAAAAATGATAATTTAATTAAATGAACTAAAATGACTCCTTCTCAATAAGTTTTTATTTTGGAATAGATGCAAGTGGTCAGTCTCTTCTATACCCAGCTAATCTCCTTTGCAGGCACTGAAGACATTAAACCTACTGGCCTGTTCTGGAATGAATTCTGATCCAGGCTAGACGCATGTTAGTAGGATCTGGCTCACCAGCTGCTGGGGTAATAAATACTGTGGTGCTCCCCCCAGATCTCCTCTTTAGATCTCATTCACCCAGTCCCTGACTTCTGGGACTATCAGCTATTGATGGCTCACAGCTGCATTCCTTGTTGGATTCACCCTCAGTCTCTGGGATTGGCCTTGCCCAAAGTTACCCGCCCTGGCAAAGGTGGCTCACAGCCAACAATATGCTAAGGTAGGGAGAAAAAGGCCCAGACTCCTTGGGACTCAAGTTGAGACACAGTGAAGGGCATTTCAGCTCCAAAATTCTTCATAGGATCAGCTGAGGCCTCAGTTGTAAATCAGTTTCTCTTTTACCCAATCCTGCCCTCCTCTCTTCCTTTAAATTATATCTCTGAGAGCCCACTCTTTCACCCCAACACTACTCATTTGGTATCTGTCGCCAGAGAACCAATGTAACTATCAGAAGTGGTTCTAGTAAGCAGCCTCTTAATGGGCTTTTGGAGACAGATCATTCATCTGCTGGCTGGCAATGAGGATCTCATCACTAGTGGGGATGGGATGGGATGGAGAACGAATGGCCCCTGGGATGCTGTGGCAATGTAGTTAAAACTCTCACTGGTGGCAAACTTGAACAACATTTTGGTGGAAGAAAATGGACTGGCAGATGCAATTTTTATAGTGCTAGAGACATGTGAAGGAAATGATACTTGTAAGAACCATGGGATTAGGTGGTTGATGCTGAGTACCAGTGATTCACTGAAGAGATATAATAACATGCTCTGGGTGGTAAGTCATCAATTCATGACAAAATGTGCAGGCATGAGATAACTCTTTGGCAGTACTTAAGGTATCTCCTGTGGCTGGAAGATCAGACTCAAGATCAGGCTCAGACTTTAGGTCCACTTAGTAGTGGGACTTAAGAGAAGATTAAATTCTCTAACACAGCCAGCTTCCGAGACCCAAGTTCTACTAGGGAAAGAGTGAGACACTGAGACTTGGGATAGGAATAAGTATAGGTAGATGCATTTGAGAACCTTGAACTCTCAGATTCTCCCGAGTGCACTGGACATATAGAAATGACCCACTCACACTTGTTAGAAGATAGTGGCCCCTTCTTTATGTAAAGATAATTCAGAGACCCCCAATGAGGTAGATGCTATACAAGATAAGGTCCAGTTATACTTTCCTGGAAACCAGACCAATAAAAAGTGTCAAATCCCAGCAAAGTCCAACTGGGCCATGGGCTGGGCCTGCTAGGGGAAGATAAGACTATACATTCAAGGGGCTGTAGAATTTGACCAATACTTTCTGGCAGGAACTGGAAATATTGTGGAGAACTAGATCTTGAGGGTTGTAGATCAAGTGAGATGGAATATAGGGTTGGATAAGACAGAGTTTATTGATATGAGTGTACTATCCTATAGTATTATAGGACTTAACACCCTAGAAAGGCCCTTAGAGATGGTGCTAACAGCTGCTAGAGTGGCTCTTGAAAGCTTGGAAAGAGTGATGGCACACATTAAGTAAAGTGGAAATGCTAGAACTGATACGGCTATATGACTATAGAATAAGTGAACAAAAGGCTCAGAGAAAAGAACATGCTAGAGTGGATTTATTAGTAAAGCTGGAAAGCTCTCCAGTCAGATCAATTTCTCAGAGGGTCCCAGAAGATACTCTATCTAAGCAGTGTGCATTAGAATCCTGAATTAGGGTACTGAGAGATCACTTTGTAGAAGGGTGCTGTAAAACCTAGAGCATGTGGTGACTGTGGAGAGGGCCACAGTAAGGTAGCCACTAGGCTAGGGTAAAGAATGGGGGCTCGCAAGGACCTGCAAGCTCTGGAGAAGCAGCTGCAGTGGAGCACCACTGGATTTTGTCCACGTCCACTTCTGGAAGTGGTGTGGTAGGAGCAGGAAGAGTACAACGCAGCAGCACCCCAGAAGCAAGAAGAGAAGCTCCTTTTTTCCTGTAATATCCCTCCACAGCCTCTACTGATAACGCTTATATCACAATGCTCACTGTGAAGGAGAAATATCTGGAGGATCTGGCTCCATTATTATAGAGGAGATAATGCATAATCGATTATGAGACAAGCAATACATTCATGCCATTGTTTATTCCTTTGACAACTCAGATTCCATACACCCTTTTACACACATTTCAACTTCCATACAAGTAAATAACTCTGTATTTCCACCCTTATATGATACAACTATCCTTCTTGCTAGTGAGGAATTCTCACTTTTCCCAACAGTGAGGAGATGTATGTAGTTCCAACAGTCATTGTGTCCCTTGCCGGGTATGTCAATGACTCCCACATTTCATTGTAGTCCCATTGAATGTTCTATTACCTGAAGAGTAAAATTTAAAGTTAACCCACAACAGCTCGCATGTAAAATGAAAACAAATGGGTAAAGGAGAAGAAAATGATTAGCATACAAATGAATGCATATAACAAGTAAAGATAAAACGCACAAAGTTACTACAGTTCTTATTCTTTTAATTGGTTACAGGATTTAGTTGATATTTAATTAGTCCTTCTTTCAATACCACTTTTATATTTCCTCCATCTCAGCCAGAATCTCAGCTTGTTGGGGTTATTTGCCCAGTAGAGTGACCCAAAATTTCCAAAGGATCTAAGTTGTCAATTAACCTGCCCTTTTTTTGTTGTTGCTGTAGTTTTCATTAACTTTTTTCTAAATTGAATATGGAAGTATAAAGAGGCATTCTAAAGAGTCCACTGTGTTCCAAACAAAATCGCCTTTGTCTTTGCTGTGCAGCAGTAACTCAGTTTCCTCTTGGTATTCTGGATCAGTAACTCCAACAAGTAGAGTAACTTCTTTTTTGCTTGTTTGTTCAAGTGGCATTAAGGAGCCCAAAACGGCTGTATGAAGGTCTTGTCTTCCAATTCCGTAGAAATATCATTGTGTCTCCCAGTGGAAGTCTTACCTCCTTAGATACAAAGACTTCTAAATTCACAGAGCAAAAATTCTGTGAGTGAGTTATTAAGAAATCATAGTGAGAAGAGGCATCCTTTCACCTTGATTCCTGGAGCCATGTATTGTGGCTATGGGGAAACAGTATTTTACACTGGTCTGTGATTTGAAGAACATACTGCATCCTATACACAAAATATTACAATTTTAGGGTATTGTTTCCCAACCTGTTCAGTAACTGAGTTGTACATAAGCAATTCAACATTTCAGTGAGCCCAGATGCTTCCAGGTGATGTGATATGTAGGAAAATCAGTTATGACATAGATGTAAGTCCATTGCTGTACTTACTTTGCTGTGAAATGAGTTCCTTGATCAGACTCAGTGCTATGCAGAATTCCTTGACAGTAGATAAGCGTTTCTCTGAGCCTACGGGTGATGATACTAACAGAAGCATTATGTGTAGAGAAATCAATTACAGACCATAAGTCTGTGCTGGTAAAGATGAATTTTGTGCTGTTTATGATATAAAAGGTCAAATGTAATCAACCTGCCACCAGTTTGCTGGATGGTTACCATGGGGAATGGTGCCATATTGGGAGCTCAATTTTGGTCTTTGCTGTTGGCAAATTAGGCAGTAGCAATAAGCAGGTTAGTCTTAGTAAGGAGAAATCTATGTTGCTTAGTCCCTCTGGCCTTCCCACTATGGCTATTTTTTTATTGTTCCATTGAACAATAACTAGTATGGCTAGAAAGAGGCTAATGAATATCATTAG
Organism: Colobus angolensis palliatus; assembly: GCF_000951035.1. Taxonomy (NCBI): domain Eukaryota; kingdom Metazoa; phylum Chordata; class Mammalia; order Primates; family Cercopithecidae; genus Colobus; species Colobus angolensis. The sequence goes on from NW_012120709.1 coordinate 10,229,469, forward strand.
AGCATGCTATTTTATGCACATTATTCTTAAGAGCTTCTTCTGCAGTGGATGCCCTTTGTTGGGTGTTCACGTGAAACACAAATATCTCCTGTCTGTGCCATTATGAGAGGTCCATTGACAAAGCTCTTTCCTAGACCTCTTGTCACCAATTTGCCAATCCTGTTTCTTTTTAAATCCCTGACCATCGAGCCAAACTTAGCAACTGCCTAAGAGTTAGTGTGCATTTACGATTTGGCTCATCTTTCACTCCAAGCATAATGGGCAACCAAATGTACTACTCAAAGCACTGCCCAATGGAAGAAGAAGATTCTCCTTCAGCACCATCCTTCTGAGCCACGCCTAAGTAAGGCTGTAGTGATGCAGCTGTTCTCTTTTTGTTAGTACCGTCATATCTTACAGACCCCTTTGGCTTGACATTCTTCTCCGTCAGTAAATTGGATATTAAAAAAATACTTCCAGACGCCATAGGCATTGATTGAAATACAGAAGGCAATGCCACAAGAGTTGGTGTTAAATTGGTGTGACCAATGTGCTTACTCTTACTTTCAAGACCTGCCTGAGCTCAGTCTTTTGTACACTATTTTAGTTTCATGACAGATTGTTGCTGATGACATCTACTCTTATGAACAGACATGGCAAACAATACCCAGTTTACAAGGTTAAGCTTGGATTCCATGGTAAACTAATATGTCATGTTTAGGCATTCAGTTTCTACCAAGACCCAACAACAAGTCAGAAGCTGTGTTTTTTTTTTTTTGGTTTGTTTGTTTTTGAAAGGAGTAAAGTTATCTGAAGGAGATCGCAGAGATTTGCTATCAAATCTTAGAAATATCTGTTGTTGTTCTCCTGTTGGTGTTTGCAAGAAGCTCCACACAGCATCCCTATTTGTCATAGTCACTTCAAGTATCATTGGATTTGTTGGGTCATAAGGACCAAGTAGTAGCTTGTCTTGTACTGCAGCCTAAACTTTCTTCTCTTGGCTTGGTCCCTAATTGAAAGTGGCAACCTTACAGGTGACTCTGAGTATGAGTTGAAGTAGCACACGGAAATGTGGTATAACTTGCCTTCCAAATACAAGAAGGCCTACCAAAGTGCTTCTTTTTCATGGTAGGTGACATGGAGTGAATCAACTCTTCTGTCATCTTGGAAGTAATATCTTGACATGCTGCAAACCAATGAACCATCAGAAACTTCACCAAGGTTTCAAACACTTGCATTTTGTGGGGTTAATCTCCTACCCTTTATTTTGCATATGTCATACTAAAGTATCTAGAGTACTTGCTAATCAGATCTAATGAGCATAATGTCATTGATATAGTGGGCAAGTGTGGTATTTCATGGAATAAGACAGCCATGTTCTCTGCAGGCTACAATAACCCTTAGAAAAGAACTGATGGAACCCCGATGCAGGATTATAAGGGAGTACTGATTGTCCTGCCAGGTAAAAGCAAAGGTCATCTTGTGTTCCTTACAAATTGGTTGAATAAAAAGGCATTAGTCAGATCAATAGATGCATACCAAGTGCCAGAGTTCACGCTGATTTGTTCTAGAAAAGATAATACATCTAGAATAGCACCAGCAATTAGAGCCACCATTTGATTAAGTTAACAAAAGTCTCTGGTCATTCTCCAATATCGATCTGACTTTATTAGAGGCCTAACTGGTGAGATAAATGGGGATGTGATAGGTACCACCACCTCTGCTATATTTAAATCTTTGATGGTAGCATTAATCTTTGCAGTTTTTCTGGGGATGAGATATTGCTTGTAGTTTACCATCTTGATAGTGAAGAAATGTTCCAGGGGCTTTCATTTAGTCCTGATATAATCACCCTCACCCTATGGTCAGACAGCCAATGTGAGTACAAACTGAGCCTGCTGTGAGTTACATTAGAAATAGACACTATTTATTATTTGATCACTGTTAGCCCCTCTTTGACTATCAGGCCACAGTGGCATTTTGGGTCACCAGGAATTGTCATTAATTCAGACTACTATTCAATAATTTCCCCAAGGTTTGGGTATTTCCTTCTCTCCAGCACATTCTCACTCTAATTAATGGCCACAGGATTCTGTTTACACCCCTTCAATTAAGGGCCGCTGAGTCTGTGAATTGACTAAGGTCTGGAACTCAGGGAGAGGGCATGACTCTTCAATATGGGGGCTCAAGTCAAGGTTTTTGCACCAGATTTAGAGTTTATTTTATCAGTCAAGAAATACTTTAGTAGGCTACGTATCTATTTAATTCCTTTAATTCCAGACAAATATTCTTGTGTGTTCAAGCATTTTGGTTATTGGTACATCTCTGATGTCTATTATGGTAAATATTACCAATTTGCCTTTCTGGCTAAGTGCTGCCACTTGGCCTAACACCTTTAGAATTCACTCCTGAACATGATCCCTGAGTTTCTTTACATATGCAATAGCAAAGTCTTGCAATTCTTTTGGTTTGTAAGCTATAATGTCCTGAGTAATAGTGTGTCTTGGCCCCTTGGAGCATGGTGAAATTTCACCCTAGTTATGGGTCTAGTGGCAACAAAGTGTGGTTTTGGTATGTCTTGAGAGGAATGAGCATCCATTTAAAAGGCTCCTGCCCCAGGTGAGGTTATCACAGGATTTCCAAGCAAGGTAGACATCAAAGAGGAATCTAATTCTCTAGATAAGGAAGACTCAAAATCACGTGGGAATTCCCAATTTTCAGCTTTCTCTAGATCCAACCAGATGCCACCATTCTAAGTTTAAGGATTTCATCCTTTTCTAATCAACGTCTTCAACTTCACAATGGGAAACATGACAAGACTGTGAATTTAACTGTTGGAATTCAGCAGTTCATGCAACTAAATGGTTGTTTTTTATTTTCAGCAATATTAACACGGTGGCTATAAGAAAAAGGAGATCCTTTCAAAGCTGTCATGGAAGTTCTCTAGTTCTCAGATAGTCACTTAAGCTAAACGTTAAAGAATCTGAGCATGCCATTTTCTTTTTTATAAGTACTCAAGTGCATTTAAAAAATCAATCTTAAATCATAGTCCTTGTAGTCATGATTAGCCATAAAAGTAAAGTGCAGCAACCACTTGGGATCCTATGGTGCTTGTTTCAGTTGGCTCCTCATCACAGTAAACCACAAGTTACAGCTTGATTAGTTACAATATCACTCTATACTATGGATTACTAGTATCCTATTCCTCATAGTCAAGGAACTCCGCCCTGCCCTTCAACCCACATGCATGATCAAAACAATACAAGAAGGCCTACCAAACAAAGTGCCTCTTTTTCTTGGTAGGTGACATGGAGTGAATCAACTCTTCTTTCATCTTGGAAGTAATATCTTGACAATTCCCGAATCCCATCTTTGTGAAACTAGTTCCACTACTAATTCTGTATCAGTTGGCTTTCAGTTAGGAGGAAGAAATCTTACAGGAAAAGTTTAATACAGAGGATTGTTCACTATAACAGAGGAGTAAATAAGAGACGCTATAAATATATAAAAAGAACTCTAAAAAATACCCTAGGTCTGAGGGAGAGTACCTGAAGAAGACAAAATTTGGAAGGGAAGCCGCCTCCCTCAACTGGGATTTAGACCTCTTTTGAGGTACAGTTTCAATTCGTTTGGTGGAGAAGATCTCTGGGCCACTCCAGTATAGCAGTCATCCCATATCTACAGGGCATACTTTCCAAGACACCCAGTGGATGCCTGAAACTGAAGATAGTACCAGACCTGACTCCTGTCAATCCAAACATGTTTCTGTTCATGTTTTCCACCCACAGATTTAATGCCTTTCCCATCATAACTTAGTACTTAACATGTACTGTAGCCATAACTTTTGCAGTTTGAGGTGGGACAGCAACTAGCATGAGTTTCTTTTTCCTTCTTCCCAATTTCATGAAGAGAAGATTTGTTCTTACCATACATCTTAGCAACTTCAACCTGTAATTTTTTCTCATTTCTTATCAGGTTGAGAACTTTCACTTTTTCATACAAAGGAGGCATTTTACTGCTTCTCTTTGGCACATCTGAATTGCTAGTAACACTACTTTTGTACCCTGGGGCCATTGTAACACTACAACCTATAATTTCTTTTTTTTTTATTTCTTATCAAGTTGAGTACTTTCACTTTTTCAAACAAAGGAAGCATTTTACTGCTTCCCTTTGGCATATCTGAATTGCTAGTCACATGACATTTGTGCTCTGGGCCCATCTAAGTAAAATAAGGGTGACTAGAACACAAGCACTGCAATACTGAGACACTTGATCTGATGATAACTGAGACGGCTCCTAAGCAACGAAAGGCAGGTGGTGTGTACAGCATGGACATGCTGGAAAAAGGGGTGATTCATGTCCTGGGTGGGACAGAGCAGGACAGCACAAGATTTCATCAAGCTACTCAGAACAGCATGTGATTTAAAATTTATGAATTGTTTATTTCTGGAATTTTCCATTTAATGTTTTCAGAACACAGTTGAGCACTGAATCCCTGGAAAGTGGAAACACAGATGAAGCCAAGGGTGGGGACTCCTATACCAGGCAAGCAGAAGACAGCCTCTGGGGTGGGTCTGGCTAAGGCTGTTGGTGGGGCTGGGCAGACAGGAGTTGGGTGCGAGCTCACTCACGGGCAAGGCAACCTGAGGCCTGGGATGCGTATTGCCTACATTGAGAGGGCCATGGCAAGGGGGTCGACTGGTCAGGGTCAGGGTTGCAAACTGGCTGAAGGACCAAAAGCTCTAGGAAAGTGTCTGGGGAAGAGAGCCACTGGTGTTTCCTCACTCTTACCACTGGCAGCCATGTGGTAGGAGCAAGAAATAAACGAAGCAGCGACAGTTCAAAACCAGAGAGTGAGGCCCTTCCTCTGTAATATTTCCCCACCCCCAGTGCCCTCTGCCAGCAAAGTTGAATTCTTGCTTTTTGCAAAAGGGAAATGCTTAATAAAGGGTCCACATTCCATTATGAAAGAATTAAGTAATAAATGGTGGATTTGAAGCTCAGAGGCAATTGATAAATGGCAAAGATCCCTGAATTGAGTTTCCTTTCTGACTTTGAACTCGACCTTTTACACTTTTCCTTGCTTCCCTTCTTCCCCTCCTCACTCCACTGTAACCTTGGTTTGGCAACATATACAGCTATATATTAATGCAATGTCTGTTCTGATTGTTTGAGTCTGATGACTCAAACACTTGAAAGCAGGGGTTGGCCGGGCGCGGTGGCTCAAGCCTGTAATCTCAGCACTTTGGGAGGCCGAGATGGGCGGATCACGAGGTCAGGAGATCGAGACCATCCTGGCTAACACGGTGAAACCCCATCTCTACTAAAAATACAAAAAAAAAAACTAGCCGGGCGAGGTGGCGGGCGCCTGTAGTCCCAGCTACTCGGAAGGCTGAGGCAGGAGAATGGCATAAACCCGGGAGGCGGAGCTTGCAGTGAGCTGAGATCCCGCCACTGCACTCTAGCCCGGGTGACAGAGCAAGACTCCATCTCAAAAAAAAAAAAAAAAAAAGAAAGCAGGGGTTAAAGAAGGAAGTGGAGGGAAGGAGGCCCAACACATTCACTCTTTAAATATATGTAAAATTTCACTAAGTATTATTGGGATTAAATCTAGTGGTAAACATTTGATTATAATCTTCATTTTCTCTTTTTCCTACTCCTATACTGTAACACAGATAATAACATTTTTAATAACTAAAGACATGTTTCCAATTCTTCTTGTGCATCAGCAATGATTGGAATTTAGTCTAGAAATACTGTTACAATTACCTGGTTCCCTGACGGCCTGCGGAAGTGTTATCAACTCAACAAGAGGGATTCTCCTAATACTGGCTGCTGTTTATGTGGATGCCCAAGGACTGATGGGGGTATTTTCTCACACAAAACCTGCACTTGAGCTTGCCCTAACACAAATCACCCAGTAAACCTTGAGTAAATTGTTTGTGGGAGGTCACCACTGAGTAGAGAGCTTGCAGAAGATATCTGTGACAAGTCTTTTCTGTTCAATTGTATTCTAATTTTAATGACAAATAAACATCTTCCAATTTATGAGTCAATAAGCAACACAGTTTTATAGCAATGAAAATCATACTCTTGGACTCCTAAGCTGAACCCCTGCTATTTGTATGTAAGTGCATTGTATGGTGCTATGCTTATTTCAGTTGATGTTGCCTGACAGAGCTGCTGTGGCAGGTAAAAAGTAGTATCAGACTGTGCTGTATGTGGTGCATTTTATGACTTTCATACCAGCGAGGGTTAAACACATAGTTCTCCTCTCCTCTCCTCTCCTTTCCTCTCCTCCCCTGCCCTCC
>NW_012120709.1:10235898-10404818 GCF_000951035.1 Colobus angolensis palliatus
CTTCCTTCCTTCCTTCCTTCCTTCCTTCCTTCCTTCCTCCCTCCCTTCCTTTCCTTCCTTCCTCTCTCTCTTTCTCTCTTTTTTTCTCTCTCTCTTTCTCTCTTTTTTTTTCTCTCTCTCTCTCTTTCTCTTTCTCCTCTTCTCTTCCTCTCCTTCTCTCTTTCTCTTTTTTTTCTTTCTTTCTTTTGATGGTGCCTCTCTCTGTCACTCAGGCTGGAGTGCAGTAGTGTGATCTCAGCTCATTGCAACCTCCGCCTCCCAAGTTCGAGCAATTGTCGTGCCTCAGCCTCCTGAATAGCTGGGATTACAGTCATGCGTCACCACACTTGGCTAATTTTTGTATTTGCAGTAGAGATGGGGTGTCACCATGTTTGCCAGGCTGGCCTCAAACTCCTGACCTCAGGTGATCTGCCTGCCTCGGCCTCCCAACATGCTGGGATTAGAGGTATGAGCTGCTGCACCTGGCCCAGCCATTTCTTTTTAAATGACTCACATAATTTGTATCAGATAGCATTCTTGATTGCAATATATAGAAAATGTCTGACAATCTTAAATCTAAAAAAGAATATATTAGAAGAGTAACCAGGACTCACAGAACTAAGAAGAGAATGGAAGTTTAGAGTGAGAACATGGGATATGCTAAAGATGCTCTGGAAGTTGGCAGCAGACAGTTCAGGAAAGACAATGCAGGACACAGAGGGTGATGCACTGCTACTGACCTCTACCAGTGGTGAGACCCTCATGCCATTTACAGTTATAGGAGAGTGAGTCAGATTGGTTGAACTTAAGATTCCTTTTCTTGGTGAGAAGAGTACTTGTTCACCCAAAGGCTGCATATAATGTGGGATTACTAAGAGATATCAGGTGCTAATAGGACTGAGGGATTAGCTGCTAGACTGTCAAAAATTGACAGAGGTTCATCAAACAGCTCCTATTCATGATACCCCTTTTCGGGGGACTGAGAGATTCCAGGTCTTGTTCCTTTAAGTTAAGGTATGCTATATGTGTGAAAGATCAGTTGCATTTAAACAATTTCTAATCCTTCATTCAGCCAATCAATCAGTCATTTATTCATCAAACATGCATCTAATATACATAAAGTACAAAATCCTGTTCTGGAACAATTAAATCCTCCTGCCACGCATTCATGCCTTCTCCCTTCATCCCTTCCATTCCTGCTCTTAGACTTTTAAGAATTTATATAACGGAACCCCCAAATCTTCAGTTTATTCAATACCTCATGTATGTCATTAAAGTTTTTTCCACCAACACTTTCCCCTCAGCCTTCCCTCCTGTTTCCCAGCCTTGGTCATTTGAGCATTGGTTTGAGTCTCTGTCCCAGGAAGGACAGGGAAGGAAAATGAGGTCAACCTGGACACATCTCATCTCCAAGACTATGTTTAACAGCTCTGGCAGGAGATTTTAACACACGAAATTGCATAAAATATGTTTCAGGGATTATTTTTGGATTTCAGTGACCTGTGTTCTTCCTGGTGTTGATTATCAGAGCTAACTGAAAACTAGTGTTGATTTAAAAAAAAAAAAAAAGCCTGTGGGTTAAAACGGTAGCCACAAGCACTCCAGAAGGCAGCCATGGAGTGAAGAAGAGTACAAGGTCTTAATTCAACTTCTTGCTTTCCTTCTCAGTAACTGTGTGAGCTGTTTTATTGCTTTTTGAAACACAGAAACATGCAATGTGCACATACAAATATTCATGTGCATGCACACATAAATACTTTGTAGGTACAAAAGCAGTAGAGGGTAGCAGCTAAGGCTGTGGGCTCTGGATCCAGATGGAGCTGGGGTTAAAATCTCACCCTATCATTTTACTAGTTGTGTAACTTTGGGCCACTTACCTTCTTTTAGCATTAATTTCTGCAGGTGCAAAATGGGACTAATTATAGTACTTATTTCATGAGGTTGTTGCAATAATTAAAAGATATAATGCATGTAAGACTGTTAGTAAATGTTTGGCAAGTATAGAGCACCTAATAATAGGCAGTGGCTACTATTATATACATACACGTATACATTATACATACATGCATAAGGCCATTTCGGTCAATGACTGCATATAAAATGATGATTCCATATAATTATAATAGAGCTGAAAAATTCCTATAGCCTAGTGACTACACTAGAGCCGTCATAATGCCATTGCACAATGCATCACTCACGTGTTTGTGGTGATGTCGGTGTGAACAAACCTACTGCACTGCCAGGCACATAAAAGTATAGGCTGGGCGTGGTGGTGTAATCCTAGCACTTTGGGAGGTGGAATCAGGAGGATCACATGAGTCAGGAGTTTGAGACCAGCCTGGTCAACATAGGGAGACTGTCTATCCCCCAAAAAGAAAAAAGAAAAGTATAGCACATACAATTACGTACAGTACATGTACTTGATAATGATAATATAGGACTATGTTACTGGTTTATGTATTTACTATCTTATGCTTTTTATTGCTGTTTTAGAGTGTGTTCCTTCCATTCATTAAAAACAAAGTTAACTGCAAAGCAGTCTTAGCCACGTCCTTCAAGAGATATTACAGAAGAAAGTATTGTAATCACAGGAGATGACAGCTCCATGCATGTTACTGTCCCCTGAGGACCTTCCAGTGCGACAAGATGTGGAGATGGAAAATAGTGATATTGATGATCCTGACCCTGTGTAGGCCTAGGTTCGTGTGTGTGTTTGTGTCTTAGTTTACAACAAAAACGTTTAAAAAGTAAAAAGAAAAAATATAACATAAAAAGCTTATATAATAAGGATATAGAGAAAGAAAATATTTTGTATAGCTGTCAAACGTATTTGTGTTTTAAGCTATTATTACAAAAGAGTAAAAAACATTATAAAATTAAAAGCTTGAAACAGTAAAAAAGTTATGGTAAGCTAAGGTTAATTTATTATTAAATAAAGATTTTTTAATACATTTAATGTTACGTAAGCATATAGCGTTTATCTGCACGTAACTTATTATTCAATTTCTTTACTTATTTGCATACAATTCTCAAATGACATTTCCCCCTGTGGGACATGAGCACTAAACAGAAGAAGTCTGCCACTCCAACTTCTAAAATATTGTTTGACTAGGTTATTTTCTAAAAAAGATAAAAATAAAAAAATCAGAAAATTCACATCAATACTAGTACCCACAGCAATACAGAAACAAAACTAGTCTTTTCTCCCCCCTCAGAAGAAGCTCTCATTTTCCTAATTTTCCCCTAAGGTACTGTGGGCACTACAGCTATGGACAGAGTGACTGCTGGCAGAGATGAACCCATGTGAGAATTCCTGGATTGAAGATCTACACAGAACAACAAGGAGCTAAAGGAAGTCAGTTTGAGGATGTAGGAGGGAGGCTCTGTCTTTCTGACGTCACTGCCAGACGAAGCACCAAAGAATTAGAAAGCTTTCACTCCATTTGCTTTGGATAGATTTAAAGGCTAGGCACAGCCATTTGTGTTCATTAAAATCTCCGAAACCTTAAAAACAAACAAATAAATATAATCAAGTCTGTGGTAATATACAGCAATGTCCTCGGCCTTCACATTCACTCACCAGTCGCTCACCCACTCACCTAGAGCAACTTCTAGGCCTGACAGCACTTCATTCATGGTACGTGCCCTGTACAGGTAAACCATTTTTATCATTTATACTATATTTTTACTGTATCTTTTCAGTGTTTAGATTTATAAATACTATTGTGCTATAATTGCCTACAGGATTCAGTACAGTAGCAATCTGTACAGGTTTGTAGCCTAGGGGTCATAGGCTATGCCATATAGCCCAGATGTGCAGTAGGCAATATCCTCCAGTCTGTGTAAGTGCATGCTATGATGTTTGCACCACAACAAAATCACCTAACTATGCATTTATCAGAAGGTATTCCTGTCACTAAGCAAAATATGACTGTACCTACAGCCTTGAATTATTAGCTTTGTGACCTTTATATACCCCTTAACCTCTCTGAGCTGCCTTTGCAATTTGACATCAATAACCACCTCCAGGTTTGTTGTCAGGATTAAAGAAGAAGAGTAGCTAACATTGACTGAGCTCTTACTACTGTATATCAAAGGTCCTCATACAATATAAAGCACTATCAGGTATAAGATATTATTGTGCACAGCAGCTGGTTAAAGGATTCTCAACAGAAGAATGAAATTCACATTCACTTCACAATCACCCTCTGATTAAAATGCCACTTGGGAAGTACAGACCTTTCATTCTGAAATGATCCACATTCCAAACAAAAGGTTAAATAGAAAGTTACCACTTTGACTTCGCAATCAAAGGTAAGTTCAATCTGTCAGCCTGTATTTATGAGGCAGAGAGGGAGCAATGACAATACTCTGAAATGAAGTTCACCTTGTTCAAGAGGTGCTTTTCTATGGAACATTGAAAACCAATACTGGCACAGTTGAACTCTGCTTCCAGGTGAAAGAGAGGGCACAGAACCAGTAGGATATATATGTACACACAGACACACACACACACACACACACACACACACACACACAGAGAGAGAGAGAGATTTTAAGGAATCAGCACCTGTGGTTTTGGGGCTAGTAAATCTGAAACTTGTAGGGCAGACTAGCAGACTGGTAACTCATGCAGGATTTCTATGCTACAGTCTTGAGGCAGAATGCCTTTTTTTTCAGGAAACCTCAGTCTTTGCTCTTTTTTTTTTTTTTCCAAGATGGAGTTTCGCTCTTGTTGCCCAAGCTGGAATGAAATGGCGCTATCTCAGCTCACCGCAACCTCTGCCTCCTGGGTTCAAGCAATTCTCCTGCCTCAGCCTCCCGAGTAGCTGGGATTACAGGCATGCGCCACCATGCCTGGCTAATTTTGCATTTTTAGTAGAGACGGGGTTTCTCCATGTTGGTCAGGCTGGTCTCGAACTCCTGACCTCAGGTGATCCACCCACCTTGGCCTCCCCAGTCTTTGCTCTTAAGACTTTCAACTGATTGTAGGGGGACCTCTCACACTAAGGAGAGTAATCTGCTTTAAATATTGTAAATATTAGTTACATTCATTTACATTCACTAATACCTTCACAGCAACATCCAGACTAGTATTTGAGCAAACACCTGGGCACCTTAGCCTCACCAAGGTGACATAGAAAGTTAATCATCACAATGGGGGAAAATAGTGACTAATTTTGCTTGGATGGTTAAGAAAACCCATAGAGAGGCAATATGTGAGTTTTAGTCTTTAAGAAGCAGAAGAAAGTGAAGCAAGACTTTTCTCTAAGAAAACAAAATATGCACAAAAACTTCTGTCAGAAGCAGCCACCAACCCACCAAGGCCTGACCAAGAGCGTGTGCTCCAGGAAGAGGCACTTTCTCAGTACAGCTGAGCAGAGCAGCCCACAGGCCTGGGGAAAAGGAGGCCTGAAAGGCTGCCTGGCACATCTGTTTATGAGCTACCTAGAAGGTTGTTTTCACCAGTTACAATTTATTTTACAGACAACTGAAATCCATTTAAAGTCTTTAAGCATTAAAATGACATGGTTGTAAAAACTAAGTTCTAAAATAATGGTTCTCAAACTTGAGAACACACAAGAACAGTTGATGAAAATTCCAATTCTCAGGACGTTCACCTAGATTTTACTATTCTATAGGGCCCATTGAGGTCCACTGAACAGATTTTTTGCCAGCACCTAATGAATCCTGTGTAAATGTTTTGGAGATCATACTTTGAGAAGCAGTGTTCTAGAAAGTAACTCTGGCAGCAGAGCATGAAATGGATGAATGAAAGTAAGAAGGCAGGCTGGGTCCACCATCAGTTTGCTTCGTCCATGGGCAGAACTTTTGCTCATATACCACTGTCGGTCATGTGGGGTGCAAGTGAGTGGCAGGATTCTCTAGAGACAGAAGGCATCACAGACTCATAGATTTTACTTTCCATACTTGGATGTTCTTTCATTAAAATGATAAAAACCAGTGTTTCATTTGCTTCAATGTCTTACAATAAGCCTTGCTTTCATATTTTTATTCAGAACCTGTGCCCTCAGTCCTAAGTCCTAAGAAGGGCAGGATGGGAAGCAAATCTGAATGAATTCCCCTATTTTCTTTTCTTTTTCCTCTTTTTTTTTTTTTTTGGTTGAGAGAGGGTCTCGCTCTGTCACCCAGGCTGGAGTGCAGTGGTGCAATCCCAGCTCGCTGCAGCCTCAACATCCCAGGCTCAAGAGATCCTCCTGTCTCAGCCTCCCAAGTAGCTGGGATTAGAGGCACCTGCCACCATGCCCAGCTAATTTTTGTGTTTGTATTAGAGATGGGCTTTTGCCGTGTTGCCCAGGCTGATCTTGAACTCCTGAACTCCAGTGATCCTCCCGCCTTGGCCTCCCAGAGTGCTGGGATTACAGGTTTGAGCCATTCTACCTGGCCCTGATTTTCTTTTGATAGAATGAGTTTGCTCTCAGGTTTCTTGGCTCCGGATGCAAATACATTTCTGATGGTCTTTTTTTGACCATTTCTTCCAAAATGACCAGATGTTTTTGAATTCCAGTGGGGAACACAGCTTAGGCTCTAATAGGAATGCCCGACCCACATACATACCAGTAATTCTGTACAATGCATGATGAATGGATCTGTTTTCCTGTCTTCACCTATAGAGTTCCAGAGCTCACCACCAACTCCAATGGTGGGTCCACTGAAGCCTTGGACCCATCATTGGAGTTGGTCTTGCTGCCAGTGTCCCTAGGTGGAGCCCTCAGTGCATGTTTACTGACCAAGTTGAGTTTTCCCTCATCCCTGTCTACCACAGTCATCCAATTGTTACTTGAGCCTTGGTTTGCTGACGGACACTCCAGTTTTTCTTCCTTGGGACTGGAGCTCTTCCCTAAGCCACATCCACTTACTCTGGGCCTTAATTCATGACCTAACTCTCTCTAGCTCTCTCCCCACCAGGGTGAATTCTACTCCAAGCCAAGGCGTCTCCATGTTGCAACCTGCCTCACTGTGTGCCTGGTACTTGGCCTGGAACTATGCTAGATTAGAACTCTTGATGGTGATGCTGGTTTGATTAAACTATTTTTGTTTATTTCATTCCTTAGGGCACTATAGTTTACCTTTCTGATCACCTTACTCCATAGTTCCCAGGCCAAGCTCTGCCTTTTCCCAGCTCCATCCCTTACAAGGCTATGAAGAAGGAGCTAATGGATCATATTTCTAAGCTTAAAGAGACGTGCCATTACATGAAGGATCGAAATGCTGTGGCAGTTCACAGAAATTAAAGTTTGTTATATTTTAAGTTGACTCACAATCCAAATTCACATAAACAAATTCATATTTGTTAAATGCCTTAAAGAAAATCTAAACTTGTCTATTACTTTTCTGGGAGGACCCAAGTAGAGCTATCTCCACTCTCACTTCTCTAAAACTGAGCAGGATCTGCTCTGCAAACATGACTATCTTAAATTCAGGGGAGGAGAAATAAGAATTTCTCCTCAGACATCCTGAGATCATGTGGTCCAGCACAGATTTAATTAATGTTATTTTGCTTTCCATTTGGCAATTGTTTCTTGTGTGGCCAGCTCTACAGGTTAGGACCCTAGAGACAGATGGAGTCAGTAATAGAATTTGGATACCAAACCCCCACTCTTAACTCTAAGATTATATATGTGAATGTAATTTGTGAACTGCAGGACAGTCTTCAAACTGTAATATCATAGTTATTTCAGACTTAACATAAATGAATTAAGAATGGTCATTATGTTGTTGACAATACAACCTACTCATTGCCTCTCTGCAAGGTTTTTGGATGTGCCTCTTCATCCTCAAAGGATAGAGAAGATCATTACTTTTGTCAGAGTCTTAGAGAGGGTTTGGATCAAGAGGACACTGTTAATAAATACTATGAACTCTTTGTCCGGAAGCTACTATATGAATACTAAATTTCATTATTATCTTACAATGCGCACAAAAGAACACCTTCCCATTGTCACCTTAGGGGCAGGAGAAAAGTAACAATTTTATCAGCACCTGTGATTCTCTGACACAGAACTCTTTCTCCAGGAAAGCTGTTGCATTTTGATAGACCATCAATCTCAGCTCTTGGGCAATTGGCTTCCACCTAGGCTGATGTGGAAATCAATCTTGGTTCCCAGAAGACAGAGCAACTGTTACCAAAGGTTACAAAACAATTGCAGTTCCTTTTTTTCAGCAGCCAGTATAAAAGGACTTCTACCTGTCTTGGATAAATTTATCTCTCTGCTCTGCCATCAGCTCCTCTCCTGGCCAATTTAGGAGAAGGAATGATGGAATCCAAAACACTGATAGTAGGAAAGTCAAACGAAAGGGCTGTCATTTTTAAAATATATGATAACAGAGGTTAAACTGAACTTAGAAATATGGAAAATTATGCTATTTCAAGATTCTCACATATCTGCCATGAATTCAGCCTAAGACTAAATTCAACATATTCCCACTGTGTTACACATCCTGAATTCTGACAATAGACAATAGCCATTCCAACAGGGCACTTATAATCAGCTGTGGCTCCATCTCCATATGTCCTTTATTTAGTAGAATAGATTGCCAATTTCTGTCATTTTTTCCCCTCTTCTCTCTCATCTATCTCTATTTTTCCTTTCTCCCTGGGAGAAATACAACACAGAATTTCACCTAGATTATTAAGATAACTTTCTTAAAGAATCCCTACTTCAAGACTTTTTCCCTCCAATTCACTCATCAACTCTTCATTGCAGGCCTGCTTTGTGCCAGGCATTTTTTCCCACATCCTGAGAGGTGCATATTACATGTCCATTTAGTGGATAATGCTGCTAAAGCCCAGAAAGGTGAATTGCATAGGACACTCAAAGTTATATACTTAATACTTGGCAGCTCAGAATTTGAATCTGGGTCTGCCGATGCCACATTTTACTGTTTGCCATTCCACTACATCATGTTCCTTCCACCTGACTTCCTTGTGGATCTTCTCCAACAAAACGTTCATTATTTCACATCCCTCTCAAAAGTCTCCAGTGAGTCGCCTGTTACCAAATTCCTATGTCTGCCATTAATATAACCTGGTGCCAAAGTCTATGTAAGTCTGATTGGGCTGCTGTAACAAAATATCACAGACTGGGTGGCTTAAACAACAGACATTTATTTTCTCACTTTTCTGGATGCTGAGAAGTCCAAAATCAAGTTGGCAGCAGGGTTAGTGCCTGGTAAGGGTTCTCCCCTTGGGTTACAGGTTACAGTTACCTTTTTACTGTGTACTCACATGGCCCTCTCTCAGTGCTTACACTGAGAGAGAGAGAGAGAGAGAGACAGAGAGAGAGAGAGACAGAGAGACAGAGAGAGAGAGAGAGAGAGAGAGTGAGAGAGAGGAGAGTGCATGAAAGAGAGCTCTCTGGTGTCTCTTCTTATAAAGACGTTAAACCTATGGGATCACAGAACTACCTTTATGATCTCGTTTAACCTGAATTACTTTCATAGTAGCCCAGTCTCCAAATATAGCCACAATGGGTTTAACGCTTCAATATATAAATTTGGGGATACACAAACATTCAGTACACAACACAAGGTATCCCAGTAACCCTGTATTTCTCTCCTTCTTCTTAGAAACTTTTCATCTGAAAAGCTGGTCTGTTACACAACTTTGCCAATCATCATGGACAGCTCATGTCTTTTGCCACTTCTGGACCATTGTTTTTATAACTCCTCCTATAATTTGGAAATGCTTTTCCAACTCCTTTCTACCTATTAAAATTATACTCATTTTTAAGCCAAACCTTATGCCACATCTTTGTAGAACTTTAAAAAATGATTTTCCTGACCCCTAATGACATTTTCTTACTCTAAAACTCTGGAAGCACTTACTATCTGTACAGAAGGCTGTATACAGATTATTTGGTGTCACTGTCGATTTTTTCCAGGGTGCTTCTTGCTAACAGATTCTCACTGTCCATGGACACCTTGATGTTACTTGAGATAATGTGGACTAATGATCAGCTAGGTCCCACTTCCTGTATTCCTACAACCTGCTCTTTTTCTCATGACATAGATTTCACTGTGTTGCATGGGGCTCACTCATACTGAGTCTTTTAAATTTTTATTTCTCCTTTGTTCCCATGTCCAATGTTTCTTTAAATAATTATACTTTATATCCTATGTTTCAGTCTACTTGCTCCTTCTCTCCTTTTCTAAAAAGCACCATCTTAAGGTCTTTTTACCTCACTTGCATAGAGCATCTGGCATTCACTCTCTCCCTATCTTAATTTATTTCCATATACCAGCCAGTCAGTCTCCCTCCATAATGACCTATTCTATTATGGTACTTACCGCATGGTTCAGCTCTTTTTTTCAGATCCTCTGGTTCACAAGTTTGGATGTAGTGTGGAAGCCTCATTTGATGTAGATTATAAATTCTACATGACCTTTTGCTGCTGTTGTTATCACTTGGTTCATGCTTCATAGAAACGTGTTGCTTGGTTGATTACCATTCTCATCATTTCACTCCTCATCCCGAAGTCCTGCGGTACACCCATTGCCCATTTTGGCATCACGTTTCTACTTGCTCAGATGCACTGTTAAAATCTAAAATCAATTCTCTGTCTTCATGTCACTCAGTCATGCTTTGACGATTGTCTTCCACATTTTTCTCTACCATAGTCTCACTGCTCCAAAAAAGTGAATCTGACTAGACTCACTTACCCATGCCTTACTTCTGACCTGAGGGATCCCACACTGTCTTCTAACCTGGGTGTTTGAATCGCTGATGTTTCAGGCAGTTGTGTGCTTGCTGTCTCCAACACAAAGACAGAAATGACTGCAAACCATAGCAAAACATGACAATATTGCAACATAAGCCCACAAGAGCAAAAAAAGACAGAATTTTAATTTTTATGTATGATTCCTGATAGCTCAATTAGGAAATGTCTGAATTGAGAACTGGTTTATGAATCCAATCCTTAAACCAGACAGAGTCACATTTGACACAGGAATTAGGGTTTAAAGACAACATATAAGGTGGAAACTATGCAGAATATTTCTTAGAAAATGTTGGACTGACACACAATCCCTCCCTCAACAAGTCTGACATGGAAATTTCTCCTTTTTTTTTTTTTTTTTTTTTTTTTTATACTTTTTTTTTTTTTTTTTTAAATTGGAAACTAGATGAAATAGTTGGCATGACTTGAGGACACATGTTATACCAAAAAAAAAAAAATGTGACTTTAAATAATAAGCATCACTCAGCTCAGGAAAATGTTCACATTATGAAAGTCACATGAGATATGACACAGGCCTTGAGAACAGCAGATTCACATTCATTTTAAAGTATAAATTCATTGTCAGAAATGGCAAGCTCTTTCTACTTTTCCTATTGCACAGAGACTTGACTCCTCCTTTTTCCAGTGCACAGAATAGCTTACATAGCAGGTACTCAATAAGCACATGATTAAGTTTAAAAGTGTCACCCTTGCAGTTGAGAAATCAGACCCTCACAGTTGTCTCCCTCTTTTCTCCATTTCTCCACCTTTGCGCCGTCAGACACTTGAGTGCATCAGGGACCTCCCATTGCCACGCTTGTACAGCATGGCAGAGCACTCAGGGCCAAGCCCAGCAGGAGTATTTCCTGTGTGGTCTGGCGTGATAGGAATATTTGCACTAATTTTCTTCATTTACAGCTAGAAAAAGAACTGAAGGCTCACGCAATTAGCCTCCATAAAAAAGTGCTAGTTAAGGAGAGAGTAGTTTATGGAAATGTTGTCTGCAATAAAACTCTTTAATAATTTCACTATTTTGTAGGTCTTAGAGAAAGCACATTACCCTCACATGAGCAATAAAAGCCCAAGAAATCTTTAAATTTCCTAACTGAGCAGGATTCACATAGTGATCATCCCCTTAAATTTTCATTAAGGTAGAAAGAAATGTACAGTCTTGTCATATCTATATAAGTTGTCTAGAATTTATAAATGGGGATGTCCCCAAAATTTACTTGTAAGTCCCTTCTTTGGAATTTGGAACTATCTCTCTGTAAAAACAATGTAAACCATGGTATTCAAGTCTCAGACCAGCCCACAATGGCCTTTCCAACCCATGGTGTAGATGAATTGGACAGATAAAATCCCTAAGCCTTGAATAGCACAAGACCTAGCCTCAGCTCTATGGGACAAAGACTTGGGACCCAGGCCCTGAACTTCTGCTTCTATTCCATGAATCCTGAAAAGGATAAGATCAGAGACTGGAGGGTCCCTCAGTTAGAGCTCAAGGCAGAAGAGAAAAAGGTTCAAAAAGAAGCTGGAGACTCAAGAAGCATCTGAGGAGGATCTGGTATAATGTAAATGAAGTCTGTTGCATCAGGTGCTTAGAATTGCACAAAATCTCCCACCTTTGCTCTCTTCATGTCTTCCTATGTTGTTTTCTTCTCTTGAAAGAATAGGGGCTTTGAAATATTCCCTTTCCTACTAGGCGAACTTAGCTCCTTTTTGGATGCTTATGTTCTTTCATATATCATATGGAGATAATATCCAACTTGCAAGTGGTAGATATTAAATACAATTTAGTCGGTACATAGCAATATTGTAATACATAATAACTAATGTTATTATTACAATGCTGCTTTACCTAATAAATTGTAGAAGAATTTGAAGACCAGGCAGTTTTTACAGGCAGGCAGCTTCACTACTGTAATATTTTTTAATGTTTAATGTATTAGGTACTAAAGCAAAGTCCAAGAAACCCTGGAGAGGAAATAACAAAAATAATCACTTGGAATGCAAATATGCATGTTGTAGCACCCTAGCTGAAGACAACTCTGCTGATTTTGCTAAAGATGGGCAGTCTCTTCAAATGATATAGACTGCCCTAGTCAAAGGATAGGCTTAAGCTGCTCCTCCACTAGGTTCCTGGGTTGACCAGAGTTCTCCATCCTCATGAAGGGGGTCCTGTCTCTAAGATCATATGTGAGATGAAGGTAGTGAACCCATAACCTTGTCTCATTTATCCTCAATATGATCTCACCTTCTCCCATTGGCTGGTGGAGATGCTGACCAGGCCAGTCTTCTACACAGTAAATCTAGCCTCATGGAATTTTCAACTTAGCCTCTTTGTATTATAGGCTTACCAAAACTCTCATATAAATAAAATCCTTTGTTTCTTATTGTCCTATGCCAGTAAGTCCTTGAAGCTACAACTATTTCTTGTCTTGCACTATGCCTGCTTTTCAGAGTTCTTTTTTAGTCTGGATTCCCTGGTTCTCTGTCAACCTGGCCATTTCCACTAACCTCAGAGACGGGGGCCATTGCAAAAACAGTAAGAGCCTTAGGAATTTAATCAGTAAAACTGAAGCAGCTACTGGTAAATATCTTTATAAGCTTTTACGTGGAGGACTGAAAACCCCATGTGAAAACCCCATCACGTGGATGACAGAGATGACAGGTCCAAGTCATAGGGTAGTGTATAGAAGCAGACAGCCTACTGTCTGGGGAAGGATTTTGTGTTTCTAATTAGGAAATAAGGTCTAACTTAGCCTCTGCTTAAGGTGTGACCTCTAGCAAGTACTTAATCTCATTGTACTTCAATTTCATTACCTGAAATAGATATCATACCTGCTCCAATTATCTGTATTGTTTTCTAGATCAAATTAGATAATAATATATTTTGAAAACATACAGCATATTACACTAAGCATATGAAAGGAATTATAATGTCAATCATGACCATTATTATAAAACGATTCCATAGCCTGTTAGCTTGCTCTGAAGACAAATGCCATGTTGACCTCCTCAGTATGCCGGCTACATTCCCGAAGGATACACTGACCTTTTTGATACAGTTTTCTATTTTTTGGTTTATTGCATTCTCTGTTTATTGGCCTGTGTCCTGCCTTGCCAGCAGTAATCAGCTTTCAGCTTTGTTTATAAAGTCCTAATTGCACTTATTTTTATTTTACTAGATATTGGCATCAATTAATAAATGTTTATTGAGCATCTGCTATATGAATTAGACAGTTTACTGATTCCTAAAAATGCAAAGATGACTAAGGCACAGTCCCTAAACATAAGGAATTTATAATTGATCTCAGGGTTTCACAGTAAGGGAAGAAAGAATAGGAGATTCACAGGGATATTCTCAAGGGCCATGTTTGGGGATAACTTTCATCACTTCCATTTACACTCTATTGACAGAAGACAGTACACAACCCTAACATAGCAATAAAGGAAGGCAGAAACTATACTCTTCTTGTGTGTCCAAAAAAAAAAAAAAGATAAAATAGAATGTGCTGACCACTTAGCATTGCTTCTGTCATATGATCCAATACAAGATTGATTGTGGTATATACATGGCATTAAGGGAGCAGAGACAATGCAGTCATTACATTGCTGAAAGGTTGGGGAAATTGATGTTACAGTGGAGACTTGAAAGATAAGCATGCTTTGCCAAGGACTGAAGTAGAAGAAGGGCACTTCAGAGGAAGAGTGTGGAACAATTGCTGAGGCATCCAGATGCTCATGCTGTTTGCAAGAACTGATTTATCAAGTCGAATTCTATAGCTTCATGGAATATGATAAAATACAAAACTGAAAACATAGATTGGGAGTACATTTCTAAGGTCCTTGAATGCCAGGTTAGAATTTAAATTTATTTTGCTATGCAGTAGGAAGCTATTAAAGATTTTAAATGAGGAACTTTGGTGTGATTTGAAGAGAAAAATCCTCTGATGGCAGAGTATGGAAGAAATGGCAGAGTGAGAGACTAATTAGAAGATGAACTACATTGATGGTTTTCAAACAGAGCTGCATGCCAGAATTTCCTGAGGAACTTTACAAATACAGATACACAGGCCCTTCACTGAACTAATTCAGTCAGAATTTCTGGAACACATAACTGTGTTTTTCAAAATGACTTAGGTGATGCTCATGCAGAACCAGTATTGAGAGTCACTCATCTATACCAATAAAATTATAAAGGCTTCAAGAGCAGTTCTGTGTATTCGACATATTAACTTCTATATTTGGCAAATAGTAAGAGACCACGATACTTTAATTCATTGACTGACGCATACTCCTGGTCATGAGTAAGGTTTTCCCAGTGCAGGTCTGTGTGAAACCTTAGTTGGGCTTTGTTCATGGGAATAAATGACTTTGGGTAGCAGTTTATACTGGTTGGGGGAAGCAAATAACTATGTCCAGACATCGTGCTTGTTGTTCTCAAATAATGTTTGTGTGTGTGTTATTAGATGATAGTAAGTGTGGGATTCATCAATAATATTGAAATAACTTCTAAAGTCTCATCTGTTTTAACATATCTACTTCAGCAACATAAAAAGGACTCATTAGTCTACCTTCAAATCATTCTGATATTCATCAACTTCTTCATCCTCTCCCCCTCAATGAATTTCATGGGACTGTAATTCACATCCCTTACCACTTCCTAAAGTTCTTGGATCTCCAGCCCTCCTGGTCACTATCTTCCTTTTTCTGGTAGCAGAACTGCTCCCCTCCTCCAGAGTGCTCCTGATCAAGAAGAGTGGATATGCATCTTCCCTTTGAGAATGTGATCCTCTAGGTGTGGAGCTCTCTCTGGAAATTCCTTAGGCAGATGGAGTCTGAATGTTCTGGAAGTATTCCTTTTCACCTTGGATACCCCCTAGTATCCTAAACTTGTCTCCTTGAATGGCTCTTGCTACCCTCTCCTACTGGCTGTTCCATCACAGCCCCAGGGCTCGCTTACATTTCAAAATAGTTCCCAATATTCACATTTACCATCTGGTCCTAGAAGGTATCTCCTCAACAAACAGATCCATTTGCAATTAGACTGCATTCTTACTTTCTCAAAAGTGTCTCCAAGGAGTTCTCAGGGAGAGCTGCAGCTCCATACACCTTTAAAATAATGAAATTCTCCTAAGCCTCCATAATTTCTTTAGAAAATCAAGCATACATTATGCCGCATATTCTCACACTCTGGGCTGGCCGCTCAGCACCAGGATGCTGTGCCCTGGTGTGGTAGCAGAGAGTCCTTCACCTCTGTTAGAGAGGTCCTTCACCTCTGTAGCATCTGTGGTCAGATGCAGCAAAGCACCACGTTCCTTTTCACCTGCTTCCCACAGGTTGCAAGAAATATGTATACATTGGCTGCCTGGAACACAAATAGGCATCTCAAAGTTTTCCACAGTAAATACACAAATTAAAATTTTAAAATGCCCCTGGCTACAGTTATATTTCTCTATTATCACTTGAACCAGCCTCTTTTATAAGGCAGTTGTGTATTTTAGGTTTTGTACTATATTTACAAAGTATGAGGACTTAAGGAAATATGCTCTAAATAAAGCACAATCAGAAAATTTCCTACCTACATTTCTATCAATGATACTCAGAGAAGTGCATTCACTTTATGAAAACAACAATCTCCTTATGAAAGATAGTACCAGATGCTGCTTAGGCTGCAGAATTTGCAGCTGTGTATTAGTGTTCACTAGCTTGTGACTGGTTTGTCACTTCTCTATGGCTTTCCCCCCTCTTGGAAGTGTGAGAAGTGAGAGAGCATTGCAGTTGTTTTATCTCCATGGCTCTGTGGAAGGAACACAATGACTGCTGCTGCATTCAGAGGTTGCATATCAGCTGCACTGTTGAGCAGCTGCAAATGAAGCTGGTGGAAATTTTGGCTATGGTTATTCTACACATTATGGGTCTTCAAGACCTGAATCTTTTCAGAAAACATGAGTGGAATACAAATAGTTGACATCACACATACACCTCTTGCAATCTTTCAACACTGCTTTCAAAGCAAAAAGTTCTACTTCACAGGAATATGAAGCTCCCAAGTGTGAAGCCTGGTGTTCTTGTTTGCATATCAGTTCCAGAATGCTTTTCCAGCCTCAGCCTTTCTGAGCTTGCGGTTTTAGGCAGAATAAAAGAAAAGGCTCAGGTGTCCCTGTATTTTTCGAGTTTTGTATAAATTGTACCTATGATAGACAAACAAGAGAAGTAGGGATTTTTCCCTTTGTCCCAAGCTTAGTGTGACTTCAAATGAAAAATGAGTTTGGAACAAGTAGAAATAGCATCATATTCACTCATCATCATTTGAAGTAACGTTTGAGTGGTTGGATTCTAGTTACCTCCAATCTGTTTTTATCTCTCATTTCAGTTGCATACATTACAGATTCAGAAATACTGAGAACTGGAAAGGTCTCTACAGATAATCGAATTTAAAGTGTTCCCCTGTCAACGGGTCACCATCATCTGTGTGATCCTAAGTCAGTTACTGCTGCCAGCTCTACTCTCCAATGAGTATACCGTTAACATTTACCTCCAATCACAGCTGGAGTGACCGTACAATCAGCAGACACTACATCTCACTGACAATGGTCATTGCTCAGTGACCAGGGAGTATTTTTGACCATTCCACCACAACCACCTGCTTCACGAACGTATAGCTTTAGAGCCATGCAATGTCTACATCTTCAAAAAAAATGAAAAGTACAATTTTCTTGATCTCGGCTGTTACTTTGGAGGGAAGAAAACTGAGGCCAGAATGAGTAAGGTTTTCTCAAGGTTATGTGGAAAGCTGGAAGCAGAGTCAAGATGTAAACCCAGGTCTCTGACTCTTAGTTAAGAGTTATTCTGCACTCCACACAATGTGTGCCAGTCACTGTCCCAGGCCTGGAGACACAGCAGAGACCAAGAAAAAATGAGACTTCTACCTTCAGAGAGCTTATACTCCAGCAGCAAATAAAGACATTACTTACAAGCAGTCACAATCAGTGGTGAATAGTCTTATCAGAGTTGAAATAAGGTGTGCCTTTTTGTCCTCCAACTTCCAGGTAGGAAAGAAGAAATTCCCCTGCATTTTTTCTTCTTATGGACATCTAGATAAAATGTCCAGTTAGTGAAATACAATCCTAGTGACTCAAGTGCCAAGACAGACAATGATTTTTAGGGCATTTAATTGATTGCTTAATTAATGCAGTTTTTTGGGAACCTATTATTTGTCACACACTGTATTAGGCATCAGGAATTCAAAGATAAGAAAGATAAGATCTCTACCTTAGAAGGAACAGAGCACAGTGAGTCACATAAGTGAATGGATACTAAGGATGCCATGTCATGAATGCTGCAGGAAGTAAAGGTTTTTAGAGAATGCTGTGACAGCACAAATGAAAGATCAATCCAGAAGGTGAGGGCAGGGAGGACAAAGAAGACTTTGTGAGTTAGTGACATTCAGCTGGATGTTGGAAGACGTGAAATGGAGTATCGTGTGTGAGCCAGACTACATATCAGAAAAAGAGCACACACAAACTGTGGCTGCATGAACATCATTCACAATCCTCAGTTTTGGTCTGCATTCTACTGTATTAAATCCAATTCTACATATTCCCCAAGCAAGCAACAGAGATCAGAGGAATGACCTCTCCTCAAAGACCTACACCATAGTCTAGCACAGTAGTTAAAGGAATAGGCCCTGAAACCAGACATTCTGGGTTTCTAGTTTTGAGTTTTTTTAGTTTTGTGACTTAAATTTTTTGTCTATTTTCCTCATCTTTAAAATGGGCACAGTAAAAGAATAAGGTTTTTATAAAGGTTAAATGAATTGATGATATGAAGTACTTAGCTCCTAGCACATGCTCAATACATGTTAGCTTTTATTGCTTGGAACCATGGTGAGAATTATTCTTGAATGCTTTTGGCTCCTGTTCACAGAGGGTATGTACTGTAATGTTTTCTTTCAGGTGCCTTGAAAAGAAAAAGCACTATTGTGGAGATCTTGGGGCTGTCAATCTATACTATTGGGGAAATGGGATACATGTTCCCTGTTTCTTGAAAACTGCATGCTTCTAGTGCCCTGGAATGGGGCCAGTGGTGGCGGGGATGGGGGTAGGAATGTGTTTTTCCTTTTCCCCATTTCTAGTTGTATTCACTGTTTTTACCAACATCTATTTACTCTGACTAAGATTTGTGGGCAGGCGGGAAAAGTCATCAGAGGGAAATCTGGTAAATGATAGGTGTCATATAGTAATTGTTAGCCCTGCTCAGTTTAAAGGCAGCATTGAGGCTCTCCCACATCCTTTCTTCTATCCCAACCCCTCCAAAATAAGTTTTTGTTTTGTTTGGTCTGTAGTATTGTTCTCACACCTTTTACCATCTTCAGTCTATAGAAAGTAAGATGTTTTCGTTCAGTCTGTGAGAGCCCTGGATTCCTATTTGGCCACATAAACAGAAATGCTGCTGTGTAAAACCTAACTTAGGGCATGTCTTAGTCAGTTTTGGCTACTATAACAGAATATCATCAGTTGGGTGGCTTAAACAGAAAATATTTATTTCTTATGGTTCTGAAGATGGGGAAGTACATGGTGAAGGTGCTAGTTGATTTGGTGCCTGGTGAGGACTCTTGTCCTAGTTGGTAGAAGGATGCTTCTTTGCTGTGTCCTCACTTCTCATGTCTCTTATAAGGTGTCATGGACTGAATGACTGTGTCTCCCCCAAATTCATATGTTGAAGCCCAATACTCAATGTGATGGTATTTGGAGGTGGAGCCTTTGGGAGGTAATTAGGTCACGAGGTTGAGGCTCTCATAAATGGGATTAGTGCCCTTATAAGAAGAGACAAGGAAGAGATGATCTCCATTTTTGCCATGTGAGGATACAGCAAGAAGGCATTTATCTATAAATCAGAAAGAAGGCTCCTACCAGGAACTAAATTGGTACCTTAATCTTGGACTTTCCAGCTTCCAGAACTAGAATTGTAAGAAATAAATTTCTTTTAAGTCACCCAGCCTATGGTACTATTATTATAGCAAATCAAAATGACTAAGAAATAAGGGCATGTATCCCATTCATGAGGGCTCCATAATTATGACCTAGTCACCTCTCAAAGGGCCCACTTTCAAATATGATCACATTGGGGATTAGAACTTTAACATGTGAACTTTGGAGGAACACAAACACTCAGTCCATCACAGGGCAGTTTTCCTAGACTGGCCTCTTCTACCTGGGCACCATACTCCTCACTCAGTTCCCTGTTTCATTCCCTTTCCTCAGAGCTCCTACTATTTGCACTGTCCTCAATATTACCATCCAATGTACATACACAAATTTTCAACTGACCAAAAAACACACATGCCATAAAATGATATTGACAATACCTACCTTACATATCATAATTTACATTAAATGAAGCTACTTTTTACTTAATCATAACTTTTTGTTTCTTGTAAGCCCATTTCTAACAGAAGTAATACAAATTCACTTTTTATCAACAATAGTTTCCAAACATGACATCTAAACCTCTGACAATACAACCTTCGTAAGCTGCCAACTCCCCCACACCCTTGGTCTCTAGCCATTGTCTCTTCTCAGATAAATTTTAACAAAACAATTAGCCTCGCTACAAATTAAATGCTTGGTTCTGGTCATTTGGGAATGATTCCAAATAAATATATAATTTCAAGGACTGACTTTTTACTCTTTTATAAGCATTTTAAGCTATCTTTATTCAAGAAAGATTGGTTGATTATGAAAATACTGACAGCTTAACACATCTGCATTTCATCAGTAATACAGAGACACAATATTCCTAAGAATATATTCTATCTGGAGAGATAACCTTGCTTTGTGCTTTAACAAAAGGTGACTTGTTTCTTTTCCTTGAAATGGTGAATGCTATCTCACAGAAAAATTGCAACTGTTCATACAAGATGAGTTTTGAAGAGGAAGCTTCTTTGAAACGGCGATGAATCATATAGCAGGTAAGAAAAATGATTAAAGCACTCAAAATAATTTTGAAACTCCTTAAACCTAGTAGTTCTCATGAGAGGTTTGATACCATATTTTGTAGAACAAATAAACAATTTCAGCATTCAATGTTGTTCTTCCATTTTGTAAAGATGACTTGGAACATTTACCTTAATAACTTTTCCAATTAGAAGATGAGACCCACTGTTGGCCTGTGAAGCCAGAGATCACACACACACACACACACACACACACACACAGACACACACACACACACACGCAAAGGGATATGGACACACTTAAAAGAAAACCAGATGAAGAACTCCAGCACATAAGCCACTGGATTCCTGAGGCTTGACTTCTCCTACTCATCTTATTATGTCTTGAGGGTTCCATTTTCTGACTTTCAGATCTATTGCTTCATGAAGTCCCTGGCACAGGATTTTTCAGAAGCTCTCTGGCTTTTGTGCCTCCCAGTTCTGACATAAAATTACAATCAGGGTACATGTTCACGTGATGGATTCACCTTATGAATTTTAAAACACATCTAGAGAACAAAGATGTACAATAGCCACATGTCGAGTATATGTACTGAGGAAGGGAATGCACACAAGACCAGAACATGCATTCCCTCTGCCTCTGGGCCCACTCTGGCTTTTACTTATCACCTAACATTAGACTAGTTGATTCATGCCTTCATTGCAGGTGATTTTGTTCAATACAAAGAGGAAAAAATCCAGTGTCCTTCACTTCCAAGACCAGTTCCACCATGAAACAACTAGTGAGAACTTAACTTCTGAAAGTTGTTAAATATTGCAATGGGGTTGTCATTTATTGAGATGTGGTTAATTACATATACTTGGGTAGAGTCAGGAATTTTTTGATGAGTTTATAAACTTCATAAAGTATGGCTAATTAACAGTTTGTTTTTATTTAATTCTCCCAACAAAAGTCCTTGCAACATGAAAAGAAAAAAAAAGCCAGGAATTGTGTCACAAAATTTATGGATTTAGTCAAATTGAATCCTGAAGGCAATATATCTATATTAATATTTGACAGCACATTACTGAGAATTTCCGAAGTCTAAGGGTATGACCTGGGTTTATCCATCCCTCTTTAATTTTTACGACTCCTATGTCATTACTAGCTCACTGAAATATTAATTAATCAGAGACCAAAATATTGTTATGGTTCACTGAATTTTCCAGTTAATTGCAGGTTAACTAGAAAATGGTTTGTGCTTCAAACTTTATTGAAATTCTTACTACAATGCCCACTTTTATGACATAACATAGAACCCTTTATTCCTTATTCAACAAATAGTGGTTGAGGGCTTGCTGTCCTGTGAATCACTACTGAATACTAGAGACAGACCCAGGAGACTTGACCAGCCAGGAGTCAGAAAGGATGACTTGCCATTGAAATGAGTGGGCCACAGAGTCTGGGCTACGTGACCTGCAGTTTATGCCAGGGCATCCCAGAGGAGAGGCGTCTGCACAGCCTGAAAACTAAGAGAGGGTGAGACTTGCAGGAATGAGGGACCTTCCAGAGATAGGAAAATGCCATGTGTGAGGCATAACTGTATTCAGGGACCTATGAATAATTCAGCCTGCATGGAGTATGGTAAGAGTGGGAAATAGTGAAAGGTGAGAGTGGAAGGTTTTGCTAAAGACCATGGACATGGATCCTTGTGTTGTAAGCAAGGAAATAATCTAATCAGTTGTGTATCTCAGAAAGATCTCCTAGGCAGGCTTGTAGGGGGCTGATTAGGAAGGGAGTAGGGCAAAGCTAAAAGCAGGGAGATGAATTTGAAGAATGTGGTGACAATTTCGGTAAATGTTATGAGGCTCTGTACTGGCTAGTGATAGAAAGGAAAGGTAAGATAGGGAAATACCTCTTTTAGATGAGTGATTTTCAGTGTGGTCC
The DNA here is from genome assembly GCF_000951035.1 of Colobus angolensis palliatus. Taxonomy (NCBI): domain Eukaryota; kingdom Metazoa; phylum Chordata; class Mammalia; order Primates; family Cercopithecidae; genus Colobus; species Colobus angolensis. The sequence continues at coordinate 10,258,505 of NW_012120709.1, forward strand.
CATGACCAATAACATTAGCATCACCTGTGAACTTGTGAGACTTGAGAATTGAAGACCTACTGAATCAGATCTCCAGGGCTAGGGCCAACCACACTGGTTTAACAAGCCTTCCAGGTGATTCTTATTCTAAAGATTGTGAGCCACTGCAATACATTGATTTATAAGATTTTCTAACTGATTTGATGTTAGGAGAAGAGCAGGATGAAGGACGCCACGTAGACATCCTGAGTGTCTGGTTAAATGTTTAGCAAATTGCAAATTGTACCACGGATGACTCAGGGTTTCAGAGTCATTGTTTGAAACATTACTTAGGATTTTTATGGGAACAGGGATAATTTATATATATATATATCCTACTATTGCTTCTCAAATTAACCCCAACAGCTTTTGTCTGCAGTATTCTACCAGTGACCTCTCCATGCTGAATCCAACAGTTATTTCTAAATGGCCAAATGTGCTTTTTAAAAATGTCTATTTATTTTCAAGACTTCTATATCAGTGACACAGATAGCTCACTCGAATTAAGATAGTTCACGGAGAGTCTATTTACAAAGAGACAACTTACCAAGGTGCAAGTGTGGTGTAGAGGAAGAACAGGTGATAAGGCAGGAGTTTGCGGCCATCAGGAATAGAACTTTCACCACCTTTGAAAAGATGAGGGCAGGAAAAAAATTCCTCTGAAATTCCAGAGGAAATAGAGTCATAAACTGCAGGACAACTAGGGAGGAGCAATGGCTTTCTCCTCACAACCAGGCTGAGGCAATTGTACAGGGAAGGAATCGTGAATACATTCCCTAACCTAAAGGTTCTCAAAATGTTGCCTCCAGACCAGCAGCATCACCTGAGAACTTGTTAGAAATGCAAATCCACAAGTCTTATCCACGAATTAGATAAGAATCAGAAACTGGGGGTGGGGCTCAGTACTTTAAAAACCCTTGCAGGTGATTTTAAAGAGCCACTGATTTAATCTCATTCCTTTCTTTATAATATTCTATTGGGGCTCCTTCCCACTGGCCAAACCCAACCAGACAATGGAGGGAATGGAAATCAGTTTCATTAAGATAGCCTTCTTGGGGAGAGCCAGGCGGAAAATGCTGAAGAAAGCATCTGGCCAGGCAAATGCAAGAACGCTTTAGCACAACCTCACATCAACCAGTTTTCTGAAACCTCACTGGCTGCTCCTGCTGGTTTCTTGCTATTCTCTGACTTTTTTTTTTAATTATTTATTTTATTTTATTTTATTTTTTTGAGACGGAGACTTGCTCTGTCGCTGGGCTGGAGTGCAGTGGCGCCATTTTGGCTCATTGCAACCTCAGCCTCCCAGGTTTAAGGTCTCTGACTTCTTAATGAAGGATGCCGCAGGGCTCAATCTTTGAGCCTCTTTTCTGTCTACTCCCACTCCCTTTGTGATTTCCTCCAATCGCTTCGCTTTAAATGCAATCTCTTATATACCAACAAACTTTCAAATCACATCTCCATACACTGGACTGGTAAATCCAACTGTTGACTTTACTTTTCTACACACGTGGTTAATAGGCACCTCTAACTTACCATGCCCAAAATTAAGCTCCAGATCTCCCCCTATAGCCAAACCTTGTCCTGCCACAATATTCTCCATTTTAGTTAAAGGTAACTCTATCAAACTTCTCTCAACCCCAAAACCTTAGAGTCATCTTTGATTCTATCCTGTCTCTCCCATCCTGCCTATCCGTAAACAAACTTTGGCAGCTCTATTTTTTAGAATATGTCTAGGATTTGGTCACTTATTACCTTCCCTGCTACTACTATAGTGTTCCCAGCCACCATCATCGCTTGATGGTATTATTGTTGCAATAACCACCTTCCAGTTTGTCCCTAGCCTCTGCCCCTACCCACTTCAGTCTATTCTCAACATAGCTAAAGTTGTTTACATATGAGAAAAATCATGTCATTCTTTACCTCAAAATCCTATGGAGACTTCATGTGTCAGTCAAACAACATTATGCTGCAGTATCTAAAACAGAAACAACGTTAGCTAACACCGCAGATTTTTTTCTTTCTTTCTCAGGCAATATATTTAGTGTGGGTAATGAGGGGCTCTGCTCCACACAGTCACTCAGTGAACCAGGGTAGTAGAGGCTCTGCCTTAATGTGTACTTCCATTCTCTCTGCAATAGGGAGAAGGGCCCTGGGCAATATGCAGTGACTCTTAAAGATTTTACTCCCACCCAGAATTGACACATTTCATTTCCACTCTCATTTTAATGGCTAAAGTGAGGTACCTTGCTGTGCAACAAACCACCACAAAATATCAGTGCATGCAACAATAAGCATTTGTTTGTCATGCCTCTCCAGGCTGGCTGGGGGTCAAGTGATTTAGAGTGGGCTAGACTATGTGGTCTGCTTGAAGCTGCATGTCCTCTGGGGTAGCTCTGCTCACCACGTTTCTCATCTTTCTCCTAGATTCAGTGAGCTAGCCAGGGCACGTTGTTTTCGTGGTGGTGGCAGAAATTCAAGAGAGAAAGCCCCACTGGGCAAGCATATCTCAAACGCTTGCTTGCATCATGTCTGTTTACATTCTGTTGCCCAAAGCAAGCCCCATGGCCAAAACTACAACCAAGAGTCAGAGAACTATATTCTCTCTAGAGTGAGGCCAGGCAAGGGTGTGAAAGCAAAGAAAAGGTGAGAGAATTGGGGCACTAACCCAGTCTGTCACACACAGTCACACCTAATTTTAAGGGTACAGGGAAATATAATGCTCTATATGCATGGAAGGACAACTGAAAATATTTGTTGACCACCACTTGAAATCTTCTGTGGTGAAAATCAAAGTCCTTACAATGGCCTAAAAGTTTCAATAAAATCTGTCTCCCACTAGCTGTCTAACTTTATCTCCTACCATTCAATCTAGCTCACACCATTCCAGCCGGTTACCAAGCAAGCTTCTACCTCAGGGCTTTTGCACTTACTGTTCCCTCTGCCTGGAATACTGTCTCTCTTTTTTGTTAAATAAAGATATCTGCGTGACTTTCTCCTTATGTCTTTTGGGGCTTTTGATTTAGATGACCACCTTAACAAAAGTTGGATTATCCTCCCCTACTGATCCCCTTTCCCTGCTTTTATTCATCCATATCCTAAACATATTTCCTTCTCACATACTATAGACATTTTACTTACTTGTATGCCTTCCCTCACTATCAGCTACACAAGGACTGGAATTTTGTTGTGTTTTGTTCACTATCCACAGCACCTATCATTGTGCCTGGCACAGAGAGGAGTAGGCATTTAGTAACATTTTTGTTGAATAAATGAATACCCTGAAAATTGATATTTTTCTCATCAGAAACAGTTATTGCCTTTATATTTTGAAAGTTGATTCTGATGCCTTCTAAATCCAATTCGGCCTATTCGGACTGGCTGGTCCCTCCACATCAACCTGGAACTTCTCATTTGGCAAAGGTACCTTTATGGAATGAATGAGGAGATCTCAGAAAAAGACAAGATTTTATTGCTTTCACCATCTTCTAAAGTCAGTGGTTCTCACAAGGGTATGAATTTTTCTCCCCAGGGGGTATTTGGCACTGTATGGAGACATTTTTTGACTGTCACTAATGAGGGGGAAAGAGTGCTACCGGTATGTATCGAGTAAAGGCCAAGGATGCTGTTAAACAACCTGCAATGCACAGGACAGCCCCACAGCAATGACTTTTCCAGTCCAAAATGGCCACAGCTCTGAGCTTGAGAGAAATCTGTTCCAAGGGGAGTGCAGAGGTTCTGGTCTCGGCGGCTCTGAAAGTTGCTTCAGATCAATGTTTTCTTACTATCAGTGTTATACTGTAAGTACTACACAGGCAAGAAGTGAGATGGGTTTATTCATTGGCATGTTCCGAGCACCTTGTACAGTGCCTGAAACATAATGGGGTCTCAAAAACAATTGTTGAATGCATTAATGAACAAAGGTGTCCTATTAAAACACTAAATATTGTGCTGCATTATCTTGATTACTAAGCCTTGCTTCACTTCCTTTACTCCATTTTAAGTTCTGATTTAGACCTATAATAGTCACGGCCCTGCGACTTTTGGTCTGTTTTTAATTTCTCTTTTTTTCTTATTTTTATTTTTTTATTTTGTATTATACTTTAAGTTCTAGGATACACGTACACAACGTGCAGGTTTGTTACATATGTATACATGTGCCATATTGGTGTACTGCATCCATTAACTCATCATTTACATTAGGTGTATCTGCTAATGCTATCAGAGAGGAAAGCCATATGAGTCTCAGTCTTATGCAAAGGCTCATATATTTCACTAAAATGTCTGCAGGAGAAAAAAATGTTTCCCCCTATGGATAAAACAGGAAACCAGTTTGGTTCTTGTAGAAACTAATGTGGTGAGCTTGAGGTACTGGAATTTAGAGAATTATTTTTAGTTTGTTTTTGAATCCATTCGAGGGTAAATAGTTGACCAAAATATTTCTTTTTTTCTTTTTTTTTTTTTTGCTTGTTTCTTCTCTTTTTTTTTAAAAACTAATATACTTGCTGATTTTGTCTTGACTTTTTTCCACTGCAGGCTTTGGATGAGCGCAAGCTGTATTTCTCAGCAAAGCTAATTTGTTTACCGTTCCTTGTCAGGGTTTTCTGTAACTGTCAAGTGTCTTCATTTAGCCATGTGTGTATATGGGGACAGGCAAATTGTAACATAAACCTTCAGTTTTTATTTATGTAATGAACAAGATTATATTTAGTGTTCAGATAAGGTTTAAATGAGGGTTTCAGTTAATACCCAAGGTTATTTATTCCTATGTGTCAAGGGCAATCTTTCCCAGGAGACCCAGAAATCAACTTTTTTTTTTTAAAGAAAAAACCCAACTCTAGAACCTAGGATTTAGAAAAATACCGTGAAAATCTGAAGAAAACTATGGATTCTCCTATTCCTCAATTCTTTTCCTATCACTGTCTTCCCAATTAGGCAAAAGACTCCAACAATCAATCACCTAGGAGTCCGGCCCAGATCCATGGAGACGTTTCTGACTCCTCTCTTTCCCTCACACTCCACATTTAAAGCTTTGCTTTTCAAATATATCTGAAACTGCCTGCTTCTCACTTCCTCCACTGCTGACTCTTAGATGAAGCCTGCTCTCCCTCCTGAGCCTATAAACGGTCTCTCGGCTTCTAGTCTTGCTCTCCTGCAGGCCATTCTCTACACAAGGGATCTTGTACCAACTTGTCATATGACTTACTTCCCCTGCTCAAACTCTCTAAGGACTTACCTACACATTTAGAATCCAAACTCCTTACCATGACTGCTAAGATCCCATATGAACTGGAACTGCCTAATTCTTTCACTTTTTGTCTTTCACTGAGTTCCTTGCCCCTTCCACCCTAGCCATCTTGCTGTTCCTCATACCACCCCAAGTTTGTTTCAAATTCAGGGCCTTTGCACTTGCTGTTTTTGCCTGGAGTGCTCTTCTTCAAGATATTTCTGCCTATAGTTTCCTCACTTCCTTTAAGTCTCAGCAAAAATGTTGCCTCCTCAGAGACGCCTTCTGTCACCTGTTACCATAGCATGGTCTAGATGCTTTCAGGAGACCCCAAAACCCATGAAACTAACTTGTGCTTGCAGCTGTGCTTGCTTACAGATACAAAAGCAGAATGCCAAAAACCGCCAACTAGCCACAAGACCAACTAAACACAGAAGTGCTGCCTTGACTTGAACTCTTGCATGGCTTCACTGAACTCATTTCTTGCTTCATTACCATACTAAAATCTCCACCCAGCAGGGAGAAATGTACCTTGTTAGGCACAAAAGGTGCTGGGTGCAAACAAAAAGACATGACTGTGCATACTCTTGTCCCTCCTGGAAGAGCCCACCTTTTTTCCAGGAATCCCTGCCCCAGTCTCCACCTACCTGCCCTGGGAACCCTTTAATTCTCCCTCTACTTGACTTCCAGGGAGATAGTGCTTTGAGCATGAGCTTCCCTCCCCTTCACCATTCTTTGATCACGAGTAAAGTTTCTGTTCTGCTTTACTTAACCTGGTCTGGTTCTATTGGCACAAATGACACTGGGCAGGGAAAGAACCCATTAGGGTCAAATAACTTCCTGGGAGGGTCGGTGACACTTCCTTTGCTTTTCTAACTTGCTTTGTTTTTCTTACTGCCCTTATTACTATATGAAATTATATATGTGTTTATTTCCTGTGTCTATCTTGATGCAAATTTTATGAAGGCAAAAACATCGTGCTATTCATTATCTTGTCCCTAGTGCCTAGAATCATGCCTACAACATAATAGATGCCCAATTTCTGTCAATTAAATTAATAAAGCTTTACCAGAATGTTCAACCATGACCTCAGGGTCCATGCTTGGAATTGCCCTGTAGGTGAGAAGGCTTCTTAGAGCAAATTCTTTAGTTCTGCCTCCTATGCAATGGCTTAGACAGATGGTGTTACAATATGATTACAGATGTGGGTTACAGAGGAGTTATCTGGAGTTTACTATCTATTGACTTACTTTGGAGAAATCTTATGAAGCATAATAAATAATTACATTGTTTCTAATGAAAAGCTTTAGTATTCCAGCACTTTGGGAGGCTGAGGCGGGCGGATCACGAGATCAGGAGATTGAGACCTTCCTGGCTAACATGGTGAAACCCTGTCTCTACTAAAAATACAAAACATTAGCCGGGCATGGCGGCCAGCGCCTGTAGTCCCAGCTACTCGGGAGGCTGAGGCAGGAGAATGGCGTGAATCTGGGAGGAGGAGCTTGCAGTGAGCCGAGATCGCGCCACTGCACTCCAGCCTGGGCGACAGAGCAAGACTCCGTCTTAAAAAAAAAAAAAAAAAGGCTTTATTATATATTAATGTATTTCCTTTTCATAAAAGTCATATATTACAGGGTTATTATGAAAATTAAATAAATATATGTGAGCTTCAGAAAAATTCCTGGCACATTGTAAAATGGGCAGTACTGTTACAGTCCATTTCCATTATTCACACCTTCTGTGTTTGCAAATTTACCTACTCAAAATTTATGTGTATCCCCCAGATCCATGTGTGTGGTTTCTTGTAGTCATTTGAAGACATGAGCTGACATGTCTTCAGCTCATGACATGGCTCTGTGTCCCCACCAAAATCTCATCCTGTAGTTCCCATAATTCCCACGTATTGTGGGGGGGACCTGGTGAGAGATGACTGAATCATGGGGCAGGTCCTTCCTGTGCTGTTCTCGTGATAGCGAATGGGTCTCACGAGATATGGTGGTTTTTAAACACGGGAGTTTCCCTGCACAATTCTCTTTGCCTGCTGCTATCCACATAAGATGTGACTTGCTCCTCCCTTGCCTTCCGCCATGATTGTGAGGCTTCCCCAGCCACGTGGAACTGTAAATCCAATACACCTCTTTCTTTTGTAAGTTGCCCAGTCTCAGGTATGTCTTTACCAGCAGCATGAAAACGGACTAATATATGAGCAGAGCTGTTAAAAAATTGAGTTACTCATTCCCAGCTGAGGAAGGACAAGGTGACACTGCCTTCTTGTTTCAGCTCTCGTACTGTAAATGAGTGTCCTTTTCACAGTAGATTTAGTGCCATGTTTTTCACAGTTTTGTGCTTTTTGTTGAAGATTTTGCCCTTTAAAATGGCTCCCAAGCATAGTTCTGAAGTGCTCTTTGGTGTTCCTAAATGCAATAAGGCTGTGATGTACCTTATGGAAAAAATATGTGTTAGGTAAGCTTGGTTCAGGCATGGGTTATAATGCTGTTGCCCATGAATTCAATTTTAATGAATCAGTAATATATATTAAAGAATTCTTAACCAGAAACACACAATAACCAAGTAGACTGTCTGAAAGTTGATGAAAATGTTGTGACCAGAGGCTTGCAGAACCCTAAGCCAGGATTTCTCTGAGCAGCAGCGAAAACAGTATTTGCTAATTCAGTGATCCTGGCAACTTCATAGAACACAAGTGCCACAAACAACAATAATTTAATATACAGTTGTCCCTTGATATCCACAGGGGATTCGTTCGAGGACTCCCAAGGATACCAAAATCTGGGGATGCTCAAGTCCCTTATCTAAAATGGCACAGTGTTTACTATAACCTATGCACATCCTCCCATATGATTTAAATCATCTCTGGATTACTTATAATACCTAGCACAATGTAAGTACCATGTAAATAGTTGTTATACTGTGCTGTTTTAATTTTTATTAATTAATTAATTAATTACTTTTTGACATGGAGTCTTGCTCTGTCACCCAGGCTGGAGTGCAGTGGAGCGATCTTGCTGACTGCAGCCTCTGCTTCCTGGTTCAAGAGATTCTCGCGCCTTGCCCTCCCGAGTAGCTGGGACTACAGGAGTGCACCACCATGCCTAATTTCTGTGTTTTTAGTAGAGACTGGGTTTCAACATGTTGGCCAGGCTGGTCTCAAACTTCTCACCTCAAGTGATCTGCCTGCCTTGGCCTCTCAAATTGTTGGGATTACAGGCGTGAGCCACTGAACCTGGCCAGTTTTTATTATTTTTATAGTTGTATTATATGTTTCATGTTTTCAAATATCTTTGATCTGCTGTTGGTTGAATCCATAGATGTGGACCCTGTGGATATAAAGAGCTAACTGTCGGCCAGGCACGGTGGCTCAGGCCTGTAATGCCAGCACTCTGGGAGGCCAAGGCAGGCGGATCATGAGGTCAGGAGATCGAGACCATCCTGGCTAACACGGTGAAACCCCGCCTGTACTAAAAAATATAAAATATTAACCAGGCGTAGTGGCGGGCACCTGAGTCCCAGCTACTCGGGAGGCTGAGGCAGGAGAATGGCGTGAACCTGGGAGGCAGAGCTTGCAGTGAGCCGAGATCCTGCCACTGCATTCCAGCCTGGGCGACAAAGCAAGACTCCATCCCAAATAAATAAATAAATAAATAAATAAATAAATAAATAAATAACAAAAAATAAAAGAAGAGCTAACTGTATTTCTCTCTTTTCACTCATCTATCAACTCCCTGATTTAGTGGTTTTCACTCAGCATTGTCATTTCATCACAATTCTTCCCTCCAAATATCTTATCATCTGACTCACATTTCCACCATGTGACATTCTCAGAGAACCAGAGAAGGGTTTGGCCAGACATTAGAACTAATGAGAAGGAGTGATTCCCTCAGGACTTTCTGTGTGTTTGTGTCTTTCTTCCTTCTTTTCCTTTATAGTTTTGACTTTCTCTAGATTTTTAGTCTACATGGCAGGGAGTATGGCTGCCAATAGCCATTGATTTTCATGTCCTACCATCCAAATAACAAAGGAAACTGAATCTCTTCTCAGGCCCAAACATCCTGAGAAAGCTTGAGTCAGGTGCCCCTGACTGTGGCTAGTACGTGTGTGTGGTACTGTGAAGTGGTTATTCTGGCCACAACTCTGGGTGATAATTAAATCTACAACTGCATAGTGTAATACAGTAGCCACTTGTCACATGTGCCAATTTATATTTAAATGTTAAGTAAAATTAAATAAAATTAAAAAATCTTCAGCCACACTGGTTATGCTTCCAGTGCTCAATAGCCACGTGTAGCTATTAGCTGCTCTCTTAGAACAGATATAGAACATCTCCATCATCACAAGAAGTTCTATTGGACAATACTGCTATAGATATAGAGGAATTTCTCACAAAAGAGGTTAGAAAGGAGTATTTCTGAGCAGATAAATCTGTAGGTGTTTCTCATATCTTCTCTGCCATAGTTGGTAAAACTGACCCAGACTCTTTGCAACAATTTCTTCCTCTGGCACTTAGAACATTTTTATATTCTCGCAATTGCCCTGTGATTCTTCCCCTTTCAGTTTTCACCCTCCCGTAAGCGTCTGGACTGTTCCTGTGTTTTGTAATACCACTGTATGTTGTTGACTCCTAAATTTATATCTGTCTCAGACCCTTCTTCTTAGCTCCAGACCCACAGACCTCATTGCCTACTTAGTATCTCCAGACCCACAGACCTAACTGCCTACTTAGTATCTCCAATTGGATATATCAATGTCACTTGGAATTAATACCTCACACTGAATTCATAATCCATTCTAAATCTCCTTCTCTTTGCATGTCCCCCATCTCAATAAATGGCACCTCTCTCTGCCCAGTTTGTTATGCCAGAAAGAAGCCTTGGAGAAATCCTTGATATCTTCTATCTCCTTTTGCCTCAGTCTAATATATCCCAACTCTGATCAATTAAAGATTCAAACTATTTAATCTAGCTAGATTCTTTTTTTCATTTGTATTGGGACCATTTAATGTCACACTCTCCTTTCACTTTGCTTCTAACATTTATTCAACTTTCTGTTCCTGCTCTAATGTCACCTTCTCACGAAACCCTTCCTTGTCTGGTGATCTGGATTCCACCTTTTACTGTCATCACACATTATGCTTTTGCTTTTCACAAATGTATTGGGTTACATATGTAATGATTTGTTTAGTGTCTAGTCTTCTCTAGTTTCATGTAATGTCTTCTCTAGCTTGATAAAGGCAGGAAATATGTTTTATTTTCCTGTGAATCTGCTGTATTTAGCACAGGGCTGGACCTTTAGCCCTCAGTCAGTACTTAATAAATTTTCAGAACACATTTTTGTTAGCTTTAGAAACTAGTCTTCTTTCCTCTTAATAATCATTAAGAGGTCTTTTAGGTTCTGTCTGTCTTCTTATGGTTTCAGCTTTGACACTGAGGATGACTCCTGTCAACGTTACAAGACCTAGCTCTTCTTCTTGGAGACATGCTTGCAAAATTCACCCCTCCTTCCTGCCTCTCTGGTTTTCCCATGAGAATTCTCTTGAAATTCCAACTCACATGACTTCTTCTTCCAGGAGATCTCCAAGCCTGCACTTCCTGCCCATCCAATCTCAAAGAACTTTGAAACCTCTTAACCCGTCTTGTAGTTTTAGTTCATGCAAATAGCACCCCCTAGAGATTTGTAGTGCACAGCCTGAACAACCACAGGGGCAAACGTCCCTTCCTGTCTCTGAAGTCTCACTTTATCCTAATTGTCTCACCCCTAGAACTTTAAGGAGCCTCATAACTCATATCCCAATCCCTACTCTTTCTGTAGACGCATTTTCCAAAATGCAGAATTGTTTTGCCGGAAGACACCTACAGAACACCTTACATATCTGACTGTGTAAATGAGGAAACATAGGTTTAGAAAGTGGCAGGCTAGTCACTACAACCAAGACCTTCTAACTTTCTGTCTGGTGCTCTATGACACGTACAGCCCCCACTGTGCTCAGAGGTCCTCATGGAGCTTCCTTTCCTAAATGTAAAAGACTAAATTCATTTGCCTACAGGTTCCTTTTCTTTCCTTTTGATCACTTTATATTTTTTGAACTGCCCACACTTACCTTATACATTTTTGCTGGGAGACCTTTGTTCTTCCTGTTGATCTTACCTAGAATATCTTTCTCTAGTTTTATCCTCTGTTGTGAATCTTGTATTTCAAGCCTCAAAGCATGTCTGATACATAGTGGGCTTTAATGTATTTGCTGTTGAATGAATGAATGAAACATTTAATTTAGTCAGTTTCCCCCATATTGACTGTGGCTAAATTTCTTTTGACAGAAGTCAACAAATATCTACCACTATATTCTGAAGTTTGCACCAAAGTAGACAGTACTGAAAAATATTCACTTGATGTGTTTGGCTCTCAAAAAGCAGTGATTTCTTAAAGCAGTTGGGAATTTTACCCTATTAATTGCTCACTTAGGAAACCATGCAGTTGATCTCCTCGACTGTCTCCTCCTGTCTTTCCCAAAGCAGATATTGATACTGATTTTCTCTGATTTGAAGACTGACGGGTAGAGACAGGTGAGAAAGGAAGCCTGTGGGAGACACAGGGAGAAAGGAAAGTCTAGAAAAACACTAGAAGGCCGTAAGAGGAGAAATTTATAATATGACCTGAACCAGAAACAGGTTAGAGACCTTAGTTCTTAAAAGGGAACTTGTATTGTAGGTATTATTTAAAATGTAAATGGAATCCAAGAATGATTTTAACATTTGGTTTCTGGTCACTAAAGCTGGCAATAAGTATAAACAGTTTAAAATAATCACAGAGTCAAATGATTTTGTTAGAAAATGAAGTTTTCTTGGTCCACAGCTTGTTGCACTGAGTATATTAACCTTTGTTATGAAGTTAGCTCCACTCTCTTTTAATGTAGTCTGCTAAATAATTTTTAGACATCTCTATAGAATTGAAATTTATTCAAAAAAAGGACAGGACACAAATTAGTTTGCAAAATTCAAAAATATAACTGGAAAAGCAAGCATAAAGTCTTACATTAAGTGGTTAGTTGCTTATCCTTTGTTGATGCCTATTTTATTTGAGAGATATCCCGGTGTGCTATGTTAAGTTGTGAAGGTCTGTGTAGTCTTTAACTTGATCTTTAAAAACAACAGAATTTGAGTGAATGTCAATAAATCCAGTGAATTATAAATATTCTGTCTTCTAGCATGTTTGACTAGGGCTGTCAATAAACAAAGTTGTATTTCCTAGGACTTCAGGCATGAATACTAATCTATGAATTTTAATTTAATATTCTATGAGGACCCTAGGAGAGTATCAACAATTTAGACATCTGTTGAGTTATTCTCAGAATAAAACTGGACATGTGAACATTTCAGGAAATGAAATAAAATTGTTAATGTCTTTGTATTAAAATGCAATATATATACATATATATACACACACATATATATATATGACTATTATGACTTTTTACATAAAAACCCCAGTTACTTGAATTAGCTATCAGGCACAGAATTATTCACCCTGTCCCCATCCTTCTTCCATGCTCACACACTAGCTAGTATTTCTGATGGTAAAATTAATTCTTGCCACAGAATACAGGTCTTCACTCCCATTCCCCAGATGACCTAAAACCACTAAAATGGCAGAGTTTCATTCAACACTGCAGCTGCTATTCTGTCTCCAGCAGGATAAGATTAGGCTATAATCAAAAGCAAAACTTCTTACATATGCATTGCAGCTAGAAGAGCTCTCTTTATGCTATGTGCCTCTTCACGAATTATAAAGCAAATGTTATAGGAGTGTAGCTCCTAAACTGGTCTTCCTGAACTGGTAACACTGAATCACTACCTGGCTAGGGTGTCCACCCAGATGGGAAAAGGAGGTGGGGTGGACAAAAGGGAAATGAGGTTGTAATGTTGTTGACTTCAGGCCTCAAGGAAGGAGGGCTGTGGATTTTCTTAGGTGAGGAACAGTGTCAGAGGAGAATATAATTCGTTATAAGACTCATGGGGAAACAGTCAAATGAAGAGGCAACAAAACAGCAACAAAACCAAACTCAAGTCTTGCCCCACCGTGCAGCTGCAGGACAAAGACAAAGCAGAAGCCTGTAGCTGGGGAACAAAGCGTTGTTCTCTCAAGCACTATAAAATGAAGCCTTCAGAAATCACTCAATCTTGTCATTCCAAACAGTTTGATGCATTTGTGAAAAAAAGTTGTCATTTTGGTTTTTTTTTGAAACGGAGTCTCGTTCTGTAGCCTGGGCTGGAGTGCAGTGACGTGATCTCAGCTCACTGCAACCTCTGCCTCCCTGGTTCAAGTGATTCTCCTGCCTCAATCTCCTGAATAGCTGGGACTACAGGCACACGCTACCACAACTAGCTAATTTTTGTATTTTTAGTAGAGACAGGGTTTCGCCATGTTGGCCAGGATGGTCTCGATCTCCTTGTGATCCACTCGCCTCGGCCTCCCAAAGTGCTAGGACTGCAGACGTGAGCCACCACGCCTGGCCGGAAGTTTTCTTTTCTTTTCTTTTCTTTTCTTTTTTTTTTTTTAGCAGTGTACACCTTTTAAAACTGCAATTGAGTACTAAATAATGGATTAGTTTTGTTCCAAAGCAATATTTATTTTTCATGAAGATAAGAGGCATATTACATTTGCTATAGAAAATGCTATGAGAGGAAAAAGCTGCATGTTACCGATATGACAAAAACATAAAAAACTCTACTTATGAAAGTGTTTTGCCCTATAAGAACATATTGAATAAAAGGCATTATTCCAGGTGAATGAGCCATGTGGAAATGTGGATTTATTAGGGTTTGTTTTGAAATGTAATTTGTACAGTGAGCTTTTTATTCCTTTGATGGCTATCAAATAGATTTATTGGCTACAGGTTAGAAGTGCAGTAGATAACAGGTAACCAAGGGAGAAGTTTTAATAAAACTCTCAGGAAAGTCAAAGAAAAGTGAGTGAATATGCCTGTTTACATTTCAGCTAATAAATAAAAAGTGCAGATAGGACTTTAACTGAAAACCTTGCTGGTTATTGCAGCCTGGAAGGTTTATTGAAAATTGGGTAGAACACTCTAATTTTTTATATTTACAGCTACAATGTGAGCTGTTCAGGTTAGAGTGATGTAACGTTCATTTTGACTTTGGTACAGGGAGCTGATGTTTTCACAGGAAACTTGCAAAGCAGTTATGAAGAGGAAGAGCATTCTTAATTATTAGTGTCTGCTTGAGCTATTTCCGATTGTGTTCTGGGATTCTGGAGAATTGAACAATAGAGTATCTAATTTTACCACTCCCTCCTCAAGTGAAAACATCAGACACTTTTAGGAAAGTTTTAGAAGGTACATCTTCAATAAGCAGAGATCTTTCATCTCAAATAACTGGGAAGAATTGCACTGCTTAAGAATAGTTGAACTTGGACCTGAGAGCACCATACTTAGAAATCTAAGTATATTTAGGTCACTCATCTGACACTAGGACTTCACCAGCCCTGTCACCCAAACTGGTGGTAGTTAGTAGGACCACAAACTCACTGAAGAAATCTGCTTTCCTTTTAACTTTCAAGGCAATAAGAAAAATGTAGTTCTCGGTTAGCAGTCCCTGAGCTATCTGAATTTCGGTGTTTCTCTCTTAAGCCTCTTGCTTTGGAGAATGATGATGAATCATTTCCTACTCCTGGAGTTAGCCTCCTTTAAAACAGACACGAAGGAAGCAGAGAGAAAAAAATTACTCTAAATGCCATTAACCAATGTAAAACAGTTTTCTATTAAACAGTAGGAGAGCAGGGCCAAACTCGTGTTACCACAATTGACAATTGGCTTCTTAAAGCAAACTCCACAGATTAAGAACCAGAGTCCCTAAGACTGATTTTACTTGGTTCAGAAACAGGAAATCAGAACGGTGAGCAAGTATATGATTAGAAATTTACATTAATAAAATGTGATTTTTTTTATTGATACACAAAAGCTTTCAGGTTATAAATAATCTACGATGGCCTGCCAAACATAAAATGCCATTATAAATCCATGTCTATATTTCAAAAAGACAGGAACAAAAAAGCAAGATACATTAAATTAATTGGCATAGTTTGGAGAGTTCGAATCCATTATTAGATATGGATCCTATCAAATATTCCACCTAGTTTCCAGTTATGTCGATGTTTCAGTGTTCACTTTTTAAGTTCTCAACTACCCGCATCTTTCAATGAACACCATCTGGAAAGGTTCATACAGAATCCCCATGCCATTCTTGAAAGGGTTTGCTTTTGTGGAGGGGTTTTGCAAAGAAAAACAATTCAAAATTCTGTTATAGCTTATACGTTGTCTCTTGTGGGATTATAATAAGAAACCTTCTAAGTAAGTTTTTGAGATAGGTGTTAAATGAATAAGCATGCCTCAGCAAAATGCATAAAAAACACAATGATTTAATTTCTAAAGCACTTATATTATTATGGCATGGTTTTGGAGACAGGTTATTATAGTCCACATAGGTAAGCATGTAGTGCTTCTCATGGAAAAAATGCTTAGGTATTGGCCTTTTCTCTGGAAACCATATATTTCCTTTTTTAATAATCAACTAAGATGGGTATGTAAGAAAGCCTCATCTTTTGATTTTTAATGTACAAGATGCCTTCTTTAAGAGAGCAAGATTCAAAATTGTTTTGTGTTTCAAAATTTAAAAATAAATTTATCTCCTAAATTTTCTAAAGACATGTTTCATATATTTGACCATCCCTTATTTTGGCAAAGGATTTTAAGAGTCTAACTCAAACATATGTAAGCTCTGGTGTACCTGGTTATATATACTGAAAAAACCATTTGATCTATATACACATAGACATGAATATGTTTCTGTGCGTGTGTGTGTATATATAACTTCAAACACTATTATTAAATGCAATCCTATATTCTTAGGTATAGAAGTTGATGATATACCTTTCTACGTGCCATGGCATTAACAAAGCAAGGCTGAGACTCAGCAACCACTTGTGTTCATTACATTGCAGGCTAGTAGTAAGTTTGGCTGCTGGTAGGAAAAGGGTCTCTTATCTCACCCTCCTTAAACTAAAGGTTCTTTCAGGCTTAATGTAAGGATGTGCACATTCTCTTATCGAGGTGGCCTTGAGCTGCAGATACAATCGCATCGTTCATGGTGATCCAACTGGATGTCAACCAGAGCCATGGCCTTAGCTCTGCCCTTCCTCTTGATGTGGCCAGGCTCAAACTGTAATACCTAGGACAAGAAGCACATCTCCTGTTAGAAAGCCTTTGGAGTTCAACTCAGTCAGATGCCACTTACTTATTACCTTTTTGACAACTAGTTCTTAGCCCTTTGAGAACCCAACAGAAGCTATGGGCTTGCTGTTAGAATGCACCCATTGCTATTAGAATGTACACATTTTTACAAATAATTGACTCCCTGAAGTGGAGGAATCAATTGATCCCAGAGTAATGCCTAGCATTACCTATCTGAAGTACCCAGATGATTTCATGTGTCTTAGCAGGTATTTATTAATAGCTTTCTAAGGGCCTGCTTTGGGCCACGTGTGGTTCCAAATATTATCATAAAGATCCTTCTGACCAAGGCATGTGTTATAGATGAATACAATTCTTGAGCATATTATTAGCGTGGAGAGGAAAATGAATAAAATCATGAATACAATATGCTGGTATATCTAAATCTTTGGTTGAAGTAAAACATGTTGCCCTGGAGTTGCTGGCAAGATGGTTGAATAGGAAACAGCTCTGGTCTACAATTCCCAGCAAGATCAATGCAGAAGGTGGGTAATTTCTGCATTTCTAACTGAGGTACCTAGTTCATCTCATTGGGCTGGTTAGACATTGGGTACACCCCATGGAAGGTGAGCTGAAGCAGGGTGGGGTGTCGTCTCACCTGGGAAGGGCAAGGGGTTGGGGGATCTCCCCGAGCCAAGGGAAGCCATGAGAGACTATACCAGGAGGAATGGTGCACTCTAGTCCAGATACTGCACTTTTCCCATGATCTTTGCAACTGGCAAACCAGGATATTTCCTCCAGTGCCTATGCCACCAGGGCCCTGGGTTTCAAGCACAAAACTGGGCGGCTGTTTGGGCAGACACCGAGCTATCTGCAGCAGTTTATTTTTCATACCCCAGTGGTACCTGGAATGCCAGGAAGACAGAACCATTCACTCCCCTGGAAAGGGGCTGAAGTCACGGATCCAAGTGGTCTAGCTCTGCAGGTCCTACCCCCATGGAGCCCAGCTAGCTAAGATCCACTGGCTTGAAATTCTCCTGCCAGCACAGCAGTCTAAGAGTGACCTGGGATACTTCAAGCTTGGTGAGGGGAAGGGCGTCCACCATTGCTGAGACTTGAGTAGGCGGTTTTACCCTCACAGCTTTGTGTAAACAAAGCTGCTGGGAAATTTGAATGGGGTGGAGCCCACCACAGCCCAGCAAGGCGGCTGTGGCCAAACTGCCTCTCTAGATTCCTCCTCTCTGGGTAGGTCATTTCTGAAAGGCAGCAGCCCCAGTCAGGGACTTAGAGATAAAATTCCCATGTCCCTGGGACAGAGAACCTGGGGGAAGGGGTGGCTGTAGGCGCAGCTTCAGCAGACTTAAATGTTCCTGCCTGGCGGCTCTGATGAGAGCAGCAGATCTCCCAGTGCAGCAGATCTCCCAGCACAGCATTCGAGCTCTGGTAAGGGACAGGCTGCTTCCTCAAGTGGGTCCCTGACCCCCGTTTATCCTGACTGGGAGACACCTCCCAGTAGGGGCCAATAGACACTTCATTCAGGAGAGCTGTGGCTGGCATCTGGTGGGTGCCCCTCTGGGACAAAGCTTCCAGAGGAAGGAGCAGGCAGCAATCTTTGCTTTTCAGCAGCCTCTGCTGGTGATACCTGGGTAAACAGGGTCTAGAGTGGAGCTCCAGCAAACTCCAGCAGACCTGCTTCAGAGGGGCCTGACTGTTAGAAGGAAAATTATCAAACAGAAAGGAATAGTATCAACATCAACAAAAAGGACGTCCACTCAGAGACCCCATCTGAAGGTCAACAACATCAAAGACCAAAGGTAAATAAACCCACAAAGATGGGGAGAAACCAGCGCAGAAACGCTGAAAATTCCAAAAACTAGAATGCCTCTTCTCAACCAAAGGATCACAACTCCTTGTCAGCAAGGGAACAAAACCAGATTGAGAATGAATTTGAGGAATTGACAGAAGTAGCCTTCAGAAGGTGGGTAATAACAAACTCCTCCGAGCTAAAGGAGCATGTTCTAACCCAACACAAGAAGCTAAGAATCTTGAAAAAAGGTTAGATGAATTGCTAACTAGAATAATCAGTGTAGAGAAGAACACAAATGACCTGATGGAGCTGAAAAACGCAGGACGAGAACTTCATGAAGCATATACAAGCTTCAGTAGCCAAATTGATCAAGCAGAAGAAAGGATATCAGTGATTAAAGATCAAATTAAAGAAATAAAGCGAGAAGACAAGATTACAGAGAAAAGAGTGAAAAGAAATGAACAAAGCCTCCAAGAAATATGGGACTATGTGAAAAGACCAAATCTACGTTTCATTGGTGTACCTCAAAGTGACGGGGAGAATGGAACCAAGTTGGAAAGCACTCTTTAGGATATTATCCAGGAGAATTTCCCCAATCTAGCAAGGCAGGCCAACATTCAAAATCAGGAAATACAGGAAACACCACAAAGATACTCCTCGAGAAGAGCAACCCCAAGACACATAATTATGAGAGTCACCAAAGTTGAAATGAAGGAAAAAATGTTAAGGGCAGCCAGAGAGAAAGGTCAGGTTACCCACAAAGGGAAGCTCATCAGACTAACAGCAGATCTCTTGGCAGAAACCCTACAAGCCAGAAGAGAGTGGGGGCCAATATTCCACATTCTTGAAAAGAATTTTCAACCCAGAATTTCATATCCAGCCAAACTAAGCTTCATAAGCAAAGGAGAAATAAAATCCTTTACAGAGAAGCAAATGCTGACAGATTTTGTCACCACCAGGCCTGCCTTACAAGAGCCCCTGAAGGAAGCACTAAACATGGAAAGGAACAACTGGTACCATCCACTGCAAAAGCATCCCAAATTATAAAGACCACTGAGGCTATGAAGAAACTGTATCACGTAACAGGCAAAATAACCAGCTAGCATCATAATGAATGGCAGGATCAAATTCACACACAACATTAACCTTAAATGTAAATGGGCTAAATTCCCCAATTAAAAGACAGAGACTGGCAAATTGGATAAAAAGTCAAGATCCGTCAGTGTGCTATATTCAGAAGACCCATCTCACATGCAAAGACACACATAGGCTCAAAATAAAGGGATGGAGGAAGATTTACCAAGTAAATGGAAAGCAAACAACAGAAAAAGCTGGGGTTGCAATCCTAGTCTCTGATAAAACAGACTTTAAACCAAAAAAGATCAAAAGAGACAAAGAAGGCCATTACATAATTGTAAGGGGATCAATGCAACATGAAGAGCTAACTATCCTAAATATACATGCACCCAATACAGGAGTACCCAGGTTCATAAAGCAAGTTCTTAGAGACCTACAAAGAGACTTAGACTCCCACACAATAATAGTGAGAGTCTAAATAATAAACAGACATTGTAACACCCCACTGTCAATATTAGGCAGATCAATGAGACAGAAAATTGACAAGGATATCCAGGAGCTGAACTCATCTGTGGACCAAGTGGACCTAATAGATATCTACAGAACTTTCCACCCCAAATCAACAGAATATATATTCTTCTCAGTACCACATCACACTTATTTTAAAATTGACCACATAATTGTAAGTAAAACACTTCTCAGCAAATGCAAAAGAATGGAAATCATAACAAACAGTCTCTCAGACTACAGTGCAATCAATCTAGAACTCAGAATTAAGAAACTCACTCAAAACTGCAAACTAATGGAAACAGAACAACCTGCTCCTGAATGACTACTGGGTAAATAACAAAATGAAGGCAAAAATAAAGATGTTCTTTGAAACCAACGAGAACAAAGATACAACCTACCAGAATCTCTGGGGTATATTTAAAGCAGCATGTAGAGGGAAATTTATAGCACTAGATACCCACGAGAGAAAGCAGGAAATACCTAAAATCAACAACCTAACATCACAATTAAAAGAACTAGAGAAGCAAGAGCAAACACATTCAAAAGCTAGCAGAAGACAAGAAATTACTAAGATCAGAGCAGAACTGAAGGAGATAGAGACACAAAAAACCCTTTAAAGAAATCAATGAATCCAGGAGCTGGTTTTTTGAAAAGATCAACAAAATAGATATACTGCTAGCCAGACTAATAAAGAAGAAAAGAGACAAGAATCAAATAGATGCAATAAAAAATGATAAAGGGGATATCACCACTGATTCCATAGTAATACAAACCATCATCAGAGAACACTATAAACATCTCTATGCAAATAAACTAGAAAATCTAGAAGAAATGGATAAATTCCTAGACACATATGTCAACTGTATAGACCTTGGGGGACTGAACAAAAGGGGGCAAATGCAGGAATAAAAGACAAATACAAAAGAATATGTTTGGAAGTAGGCGTCAGGGGGCACCTTGCCTCTAGTGGACAAGGGCCCTGAGCTTTACACAGCCCTCTGTATTTATTAGGCAAAAGAGATAGCAAGAAGGTGGGATAGAAGAAGAGGTCAGCTGCTAGGTCCAGAGTAGGTGTGTAAGACTGCATTCCACAAACAATAGGCTCTAGATATCCCAGCAGATAACCTCAAGGAGCCAGTGCCAGGGAGCCTCAGTAAACCTTCTAGGACAGGCACAGAAGTAAGTTTGCCCACATTCTGTATTTATGAGAAACAGTTTGCTGCTTGATCAAGTAGCCTCCAGTGGAATGCTTAGTTGGTCATGATCCCTTTGGCCTTTTTGGCTCCTAATACACATACACCCTCTCAAGACTAAACCAGGAAGAAGTCAAATCCCTGAATAGACCAATAACAAGTTCTAAAATTGAGGCAGTAATTGACAGCCTACCAACCAAAAACGTCCAGGACCAGACAGATTCACAGCTGAATTCTACCAGAGGTATAAAGAGGACCTGCTGCCATTCCTTTTGAAACTATTCCAGACAACAGAAAAAGAGGGAATCCTCCCTAACTCATTTTATGAGGCCAGCATCATCCTGATACCAAAACCTGGCAGAGACACAACAAAAAAAAGAAAATTTCAGGCCAATATCCCTGATGAACATCGATGTGAAAATCCTCAATAAAATACTGGCAAATAAAATCCAGCAGCATATCAAAAAATTTATCTGCCATGATCAAGTTGGCTTCATCCCTGAGATGCAAGGCTGGTTCAAAATACGCGGATCAATAAATGTAATCCATCACATAAATAGAACCAAAGACAAAAACCACATGGTTATCTCAATAGATGCAGAAAAGGCCTTTGTCAAAATTCAACAGCCCTTCATGCTAAAAACTCTCCATAAACTAGGTATCGATGGAACGTATCTCAAAATAATAAGAGCTATTTCTGACAAACCCACAACCAATATCATACTGAATGGGCAAAAACTGGAAGCATTCCCTTTGAAAACTGGCACAAGACAAGGATGCCCTCTTTCCCCACTCCTATTCAACATAGTATTGGAAGTTCCGGCCAGGGCAATCAGGCAAGAGAAAGAAATAAAGGGTATTCAAATAGGAAGAGAGGAAGTCAAATTGTATCTGTTTGCAGATGACATGATTGTATATTTAGAAAACCCCATTGTCTCAACCCAAAAACTCATTAAGCTGATAAGCAACTTCAGCAAAGTCTCAGGATACAAAATCAAAGTGCAAAAAATCACAAGCATTCCTATACACCAAT
Organism: Colobus angolensis palliatus; assembly: GCF_000951035.1. Classification (NCBI taxonomy): domain Eukaryota; kingdom Metazoa; phylum Chordata; class Mammalia; order Primates; family Cercopithecidae; genus Colobus; species Colobus angolensis. The sequence goes on from NW_012120709.1 coordinate 10,280,624, forward strand.
AATAGACAAACAGAGAGCCAAATCATGAGTGAACTCTCATTCACGACTGCTGCAAAGAGAATAAAATACCTAGGAATAAAACTTACAAGGGATGTGCGGAACTCTGCAAGGAGAACTACAAACCACTGCTCAAGGAAATAAGAGAGGACACAAACAAATGAAAAAACATTCCATGCTCATGGATAGTAAGAATCATGAAAATGGCCATACTGCCCAAAGTAATTTGTAGATTCAGTGTTACCCTCATCAAGCTACCATTGACTTTCTTCAAAGAACTGGAAAAAGCTACTTTAAATTTCATATGGAACCAAAAAGAGCCCGCATAGCCAAGACAAATTCATAGCTAAGCAAATGTTCATAGCTAAGCAAAAAGAACAAAGCTGGAGGCATCATGCTACCTGACTTAAAAGTATACTATAAGGCTACAGTAATCAAAACTGCATGGTACTGGTACCAAAACAGATATATAGACCAATGGAACAGAACAGAGGCCTCAGAAATAACACCACACACCTACATCCATCTGATCTTTGACAAACCTGACAAAAACAAGCAATGGAAAAAGGATCCCCTATTTAATAACTGGTGTTGGGAAAACTGGCTAGCCGTATGCAGATAGCTGAAACTGTATCCCTTCCTTACACCTTATACAAAAGTTAACTCAAGATGAATTAAAGACTTAAATGTAAGACCTAAAACCATAAAAACCCAGAAACAAACCTAGGCAATACAATTCAGGACATAGGCATAGGCAAAGACTTCATGACTAAAACATCAAAAGCAATGGCAACAAAAGTCAAAATAGACAAATGGGACCTGATTAAAGAGCCTCTGCACAGCAAAAGAAACTATCATCAGAGTGAACAGGTAACCTGCAGAATGGGAGAAAATTTTTGCAGTCTGTCCTTCTGGCCAAGGGCTAATATTCAGAATCTACAAAGAACTTAAACAAATTTACAGGAAAAAAACAACCCCATCAAAATGTCGGCAAAGGATATGAGCAGACACTTCTCAAAAGAAGACATTTATGCAGCCAAGAAACACATGAAAAAAACCTCATCATCACTGGTCATTAGAGAAATGCAAAGCAAAACCACAGTGACATATCATCTCATGCTAGTTAGAATGGTGATCACTAAAAGGTCAGGAAACAACAGATACTGGAGATGATGTGGAGAAATAGGAACGCCTTTCCACTGCTGGTGGGAGTGTAAATTAGTTCAACCATTGTGGAAGACAGTTTGGTGATTCCTCAAGGATCTAGAACCAGAAATACCATTTGACCCAGCAATCCCATTACTGGGTATATACTCAAAGGAATATAAATCATTCTGCTATAAAGACACATGCACACATACATTTACTGTGGCACTGTTCACAATAGCAAAGACTTGGAACCAACCCAAATGCCCATCAATGATAGATTGGATAAAGAAAATGTGACACATATACACCATGAAATACTATGCAGCCATAAAAAGCATGAGTTTATGTCCTTTGCAGAGACATAGATAAAGCTGGAAATTATCATTCCCAGCAAACTGACACAGGAACAGAAAACCAAACACCACATGTTCTCACTTGTAAGTGGGAGTTGAACAATGAGAACACATGGCCACAGGGAGGGGAACATCACACACCAGGGCCTGTTGAGGGGTGCAGGACTAGGGAAGGGATAGCATTAGGAGAAATACCTAATGTAGATGACTGGTTGATGGGTGTAGCAAACCACCATGGTATGTGTATACCTATGTAACAAACCTGCACGTTCTGCACATGCATCACAAAACTTAAGTATTAAAAAAACAAACAAAAAAAACCACATGTTGCCCTGATGAAGGTCATTAGTGGCCATAAATAAGTAAAATGTGTTTTATGTTTTTATATATTTGTTAACATAATATCCTTTACAATTTAAAACAAATCAGGTTCCACTAAAATCATTGTATATTAATACCTGTGTATCAATACAGCATTTCATAAATCAATAAGTATATCATTAACTTTTAAATTTCTAAGTTTAAACATAATTTCTTAAATTAGTACTTTAAATAGAAGCCAACCCTTCTTTCCTTCAGTGGCCTTCATTTAGTGAAACATCAGCTATTAAATAGACATATACTTGGTAAAATTCCATACTTGTTTTCTAATATACTACATATTCAGATTAATATATTATTTACTTTATGTTCTTAGATTCCTGTTAGCCTTTATTTTTGATTTTGTCCTATTTTCCTTTTAGATTCTAAACTTGGTCATGGCACCATCAAACAATTCTGTAGCATTTTACAGTTTTTGATAATTTGCACAGGCACTATTTTTTTCCTTTTTACCCTCAGACAAGTCTTTCACATAGTGGAAAAGGTATCATTATGCCCACTTTATACTGAGATTCTAAAGGAGGATGAGTACCTTGTCCAGGGTCTTCCCCCGACTTGGACCTGGGACCAGGACCTGGGATCAGGACATTTAGGCTCCTAGCATATTCTGACTTGAGGCCTCTCTAACATGCCTTCACTTTACTTTTGTGCCTCAAGGGTGTGTCTGGTTCCCCATGTGAACGGGCAGGGAGACCTGTGATGCTTTGTTTGAACTTTTGTCCTAGGTGAAGGTTAGATGCCTAGAGTCCCCTGCACTCATGCATCACGGTCTGCACAATCTTTTCATCTAAATGATAGTAATTTCATCTAAAAGAAAGAAATTTTGCCATGCTGTTCCACAGATGGTGCAGTGAGGCAGAGAATAAATCACTGCATTCGTTTAATGTTCAATCAAGTTAGGACACTCTGCTGATGCAGAATGGAAGATGGAGATCTGTTTGTAGCAAAACTTCAAAAGGCTTGTGAGTACAAAGTTGGCAGGGGGTGGAGGAAGGAATACCCTAAGAAAGTTCTTTAGGGAGACAAAGTGTCAGAAATTTTGATATTGGTAAAGCTAGTCCAAAGGCCAGTTTTGAGAGTTGATTCTATTATCATCTTCTCTTGCAATTCTATTGCACTTACAATAGGTGCCTTGGAAGGGGTTGGGGTTTGGATTTCCATAGCTTTGCCAAGAATTTCTCCAACATGAATTAGCTGCTATTTTCCAAGACTATCTGGCCTGTAAAAGAGATTTGAGAACTAGGGGATGCAGGAGAGGGAAATTATTCCTAAGAAGCTGAGCATATGATAAATATTCCTTGTTCAAAGACTGTTATCAAGGCCTAATAATTGGTGATGACTGGCCCCTGTAAAATCACAGCTCTGTTGATTTGCTTTCTCATTTGATGGCAAACAAAAGTGTGTGCTTTGGGATGACAGCAAGAGCCTGGGCAGTTTTTCTAACTGGTCTTCTGATTGTTCAGGGATTTTCTCTGTGTTTTATATTAAGCAACGTGAGCACGGTATATGTGTGTTTTGCTGATAAGAAGAGAAGAATGAATTGGCAGATACTTTTTCCCAGACAAGACAGGAAAGCACTATTTGAACAAAGTGGAAATTGGACTGCCTTACTGGATGATCACAGCACTGATGTTCAAAGCTTTCAGATCATGTAATAGTCTTAGGTTCAGGTACACAGCACTGAAAGGAAGAAGAAAGCAAGGCTGATTTGAGGGCATGTAGAAATATGAAAAGCCTTTATCTGAGAAAGCAAACTGGCTGGTTGTAGGTTATCTGGTCACCTTTAAAGGGAAGGAGCACTGAATTAATTATAGTTGCTGAATAGGTACCTTGTTAATAGGTACCCTCACACAGCACTTCCTTATTTTCTGAGCTATGATTCACAGCTGCAAGCACACAACCGGAAATAACAAATCCACTGGGGGGCAACCAGCTGTTTCTTAACACCTATGGGTGCAAATGGGGATCTTCACTCCTCTCCACCCTGGAAAACCACACAAAGCCAGGGAAACTTGACGTCTACTAAATGGAGTGTGATTGAGCCAATTGGTGGGTTTCATACCACTGTACAAAATCAAAGATGCTCAGTTTTGCAAATTACCTCATCACAAAAGATACTTAACTACAGTTACCTTGTTGCCAATAAGCCTCTGAATAAATCTTCACCATAAAGCTATTTACAGTAATAAAACAATACCAGGCAGAAAAAGCTATCTCCTGAGTCAGGTTCTTTATATTGGGAATATAAAAAAAGGCTGTTAAGGCCTTTAACAGTTCTCAAATTAATGGCTGACACAGGAACACAAGTACATATTTCAGGACAAATGCATTATATAAACCCGAATCATTAAGAGTTTAAGATTCTTCCTTTTTTTTTTTTTTTTTGAGATGGGGTTTCACTCTTCTTGCCTAGGCTAGAGTGCAATGGTGTGATCCCGGCTCACTGCAATCTCCACCTCCCAGGTTCAAGTGATTCTCCTGCCTCAGCCTCCCAAGTAGCTGGGATTACAGGCACGTGCCACCATGCCCGGCTAATTTTTGTATTTATAGTAGAGATGGGGTTTCACCATGTTGACCAGGCTGGTCTTGAACTCCTGACCTCAGGTGATCCACCTGCCTCAGTCTCCCAAAATGCTGGGATTACAGAGCATGAGCCACTGAGCCCAGCCTCTTCCTAATTTCTAAAGCGGGCTGTATTCAGCACACACAGTTTCTTAAGGAAAAAAAAAGCTTCTCTTTTGACCTCTTTCGTGCTTATAGCCTTTATAAAAAATGTACACAAAGTCAATATTTTTAAGGGATGCTAGTGAATTATTCTGAAATCTAAGTGACTACAAGCAAAAATATCTTGAGAAGGGATAACATATTATTTTCTCCCTGAGTAATTACTCAACCTGCAGGCAATAATCACAGCAGTGGCTGGCACTGTAACAGAAGGATGGATATCAAGTCCCAAGACATAGTACTCAGTTAAAAAGACATAAATGACAAACAGCTCAACACTATTATACTAAGAAGTTAAGCTTGAAGGTGACAAAAAGCTGGGTTATAGTAGGGTTTATAACATGCTCATGAATTTTGAAAATGCAATCATGGCATCTGTGCATACTTACTTCAAATAGACGCTTTCTGTGAGACTCTAGGGTTACTATGAAGTGTACTCAGTTGCAGTTTTAACTTTACAGAACTAAATAGTTCAATGATCTTGACAGCACGTTAGAGGATTAATGACTACATGTTCAGCCTACCCATTGTGGAAAACATAACGGAAAGCCTGGCTGGGCACTAAATTTCAGAGAATGGCATTAGCATTGGATATCATTCATGACACAGATGGGCCTTGTCTGCTTGGGGAGTACCTTGCCCCATGTGGCAAGTTTGCCGCTTTGGGAGGAAGGCCTGATGTGAAGCTAGATTGAGAAGGGAGAGGGTGTGCACAGTTTGTAATACTTAAACAAGGAGTTCACTAACTTGTAAGTGAGTCATCAGGGAAGAAATGTAATCAGAACTGAGAAAGCCAGACCAGGCTCTTATTTAATTCCACCCACATCTGTCTTGTACTTTATAGTCTTCAGATGCCTTCCTTCACCCAGTATCCCCAGGTGGTAAGAAGCACAGGTGTTATCATTGCCATTGTCAAGATGAGTGAATTAACTTTTTTATAAGCAGTCTATAAACATTTACTGTTCCAGATCATATCTTTATTCTTTTTGCATTTACCTAGCATTTCAACCACCAATTTGTTTTTATTCCTTACACAATTTCAGTAAGATAGGATTTCGGGGGCAGGATAAAGTGTAACAACAGATAATGAATATGATGTAATTTCAGGTTTGCCTGGGAACTCAAAATTGTAGGTTATTATGGGGATTAAGTGAGGAAACCTGAGGCCCTGGAAGTTTTAAGTGGCTGGTCCTCAGTTGCCCCTCCACATGGCAAAGCTGGAACCGGAATCCACATCTTTTCTAGTCCTGCAATTATTCTGCTCTATTGCCCTGTCTTGGTAGGAAGACACCACAGATCATGAGGCCTCACTCAAAGGTGGAGAAAGGACAAGAGTCAGAGAGACTCCACAAGTTCTAGCTATGTGGTTTCCAAAAAAAAAAAAAAAAATAGAAAAGAGATATTCTTGACTTTTGTTATGGTTGGGTATAATCATGACCCAAAAACTCCCTCCCTATTGCTAGAGAATGAAAATTCCTTGCACAAAACTTATTTTCTGTTCCTTTGGTCTCAATTTGAAAATTTAGGTAATTTTTTTTTCAATAACAGATGTTTCAAACATGTAAAAACAAAGTACTATTCTTTTACCTCAAGTCTGAAGGTCAACGGTGTATTACTCTAACCTCATGCTTCATGTATAAATACAGATGCTCCTTGACTTATGATGGGGTTATATCCTGATAAACCCACTGGAGGTTAAAATATCTTAAGTTGAAAATGCACTAATAACCCCCATAAACCCACTGAAAGATTTTAAAAAAAATCTAAATCTAACCATCATTAAGTTGAGGATAATCTTTACCTATTTATTGATACATCTCCTAACTCTTAAACTGTGATAAAATGCAAATGTTTAATACAAAATTCTACCTTAAAATAAGAAAAAGTCATTTTTTTTTCATTTTGTCCAGATATGTAAATGATTCTAGATGTTATAAATGTGCCAGAATCAGAGATGGGTCTAGGCTTGTGCCATTCAATAAGGTAGTCATGGCCTTGTGTGGTGATGTAAATTTCAATTAGTTAAAACTAAATGAAATTAAACATTTAGTTTCTATTTGTGCTACACACATTTCAAGTGCCTAATAGCCGCATGTTGCTAGTGACTACCATATGGAACAGTGCAAATACAGGTTATTCCTATCACTGCTTAAAGTTCTATTAGATAGTGCAGGTGGTTATGTCAAGAATCCTGACAAAATTATGAGAGGAAGAACAGAGAAAATTAACATCTATCTTTATCTCTCTGATGCTTCCTATGTTTTTGGCTGTTGACTAAATGGATACAGCCAAGACACCAAATCATGAAAAACAGTGAGTATTAATTTAATAGGTCACTATATTTTTAGGGAATATCCTGTTCCTTCATTATACACTAGCAAGAGAAGAGAACTGAAATAATAGTTTCTTCTAATTGTCTACACAATATGTTTTTCTGGAATCCTCCATTTAACATAAATCATGACCCAAAGTATCCTTTATATCCTATGATGGGGTTCAGGACACTGTACTCCCAAATGTTTTAAGCTGAAGGAATTTGAGAAAACAAGAAAAACACAAAGATCACTCTGACCTTCCCCTCACCCTCCATCCTGAAGGAGGTCATAAAACCTAGGATTTTCTGACCTTCCCATGTAGCAAGTCATAAGACCCTCACGTGAGAGGTGCCCCTGTTATACCCAGAATAAAGAAGAATTCCCCCCGCCTTTTTGTTTGAGATGTGGTCTCACTCTGTCACACAGGCTAGAGTATAGCTGCATGATCATGACTTGCTGCAACCTTGAATTCCTGAGCTCAAGCAATTCTCCTACCTCAGCCTCCAAGTAGCTCAGACCACAGACACATCCTCCACACTTGGCTACTTAAAAATAATTCCTTTTTTAATTTATTATTTATTTATTTTTTGTAGAGATGGGGGTCTCGCTATGTTAACCTAGTTAATCTTGAACTCGTAGCCTCAAGGGATCATCCCACCTTGGCCTCTCAAAATGCTGAGATTACAGGCATGAGCCACTGCTCCTGGCCTAAGAATCCTTATCTCCAAAGACAAAGGTAGAACAAAGAAGAATCTGACCAAACAGGCCTTGCTAATTTTCCCCAGTTCATTACCATTAGATCATACTCTGCCCTATCATATTTCTCCACAACTATCCACACTTTATCAAACTTACTGTAAAAAATTATCAGGTTGAACTGCTTTTTTGGGTCTTTATTTCCTTACCAAGGCCTCTGTGTCATGTAAAACATATTCAATAAATGAGTACGCTTTTCCTTCGTTATTCTGTCTTTTGTTATAGTGGCCTCAGCCATGAACCTAGGAAGGGTAGAAGAAAAGGCATTTTCCTACGCTATATCTAGTATATTCCAAGAAGCATTGAGTGATTATAAAGAAAGAGGAAAAATACTTCAACAGGGTACCTACAAACTTTCGAGAGCAAGAAATAATAAAGATAGTCACATTTTACTGCACAGTGAAAACTGCTGAAAACCCTACAGGAGAACTAATACGACCTGTGAAAAAAACCAATGATATTAGCTTCATTGGGAGCTTTCCAGTTTCCCAGATTTAAATTCCTTAAGGTTGAGCACTGAAATATTTGTGGAAAATCACACAAGCCTGTTATGTGACAAGGTCTCATTACCCCCTTAAGGGTGCTCATCTTTCACAGAAACTCATTTCACATCTCATCAGTTGCAACCATGAGCTGGGGAAACTGGTTTCTCATTTCTCAGAGGTAAGAATACAGACACAGAACTCAGAATAAAGGACTAGAATTTTTCCCTAATGAGACTAGGCTCAAGCAACCCCCACTTCTGGAAATGGAACAAGCCTTTTGCTATTTCCCACAGGGCACCTGGCAGTGATAATTGTGACACATCTCAAAGGTATTTCAGGAGTCTCAGGGGCATATGACAGGAGTGTTTGTTCCAGGTAAGCAGTTACCGGCTGGTGATGGATGTTTATTTTTCCTTTTGTCCAGCACTTGGCAGAGTGATTTTATAGAGCTCTGCAGAGTTCTAGAAGTAAAAATACTAGGACACATGTCTTAAAGAGATGCTTTAGATACAGTTTCAAAGGATGCCAACGTTTCAAACCCACTCATGCTACTGAACAAAGAGATCAAGAGTTTTCCCCTCTACACATTAACTGAGAAGAGAAATTTGCAAGTAATGGTTATTGTGTGGAGAGACAAGAAAGGAACTAAGAGGAGGAGGGTAGCCAGGCCTTCAGTGTTCTTCAGAACTAGCTGGCTGGGAGGCAAGGGTCTTTGGGGGTCTATGGTTCACTCTGCTGTTCCCACAATAAGTAATTTTCAAAATCAAGCTAAAACTTCTGAGCATAGAGTCAAGATAAAAATAAAGCACTCCACAAATACATCAAAGTCCTGACCTCGAATGTTCTTCCTCACAGTTACTACTAGGTAGAGACCTTGTCACTTCCGAGATTATTTTAACCACAACCTGATTACTGCATTCTGCATTTATCCTTGGGGTATGACTAAAGGTTATAAAATTCAGGTTCTTAGAAGTGAAGGACAACATCCAATCTAGAGTTCATCAGTTCATACAAAAATAAAACACAATGAACATAGATGATAGCATTCTCTAGATATGAGAACATTTTTTTTTCCTTTGAAAACAGTGGGGTGGAGTAAGCAATTCTTATGACTAAGAAAATATGTTCCATGTAGGTCTGAAATAATGTTTCCCTGTCTGAAGTAAGTATGGTCATGGTGGCACAATTTCCTACATTTTCTGAGTTGAAAATATCAATTATTACATACTAATTTTTGTTTAATCCAGAGGTTACCACCTAACTTATCATGACTTTTGTATTGTTTTCAGAACAAAAATCAAAACCAAAACAACAACAATACCAGAAAAACCTCCAAAAAACAGTTTTACAAAGCTGGAGATTTTGTTTAGAGAGAATTACCCATTCCTTTGTTGTGGTTGACACTTTTTAAAAATTATTATTATACTTTAAGTTGTGGGATACATGTGCAGAACGTGCAGGCTTGTTACATAGGTATACACGTGCCATGGTGGTTTGCTGCACCCATCAACCTGTCACCTACCTTAGATATTTCTCCCCCAACCCCCAACTCTCCAACAGCCCCCAGTGTGTCATGTTCCCTTCCCTGTGTCCCTGTGTTCAACTCTCACTTATGAGTGAGAACATGTGGTGTTTGGTTCTCTGTTCCCGTGTTAGTTTGCTGAGAATGATGGTTTCCAACTTCATCTGTGTCTCTGCAAAGGACATAAACTCATCCTTTTTTATGGCTGCCAAGTATTCCATGGTGTATATGTGCCACATTTTCTTCATCCAGTCTATCATTGATGGACATTTGGGTTGGTTCCAACTCTTTGCTATTGTGAATAGTGTGAATACTGCTACAATAAACATATGTGTGCATGTGCCTTTATAGCAGAATTATTTATAATCCTTTGGGTATATACCCAGTAATGGGATTGCTGTGGACACTGATGCAGAGCAACTCAAACAATAATTCCTAACAATAATGTTTGCTTCATATTTTAGCTTATATTTTAAAACATATTTCTGCATGATGTTTAACATCTTACAAAATATATTTCATATGCATTATTTTATTTGGCCCTAAGAGCAACTCTGGAAGGGCTTATCTGATATATTAATTTCTCAGTCCCATTTCACATATGTGAAAACTGAGTCTAAACTTTAGTGACTTGCATGTGTTCCCACAATAATAAAGTAATTAGAGCTGCCATGTATGTCATAGAACAGCTCTAACTCCTCTTCAGTCTACTCTCTCTCTCCATATATAAATTTATAAATTTTTTTTTTGAGATAGAGTTTCTCTCTTTCACCCAGACTGGAGTGCAGTGGCACAATCTCAGCACACTGCAACCTCTGGCTCCTGGGTTCAAGTGATTCTCCTGCCTCAGCCTCCTGAGCAGCTGGGATTACAGGTGTCTGCCACCACGCCTGGCTAATTTTTGTATTTTTAGTAGAGAACGGGGTTTCGCCATGTTGGCCAGTCTGGTCTTGAACTCCTGACCTCAGGTGATCCACCCACTTCGGCCTCCCAAAGTGCTAGGATTACAGGCGTGAGCCACTGCACCCAGCCTATATTTTATGCTCTAAAGTGCTATATATTACTAGTGATAAGAAAAAACATAGACCCTGGAACTAGTGGATTGGAGCTGGAGTCCTGGCTCTGTGATTTACTGACCAGGCCATGCTGGCCAACTTACTGATCCTCCTAGGGCTCAGTTTACTCACCTATAAAAAAAGAATAAAAATAGTAACATTTTTACAATACTGTTGATGGGGTGCTAAATGAGCTAATGATTACTTACAATAGTGTTTGTCAAGCAATAAATGCCATTATTACTATTATTATTATTATTATTTTTTATTTTTTATTTTTTTTGAGACGGAGTCTCACTCTGTTGCCCGGGCTGGAGTGCAGTGGCCGGATCTCAGCTCACTGCAAGCTCCGCCTCCCGAGTTTATGCCATTCTCCTGCCTCAGCCTCCCGAGTAGCTGGGACTACAGGCGCCGGCCACCTCGCCCGGCTAGATTTTTGTATTTTTAGTAGAGATGGGGTTTCACCGTGTTAGCCAGGATGGTCTCGATCTCCTGACCTCGTGATCCGCCCATCTCGGCCTCCCAAAGTGCTGGGATTACAGGCTTGAGCCACCACGCCCAGCCCCATTATTACTATTATTAAGGTTATTGCGCTCTTTAGGTTTTTGTTCCTCCTATATTCTTATATTTACTTTTGTTTATTTTTGCATAATCCAAGAGCTGATTCCCTGAGTAGCACTTAATAATATTTAGAATAAACAGAGCATTTCCAGTTGAAACATACTTCATATTTAAAAAATAAAAAGATCGTTGACAATTTATATTTTGCCATCTTTATTGTGCCAAATTTATTAAATGACATAATTGAATTAAGGTTTTGCTTATTAGATATTGCAGTCATATCCTGTAAATGAATAACATCGTATTTCTTTTTCTTTTCTGTCTTTCTGAAAGGAGGTCAAGTAAATTCTAAAGTTACTATATCACATATTTGATTATATATTCTAACAAGGTTGTTGTTGATCCACATGGTGTATTGTTCAAAGTAGAATAAACAGTGACTTCATCAGGATGGGATTAACCTGTCATCAGGGCACTTGGCTTGGCAAACCTAATGCGGGTAGAATTTCTGCTCCTAATCAAACCCTGGCTGGGTGCCCTTGTGCAGTGAGCAACCTGAACAACTGTATGCAATGCCCCGTCTTCCTGAATCCTGTAGATTAAGCATTGCAACAAGAAATCTGAGAATGACATACCTCATGATACTTTTTCACGGTTTTCCCTGAATTGCATGTGCAGGACCTCCAGTTGACAGTTCCACAGCCACAATTTCCTCCACAGCGCTGCACGAGGAGGCAACGTGGAAAGAAGACCACATTGGCCAGCTTCAGCTCTTCTCTTATATTTACCGAGTAATTCCTGGGAGTGCAACTGTAACGCTTGGCATCATCGTTGAGCCTATCCAGGTCAACTGGAAGCAAATACACACATTGTGTAAGCAAACACAACTGTAAGCACAATTGCCCAGCGTGTGTTTTTGGGAATAGAGTGGGAAGATTCTGTGAGGAAAACCTTAACCCTGGGATTAAATCCATCCTCAGGCTCTCAATTACTGGGAACCTAAAGTAAAAGACCTAATTTCTCTCTTGATCCCATCTACCCTTCGAAAATAACAACAACAAAACAAAACAAAAACCTTGGCTAAAATTCATGTCTTGGTTCAAATTTCCTTGCATCTTTTTTATCCAAAAAAAAGTTCAGAGGAAAGAAAATGAAACATTTGGCAAATTAAAATAATTGCCTTTGTCTTCAAAAAGACAAAATAAATTTCTTCTTCATTCTAAATAAATCCTGACTCTAAGCCATCACTTAAATATAATTTGAATTATATCTAAGACACATTAGGGACAACCACTGTATTATATTTACCTGGAAGTGAAATTTCACACGTAAATGTAATAAAGAAAAGGGTTTTAGCTTTATTTTTAACTTCAAAGTTAATCAACATGTTAGAGAAAACGACTTTTTTTTCGTGAATATGGTGCATATTTGTGCATTGGGTCCTAGATGGCAGTATAGCATAGTGGTTAAGTGCTTGGGAGCTGCAGTAAAGTTACAACTGCTTTCAATCACATCATGGCTATGTTTCCTTTTAGTTGGAAAGTTATTTAATGGCTCTGAACTTCTGCTTCCTTATCTATAACATGTAATCATTTGAAGAATTGAATGTAACGTGCCCGGCACTCAATGCCAGCTATTCTTATTAATCTTGATTCATTTGAATCTCCCCCTCTCACATTCTTTTCCTTTAAAGTCAAATGGACAAAATTAAAAAATATATTATGTCTTTCTCCCTCTTTATTTTTCTTTTTTGGACATTACTCTGTATAAATGATTATCAAGGGATATGGTTAGTGGGACTTCTATGAACTAAAAGCACCGCAATATTTTCAAATCTAAGTCATAAATATTTACTTGAATTCAATTTGTATTATTGTGTTATGTAAATTAGATTTGATTTCATGTTCTCAAAGTCCATCCAATTATCCATCCATTTAGCAGCCAAATCCTCTTATTGATGCATACATACATGAGTATCTTCCCATAAGAACACAGTTAGAAGCAAGTCCTTTTGTCTGCACAGGACCCACCACCATTTCCCAATGCACGCCCTTGTGTGCACCAGGCCACCACAGGAGGAATCCCATAAATGTTAGGCAGATATCACCATGTTCATTCTAAACTCTAGCCCTGGGAAATGTCTTAGGCTTAAACCAAAACAGCTTGAGGAGAAGGAAGAAAAAAAAAGCCTTTGGGAGTAGAGGTCAAAAGTCAAGGACAGTGTCAGTAGAATGCATCTAAGGAAAACTGCAGGAGTAAGTGTGGACCATGAGTCCACTAACCACATCCCTGTTTGTCTTTTTATATCTACAATGGTGCTTTGATTCTCAAGGGCAGGGATTTATCCCCAGTTGTTATACACTGAGCCCAGGATACTGTGGGAACTAAATAAAATGCCAAATAATCATTGTGCATAATTTATTGCTGTTTTTTTCCTTTGTAAAGACATGTCATAACTTTAGCTATAATCAATCCAGATTTAAATTGAATGAACTCTGTCTCGGGAAAGGAACCATTTTATTGCTGCTAAAGCCCTGAAAATAACTGCAAGCAAAGCAGAAAGGATTACATAAATGGATTAAGAAGTGCAGCAATCATCCATTACAAGTGTCACCTTGCTGATGCTGGCCTGTGCATTCCTGGGCTTGTGGACAGAGCTGATGCAGAGGGCCAAATCTGCTGCTTGTGATAATGGGAAGATATTTGTCTAACACAGAGGACTAAAGAGGTACAATTAGCAGGAAGGGATTGTGATGTGTGAGAAGGCAGAGAGGGACAGGATGCAAGCAGCAGCACTGAGTCTCTGCTTTAATTCAGCCCTCTGCTAGGCACCTTACGGATATGACTACATTTGGTTGTTCCCCACCCATTTGAAGTGAGCATTATTTACTAAGAGTTAACAGTAAATGGTAAAATTGGAATCAAAGCCTTCTCCCTTTTGCTCCATATTCTCTGTCACTTTGAGCGGAACAGAGGGATGGTCAGTAAGCCATAAGTGGAAGGAAGACCAGTGTTATGAGGGCTGTATTGGACTTTCCTGTCTGATGTTGAACTGGGGTTGGGTGGTGAATGGCCACATCCTTATCTTCAGAAGACACCCAAGCCAAAGTATAGCATGCTTCCCTGTGGGAATTCCAATAAACTCCAAAGTGCCTTCCACAAACCAGGAGAAGGCATGTAAGCCTGATTCTATTTGAAACCATACTCCTCACATTGTATAACTCTTTGACTAGCATTGGTTACTTCCATTTCTTACTCACCATGAGGAGATTCACAATTCTGTCAGTTTTATGCATCAATTCACTACTGTCACTAAGAACTGGGGCCCAGTGTGACTGCTGTAGAATCCACCTGCCCTACATATCAGGCAATTTAAACCACCGAGGCACTCAATTTAGAACTAGAACTGAAAGGTTGTTCTGACTGGATGCAAATAACTTCAAAGCGTGATTGCAGACTTTCTGCAGGGGATACTGAGTTGCCAGTCAAAAAAGACCGATAAGCCAGTGCAGCAGAGCAGGGAGCCAGACAGAGGCTGAGCAGCAATTAAGGTTTCTGGTGCTTGGGTTAGAAGGAGAATTCTGGAGTGAGACTTCTGGGAGGGAGACAGGCCAAGTGGTGTCAACCCAGAGTAGGGGCTGTCCTTTGCATTCCTGCATCAGTCTCCATAGCTGAACATTTCAGAGCAGCAATTATGTTCCGAATTCAATTCAAGGGTCCACTAATTTCATCTAACTTCCCTTATTTCATCCCAGTCTATGTCATGGAATAATCTCTCTTTTTCTGTCATTTTGAATTTTAGTCTTGCTCTATCAAGGCTCTTTAACATCAGTTAAGTTTTTTGGGCCTCATGCAGTTTTCTGGAAAGGCTGAGAAGGTTCCCCTGTCCTCAAAGACTTCCTCTGGACATGCTGGTCAAGTGTGGGGTGCTGCACAGTGCACAGGGGAGAACTTTTCCTTCTGCAGCCCCTGCTTCTAGGGGCAGTCTACTCACAGCAGTGCTTTGGGATGTAATAAGAATTCTGGAATCTGAGCTCTAGAATGGGGATGTGAATGCACACCCTTTTATAGTTTCTAATATTAGGTGTGAGAGGAAGGAGAGTCAACCTGTTCTTTTTGATCCTGGCCATCTAGACTACTAAGTGCTGTGTTCGTGAGTGCATGAAATACTCATAAATGCTACGAATTACATAAAATCATTACTCTTACTTTTGCAGTTGAGGAAAACGAGCCTTTGAAAAGTTAAGGAAAAAAAAAAAAAAAAAACTTATCCACAGCCATACAACCAGTCAGTGGTAGAGCCAGAGTCTGAATCCAGGCCTCTTCATGCCTTTTGTACATATGAGCCCAGTGTGAAGATTTGAAGGAGGGTTCAGAGAGCAGCTTCCACAAGCCATGTTGGAGTCTTCCCACCAGAGGACCACTTGCTGTGCAAATGAACTGGCTTCCTAGGTGCATCCATAGGCACAAACCTGTCATTTTCACAATGTCATCAATACACATACCCAAGCATGAGCTCCTGTGTATGCTCATCCATCTATTCAGTTCTGACTAATAAGCCAGGCAGCTATTCGGAGTCTACTTTTGCCTTTAGTATTGTGATATGTTTCGTTCTTTTATCTGGACTGAGTGGACTTTGGCCAAAGCACACTCTTCATTTTGTCCTCATTTCTCCTTGAACCCTTTCTTGCCTTATCTAGGAGCTCAATGGATTGATAGCAACGATTTGTCCTCAGTGGGAACAAATGCCAGAATCCTAGAGATTCTAGTTTCTGTAGGACAGATAAAACCAATATAATGTTATACATACTTGGCAAACACAACATGGGTGGTGATCAGCTTAAGATAAAAATTTAAAACTCTATTCCTTATTAAAGTGAAACATATTTATTATTTTATATAAGTTACATGTTCTGGCAGACAGAAGTCCAAAATGTGCCTTACTGGTCAAAATCAAGGTATGTAAAGGTAAGTCTCTTTTTGTGAATACAAACATTCATTGTGAAACAAAATAATCTCCTCACTTTGAACATGAGAAAGCACCTTTGTTCTCCACATGCACAATAATTTACTGCTTGTTTTGGTCAACAAGAGGATAGTTTCCTTCAGTCAGTCTCTAAACATTAAGTTATCAGTTGGCTTTCACTGTGCTGGCCATTCATCAATCTTTATTCTGATAGATGCATCACATGTTTTTTTCTCTTGATCATCCACAGTCTGTCAGAGAATCCAATTAAACTGCTGCATGTCCTTGAAGATAGCCAGTAATCTTTTTCTTTTTCTTTTTTTTTTTTTTTAAGACAGAGTGCCCAGTCCTGGCTGGAGAGCAGTGGCATGATCTCAGCTCACCGTAACTTCTGCCTCCCACGTTGAAGCAGTTCTCCTGCCCTAGCCTTCTGAATAGCTGGGACTACAGGTGTGTGCCACATGCACAGCGAATTTTTGTATTTTCATTAGAGATGGGGTTTCACTATGTTGGCACCAGTAATCATTTTATTGTTATTGTTACAAGGTCTAGCCTTTATAATGCTAAAGTTCTTTATAAACTCTTTTAGCAGGCACGCAGCAGCAGCCTACATACTAGTGCATGTTTACCACATGGTGATGGCATGTGGAGAATGAGCACTTAAAGTAGGGCCATGATGTTTCTGAACACTATGCTCTTGTTCTTCTGTTTTGCTTTCTCTGGCATCTCAGCTTGCTATATTATTTTAATCTTCTAGAGCGCAAGTCAAAAGGCATATTCACTCTACAACTCCTATGACCCTTTCTCTATGTACTCACCACACTTTTTCTGCCCTCTATTATGGCACTTACTTCATAGACCTTGTTTTGTTTTCTTTATGGATAGTCCAACTTACAATGGTTCAAAACGATTTCTTTTTATTTTTTGATGGTGCTTTCAGCTGTGTATGTTAATGGTGAGCACCAAAAAAGCCATTCAGTTTTTCATTTTCAGTAGGATATTCAATAAATTACGTGAGCTATTAAACCCTCATTATAAAATAGGCTTTGTGTTAGATAATGTTGGCCAACTGTAGGCTGATACATGTGTTCTGATCATGTTTAAGGTAGGCTAGGCTAAGCTATGAAGTTCAGTAGGCTATGTGTATTAAACGTGGTTTTGACTTAACTATATTTTCCACTTACAACGTGTTTATTGGGATGTAAACCCATCAAAAGTTAACAAGCATCTATATTCAGGTGCTTCTCTTCCACTGAACTAAAAAAGTTGTTGGAGGTAGAGAGCTAATTATCTTTTTATCCCTTCTCTTCTAGTACTTTGTCCCTAGTGTAAGCACCAAATGCAGCTCATTCAAGCTCACTTCTAAAATCATTTGACTTCAACAATTAGGATAAAGGTGCTGCTGAAGGAAGCACAACATTGTCTTTGTGTCAGATTCCCTTTGCAAGAAATAGACACTCAATAATTACTACCTGAATGAAGCAGATAACCATGGAATTTTTCAGTTTAATTTTTTATCATAAAGGTGAAACTATTCCAACTATCTTTCAGGAATGCATAGAGTATTATTAATACCTTATACGTTGAATGTTTGGATCTTATCTCAAGACTAGTCTAGGATGTGGGGTAGTGCAGAAGTGTTAGGTTAGAATTAAGAAACTAGGATTTAGAACTAGCTCTGCCAAAGATGAACCATAATGCATGAGATGACCAGCACTAAAATCCATGAAATATAGAATAAATGGCACACATGGTAGAGTATGGTCTTGAGAAGATTGGTTCTCAGATGCAAACATCAAGGTGCTAAGGAACATTGCCTTTGTCAAATGGGAGACAGTGCCACAATCTGTTATGAAAATTGTTAAACGTTTCTCTTTAATGTTGTAGCACTAGGTTTTTGATGCTTTGGGGTGGGGTGGGAGGTGAGGGGACTAGAGGAATAATTGTATTATTTTGTACCAAGCAACCAGGGGCTCTCAGCCTTTCTCAAGA
This sequence comes from Colobus angolensis palliatus, assembly GCF_000951035.1. NCBI lineage: Eukaryota > Metazoa > Chordata > Mammalia > Primates > Cercopithecidae > Colobus > Colobus angolensis. The sequence continues at coordinate 10,298,880 of NW_012120709.1, forward strand.
TTCATAAATTCGCTAGGAGGAGTATTCATCCTTATGAATATTACAGTCTCACTGTGATTTTCAGATTCCCTCTTCTATAAATCAGCATATAATTATGAAAACTGTTTTCACATTTCAATCCCAATGCGGAAGTGCAAATAAATCTGGAAAGAAGAATTACTTTATAAGTTTTAATGAGGGACTACCAGGATACTTTAACATTAAAATTATGAAAGACACTGAATGTTTTGACTCCACATGTGGGTTTAATATCTAAAGAATAAAAACATTTACCATTTGTTTTTACACAAATTAACCTAAATCACGGTAAAAGATTCTTAATCAGACAATTCCTGATTTTCAAGGTTTAGAAACATTGTAAAGCAATGAGTGAATGCAAATTTACTGAGCCACTACCATGTGTCCAGCACTTTGTGAGATGCTTTCACAAAATCAAATTTCATTGAATTCTCATAGCAAACCCTCATCTTAGATATTACAATTCCCATTGGATAGACATAGAAACTGAGTTGCAGATGAGTTAAGTGACTTGCCTAAAGCCACTGGACATAAGTAGACGTTCAGCACATATGTACTGGAAAATCAGTGGATGACTGAATGAATATCTGGAAGGCACTGAATTAGACATGAAAGCAGTGACATCATCATAAAGCAATTCTCTGAACCCTGGGAATTCATAACCTGGGGTGATGTATAAAGTATATCTATGAAATGAAACATTTTTAAAAAAACAAGTTAGGAGATGAAGGTCTTGAAATTTCTTTTTCTCATTTACTAGACTATGAATCCCTGAGCTTTAAACACCATTGAGTTGCTCACAGCATGAGCTTTGTAGCCAACAAGACCAGGTTCATGTCATGATTCTCTATTTTTTTAGCTCTCACAGAAATTTTCTGAATTTTTTTCTTTTACTATGCAAAATGGGAACCCCAGCAGCTCCTGCCAAAGAATTTGTTGAGATTACATGAGTTTTGAGGGTTTGAAGCACAGGTCTATTTTTTTAGCTCTCACAGAAATTTTCTGAATTTTTTTCTTTTACTATGCAAAATGGGAACCCCAGTAGCTCCTGCCAAAGAATTTGTTGAGATTACATGAGTTTTGAGGGTTTGAAGCACAGGTCTAAATTCTAGCTCTCAGTAGGTATAACCACATTATTATTGAAGTGAGTAACACAGATCAAAGAAGGAAGTTTAAATCAGAAGCACCTAAAACTAGAAGGAGCTGAGCTTCTGCAATTGGTGATTACTAAGGAATGGAAGGCCATGCCCACCTTGAACTAAATATAAAAAGCCAATGATCAGGTGTGCTCAGTTTGATTACATCAGATGTAACACTATCCTTAGAAAGTGTATTAGTCCATTCTTACACTGCGATAAAGAAATACCTGAGACTGGGTAGTTTATAAAGAAAAGAGGTTAAATGGCCTCACAGTTATGCATCATCTGGGAGGGCTAAGGAAACTTACAATCACGGCAGAAGGCGAAAGAGAAGCAAAGGCACATCTTACACGGTGGCAGGAGGGAGAGCATGTGTGCAAGTGCAGGGGAACTGCCCTTTATAAAATCATCAGAACCTGTGAGACTCACTCACTATCACGAGACTAGCATGGGGTAAACCATCCCCATGATTCAGTTATCTCCATCTTGTTTCTTCCTTGATATGTGGGGATTATGGGGATTGCAATTCAGGATGAGATTTGGGTGGGGACACAATGTGTAACTGTATCAGCAAGTAAAGACACTCAGCGAGTTAGATCTCTCAGCACCAGCAATGCCCACACACACATGTGCTCTAGGAACAGTGTAGTGTCTCCTTAAGTCTAGTGGGGCATAAACGAAAACAATCCCATAATAATTTTTCAATACTTCACAGAAAAAAATTGGCACAGAAAACACAAGGAACACACATTTCTCTTTAACAAGAGTAATTGCTGTGGAAAATGCACATTTGTTCATCCAGAGGCTAAAAGTTACCTATGGCTTTCCACTGTCAAATGGATTTTTCCACTGATTTGCATTTGAATGACATACCTAGATGAGGGGCATAACTTTGATAATGAGGGTGGGGTTAGGATATCCACAAAGATGGACAACTGCATCTAGGAGAAAAGCAGAGGTGGCACATGCACCAGGAGGAAGTTGTCCCATTGCTGAGATTTTCTTAAAATATTTCATGTGTGTGCCCTTGTAAACACACACAACATGATAAGCAACAATATGGTTTTTATGAATGCTTGCTGGTAAACAGAGTAAGCGAGGCAGCTAGATACTTACAAAACATATGAGTCATAAACAGTGGCAAAAGTCTTTAAAAGAAAAACTTAGCAGAAGAAACACCCAATAAGCAAAATAGTGTCAGAAAATTTCTGGATAAATAGTATCAGAGAAGTTTAATACTTGGAGATAATTTTGTAAACTTTTAATGAGTATACTGATTATACAGATACTTAAATATGACAATATTTGCCAAATACTATCTGTGAGGCTCTCCAGATCGCTGCTAGTTATCTTAGAGCATTATAGGGAAGACAGCAATTAATAGAAATATCTTGGTTCTGTGCAGAGTTTTGTAAGCAATTCAAATAATAATAGCAGCTATCATTTATTGAGGGTGTTAGATACTCTGTTATTACCTAATCCTAACACAACTTTGCCAAGTGCTTATAATTAGAGTCATTTTACAAAGAGAAGAAAATAGAGAACCAGGGGTCTGTAAGTGACTTCTCCAAGGCCACTGCTACTGATTTTAGGATTTGAGTTAGAGTTTTATTACAAGTTAGCTTGACTCTCAAGTCCATGTTCTTTCCACTGCAACATACTTCTTTCTTTTGCTCTATTTCTATTAAATTTATACCAAACAATTTTAATATTGATAGATAAAACTTTCACTTGGTAAAGGTACCAAATATACCACATGGTTCAGGAAACTCAATGAAGCTAACCATCTTTCAACAATAGAAACTATTATTAATGATAATGCAATATTAATAAGCAACACAAATTATTATTAATTTCTATTATCTATTGATGTCACCAGTACCTGCTTAATTTACAGAGAAGTAATTACAGATACCTCAAGAATGACTGATATGACTCATCATTGGTGTTGGTAAAAGGCTTTTAGCCAATTCTTAACCCAGGTATCAAATAGGCAGAGAGAGAAAATTGCAAGCACTCAGTTTCTAAAATATGTCTATATCTTAATGCTCTCTGGATAATTTCCTACATTTGAAATCATTTTTGAAAAATCAAAACTTGTGTCCTGTTTAGCATGCAGTGGCATGACAAAGAAACAGCAATAAATAATTTTTTTTTAAAAGAAGGTGTTCTGACTTGAGAGAATTCAGAACGAATGAAAACATTGATATAAAATATTTATTTCCTATATTTCTCAGTTTCTTATGCTAGTTATTTACCTGTAAATAATTTGCAAATTAGAGTCAAGTGTTTTAGATCTTAGAGCAAAATGTCATGGAGAAAATAATAGAATTGGTATTAGATCCTTGGAAATGGGTTGGTAACTGTTCCAGAGTTGTAAGATCTAACCATTTAGAGTCTGTAAAAATCACATATTTCAAACATAATCATTTGGAACTAATTTAATATCAAGATGTTTACTGCACTCAATATTAAAATACTTTTTTTTGAGGCAGGGTCCTCACTGTTGACCAGGCTGCAGTGCAGTGGTGCAATCACAGCCCATGGTAGCCTTGAACTACCCGGGCTCAGGTGATCCTCCCACCTTAGCCTCCTGAGTAGCTGGAACTACAGGCATACGCTTCACGCATGGCTAACTTTTGTACTTTTTGTAGAGACAGGTTCTCACCATGTTGCCCAGGCTAGTCTCGCACTCCTGGGCTCAAGTGATCTGCCTACCTTGGCCTCCCAAAGTGTTGGGATCACAGGAGTGAGCCACTGCATCGAGTCTAAAATACTTTTTAAAAGAGGAATGGATGTGAATTTTAGCATGTGTATCTAAAAATGATTACTTTTTGGAAAACAATATATTTCAATTAAAAGTTTAAAACTATTAATTTGGAGTGCCCTAATAATTTTGTTCATATTTTAATCACAACACAAGCTTTGAAAACAGGTTTCCCTCTTGCCATTATGTCTTGGATTTTTCTTTGGCGAATACACTATCATTCTAGAAAGTCAAGTTCTCCTGGAATAAGAAAAAGAACAGATCTTACTTACATTGTTTATCTCCATAAATCACCTCTCAGTAATGTCTAGTCAGGGCTGATCATTCTTAACTTAGAAATGTTGAATTTTATGCTCTGAACTTGAATAAATATACATTGTCCTTAAATTCATAGGCATATGTTTTAAATGAATTGTAGTTTACTTTTAGTTAAACTACAGTGATAATGCAGCAATGTAAGGAGTATTTATATAGCTTACAGAAAGAACACCCATATAATTTCACCTAATTTTATGCACACTTCCTATGCACCTAATTTTATACACTCATTAGTATATCTACCATAAAAAGTAAATGCAACTTGAATTTAAAACATTCATTTTTTTAAAATTAACTTCTGGGCAGCTTTGAGGTTAAAAGCATGAGGCTGAAATTATTGGCAAAAATTGGGTTTGAAACTACAGTTATCTACAGATTTCAATTATATATGCTATCCTTTTCCCCATTACCCCCTAGGAAACTGAAAGTTGAATATATTAACTTGTTATATTATCTTCAGTCCAGAAGCTTTTCCAGACAAGTTTGAGCTTATCTATTACTTATGAATTTTTAAAATGTAGACTTTATTGCGTTGACATCCTGGTTTCAATACTTGGTAATTTTATCTGTCTCCTGTTTCTCTCTTTCCTCACCAAAACTTTTACTGTTCTTTTGACTTTGACATTTTCAACTCTTTTCTTGAAGAGAACAAAAAGCTCACTTACCACCTCACCTCCCTTCTACTAAATAAAAAGAAGCAAAACACATCATTTAATTGTAAAACATGAACCTTCATATTTTAAATATTCCTGATACATTATAAGTTCTTTATTCAGTGTGTCTGTGTTCTATTTTAGAGTTCGTAAAACTCTGTGTTTTGTATATTCACATTCAAATGTCATTTTAGAATTCTGCTCTTTGCAATCATGAAAAATGCCACTTTCCATCTGTCTGGACAAATCAGAAGAATGGATGCTCAAAAGATATTCATAAATGACAAGCTTGTTTCTGTACAACATCGTTAAGAAATTATACTGATAGAAGGAGACTTTTTGGAAATCCTGAAAAGGCAAAGTTTTATTTGACACCTAATGGACTTTCATTATCCATAGCTATTTTCCTGTTTTCACTGTATATTCACTGCTCCCTTCCTCATACATTGGGATACAAGCCATGGATTTGTATTTTTATGCTCTCAAAGCAGAAAATACCAGCTGATATATTAAACCTGACTTCCCTTGTTTTTGTGATACATACAGGTGATTCAGCATCAGTGGAATGATAAACAAATCAGTACATTTATATAAGAGCAGAGGCAGTGGTGACTTGCCAGGGTTAAATTAAATGGTACAAAAATGCCTTAGGGCCATTTTAAACAAGAAGAGATTAAGAAATGGAACCTAAGCCAGCAGGGGAGAGAGACCATGTTTACTTTGTCACAAACATCAAGTAGTATGTCACCTTGAATGCTCTTGCAAGGTTATTTCAGTAACCAAAGACATTTTTAATAAAGCTACCCTATCCAGTCTATGAGGTGGTTTCTATAAACTTTAGAAATAGGCTAACACTGGATTAGTAATATATTCGATCTCACAAACATTAATTGAGCATCTAAAATGTGTCAGAGACTGTTGCAAGTACTGCAGATATAGGATGAACAGTCTCTCAAGTAGTGGTTCTTGACACTGGCTGTCTCTAAGGATCACTCTCCTAGGAACCATAAATAATATCAATATATTTCCCAGTCTCCCCCCATTGAGATTCTGAGTCAATGTATCTGGGGTGGGACTAGGCATCTGAAGGTTTTCAAAAGCTCCCCCAGTTATTAAATATTCAGCCAGAGTGGAGAACGATAGGAGGTGCTGGGATCCCAGATCCTCTTAGAGGAAACAAAAGGTACAATAACAGTGCAGTAGTAGGACATACAAAGCGAGGTGGTGTCTTAAGTGCTCCTAACTTTACCAAGTTAGGGGGTGAGTAGACGTCACAGAGACAGAACAAGGGACAAGGTAGGCTTCACCAAGGAAGTAATGCAAACATATTTCAGAATTCTAAGTCGCTATAGCTAGCTAACAATTTTTGAACATGTATTAAGTGTTAGGTGCTCTTGATGGTACCAGAAGCAGTCCCCAGAAGTAGGTGTTATTGCACACACACTGCCAATAAGAAAACTGAGATCAGGGTACCCAATAAAAAAAAAAAAAATCACAAAACTTGTAAGTGGCAGGGTTAGAATTTGAATCCAGGCCTCCTGCCTCCAACTCAACACAATTTCTAGGGGGAAAAAAAGTAATGGATTTAGATGACTTAAAAATTGTAATATTTCCAGAAAGAAGATGCCAAGAAGGGCTGTCCCATGAATTGCTGAAGACAGAGTCAGATTTCATTGCTTGTTTGTCCAAATACTATTTTTATATAAAATTTCCTCTGGGGTTTTCAAAACGTGCATATTTTACTTTCTTTTAAGTTGACTTAGTAGAGATCCAAACACAGCAATGTCTTACAGAACAACAATATTTTCTTTAAATTGAATCCAATCTGAGCCCTGGAGAGATTCAGGGCTACAGTGATCTGCACATGGTGTATCTCCATAACACCAGGGCCACTGGTGACTTTCTTGTCTCCCTCTTAGCTAAGCCATAAGCAGAAGGCCCAGGTAGGAGTTAACTGATTAGCCATTTTGGCCCAAATGTTATAAATGGTTGTGCTAAAGCAGCTCAGGTTCACAGCTCTTAAAATTATTTCAAAGTGTAGGAAACAGCTGTATCTTGGTGAAATACCTTTATATCTACAATACAACGCAGCCTTTCAAGACCTTTTAGGGAACATTACAATTATAACAAATCCTATCAAGTAAAGCAAGGACATAACAGACTAGAAGTAATTGTTTTATTCAATAAGAGGCAATTGTATTTCATTTCTTTATTAATTTGAGTTTTACACGCCAATAAACATTCTCATCCTAAGATCATACCACTCAGATGTATGACCTGGATATTTATTTTTTGAGTTTAAGCACTGTTTTAACTCATGACATTCTCTCTGCCTGAATGCTCCTCTCGGTTCTCCCCTCATTGTACTTTCCTGAAGTTTCTAATTGAATATATGCTCTCACACATCTCCAAACTATTCCCGACCTTCTTTTCCTCTGCCGTGAGACATTTATATCTCAAGCACATGAACCACCCAGGCACCAAGTAGATAGCAGATCTTGAAGGTAGAGTTGAAACTTTCCAACAGAGTTTTGGCTGTTGCTTTAACAGGGTTCTCTCCTGCCAACACTGACACCCCTGGACTAAACCAACCTTCGCATCTATCAGAGAGGCAAAACTATCAATTACACAAGCACTGTTCTTGTAGGCAAGAGACCAGGATACTCATTCTTCTTCATTGCTAACTAACCATACAGACATGGGCAAATTACTTACTCCCTCTGACTTGGCTGTCTCCACTGTAAAATTGGGGCTCATAATGCCTTACTTGCCAAGAAATAAGAAGCTGGTTCAGATGATTTTCATAACATCTCATCCAGCTCCAAACTATGACCTATATATCTTTCACTGGACCAAACCCTTCTTAGTCTGATAAAAAAAAACACAGTTTGGACAAAACGCAGAACTTCATTTGAAAGTGTTGTGAAACGTGACAATGGACTGATAGTAACCACCTGATCTAAGTGAGTTAAATATATTGTACTGCTAATCCTTACTCATTATTACAGGTTATGTCCCTAGTCCAAAAATCTAAACTCTGAAATGCTCCATAATCCAAAACTTTTTGAGCTCCAACCTGATTCTCAAAGGAAATGTTCACTGGAGCATTTTGGAGTTCAGATTTTTGGATTAGGGATACTGAACCAATAAGCATAAATGTAAATATTCCAAAATCCAAAAAGCATCCAAAATTCAAAAGACTTCTGGTTTCAAATACTTTGGATAAGGGACACTAAGCTTGTACTGTTAAGATTTCTATCTGCTTATGAAGAATGCACAAGTCTCTGTCTCTTACCTTTTGACTTCCGGTCATGATATGACCTGCCTCGATAACGAGGGGTGTCCAAATACATATTCTCAAGATCTTCTTGCCATGACTCTGGATTGAAGTACTTGAGCAGATCTTCCACGGTATCAAATTCTGCAATTTTTTTGTCCAGAGCATCCGCAATGAGAGTGGGATCCGTTACTGATGGAGATTTATAGGATACCCCCTAAGAGTGACATACAGCTCAGTATACTCAGAAAAAGTCCATTGCTGTGGAATACAACAGTCATTCAACTATACGGAAGGAACATAAACAGGCTTCTGAGTATAAGACATCATACGTTTGAATGCCATGTAAAAACAACATGGTATTGTCTTGCCATGTTCTTGGTTAAAAATCAATTAATTACTAAAAAGATAGTCATTCACTTTTCTATAAATCAAATCCAAGCAGATCATAAAATTTCCAGTTTATCTTAACTGTAATCATCTAAAAATATAGATTAGATGGAAATATATAAAATTAAGTCATCCAGTTTCTTGGTTCAAGGTCCCAAATCATCCACATAACAACATATAATAGTGGGAATCAAAATTTCAAACTCCTCCCACATTAGTTTTGATAATTCATTCTATTCTCCCACTTTTAATCTCCACATCCCCCCTTTAGAGGTCACCTGGCATTGCAGATGATGTGTGACCAATGTACGAATCTACTCTGGAGACATTTTCATAAAATCTAGCATGTTCACCAACTTATTTACTGTCAACAAGGATAACTAACCATGAAACTGGCTCTCTTGACTTAAAAGGAGAGGATTCACATGGGGGAATGTATTTTTTTAAAGTGTTATAGTTTGCTAGTGATCCCAGTTGCCATTAAAACTTCTCAGGAAGACTCTTTAATGAGAAACACAACATCATTGAAAGCCTGGAAAGGATTATGTATTTTGCCATGGAATACATCTCACATGAGGTTTCCAAGCACTTACTTCACTAACCCTTGTACAATCTAGAGGTAAATGAGCCATGATTCAAACATCTCTGTTAAAATTCATGACCCATTAACAAGGAAATAGAGAGCACACAGCCTCAAATGATTTTTAAATGTCTTTAAAGAAACTACCAAACAAATAACATCCCCTAAAGACAAATATCTCCTATCACTAAGGGAAAATAGGAATTAATGAAAACTTGCTTTCCTTAGATTTAACTGTAGTATCTAATCAAGAAAAAATAGGTGCTATTGAGTCCCAGATAGCAAAGCCCACAATTTATAATCTTACTCTCAGGCAATGTTGTCTCTCTTTAACCAATCAAGGTCCAAAGATTGCTAAGTGATTTGATGATCATCTGCTCTCAGAGTAACAGTCCCTCTTCATACAACTAAAGGGCTTTAAAGCATTAATCTACCATTGCTATAACTCAGGAGCAGTTTTCAAATATTCCCTGTAGGGGAAAGGGAGTCAAGGGAGTGGGGTGATAGGGTGAAACAGACTGATCAATGTGTCAGGCCAGCTCTTTTCTTTTACAAGAAACCATACATCTAATTTTCAGTCATCCTTGTTAAAATAAGCAGACATCCTCTTCTGAATAAACCTTACCTGCCATGCTACATTCATTACGTTATGAGTCCACTCTATATTCTCTTCAGATGTACACAGGTAATAACGATCATTTTTCTGGAGGCATGGTCTTTGTCATACATTATGGTAGAATCCAGAGATTTATTCACAGTTCAAGCTATGTTAAAGATGCCCTCTACAGTCATATTGTTGATATTATATAGCTCTCATCTGGGTGCAATCACATTTGTTCCTTCTGTTTCTGATAGGTTGTCTCTTTAATCTAGGTGTGTGTGTGGGTGTCTGTGTGTGTGTGTGTGTCTGCTTGATACGAGCTGAACCCTGACGGAAGCCCATCAATTCTCTCTTTCACATCTCTCTTGAGGTCACATGCTAGAGGTGGAAGACTTATAATTCAGGACTATAATTCCAAATCCCCATTAACTTGTATTGTCTGGATAATCTACAGTCTATCTGGCTCATATGCACCAGATGGTTTACAACTAGATTTGTGTCACGATAGTATGGGTCTAAGAACCAAAAAACGCAAAATGAGCTGACCAAATTAGAAGCATGACAGCACATAACAAATCTTTGAAATTAAAATACTTCCCTGCTTTTTTGAAATAAAAACAGGGACACCTATCAAGCCATTCCCCCACAAGTGAAAACTTCTCGTGACAGCTCTGGGGAAAATGACTGATGGAGTTTTCCGGGGCGGCTCCCAGCAGTGCCTAGAATGTAGTGTGTACACAAATATCTCTCTCAGAGAAAGCTGTGGGGAACTCTCGGTTCCTGAGAAGGGAGGGGGAAATTTAGTCTCTTCTAACATGAGGCTGAAGAGTCAATCCAAACCATAGGTAAAATGCAAACATGTCCCTGTGCATGAGCTTTACTGGTGTTTTCAAGTTCTGATTCAGGGCAGTTGACAGAAACAGCAATGATGGCTGAGGAAATATTTATGAATGATGAGGCACGAGAACATTTTGGTTGCTGAGGTAAATATTTTTAAATTATTTTTGAGAAAAAGAACTAATTGAATGTGTCTCCTTCAGCTGCACAGTAAATATGATTTCATTCAGCTTTTGTCATGTATTTATAAAAATCATTTCTGAAGTTAACTGCATTACTTTAAAATGATAACAATTCGTAAAAAAGAAATGCTCTCAAAATGGAAAACCACTTTCAACAAAAACAAGGTATGGTTTAAACAGAAGTTAATGGTAGGTCGAATGACCCTTGCTCCTGCTCCAGAAAGTTCTTGAACAATGGAGTTCTGAGTAAAGAAACCAGCTTGCAGTTTCTGAGAGTTTCTGAGTAAAGAAACTCTCTTACAAGAGAGTTAAGCAGCACCTAGACTTGAAACTCAAACCAGAAGCTTTTGCAGTGGATCTGGACCCAGGGAACTTCCCCAGATACTCCAAAAGGAAGAGAGAATGCCTCTCTTTTAAAGGACCTGGGTTATTCTTAATTTGTTAAGGGTCCTTTAAGGCTTGTAACTGAATTGTGGTTGGGGCAAGAATCATTAGACAACCCTGAGCTATCACGTCGAAGGTGCCTGAGAAGCTGGAGCATCCCCTGACCCTCAGTCAAGGTTGCAAAAACTGCTGGTGTCTGCCTTGAGTTATCAGCCTCTACTGTGACCCTCCTGCTTAGCCTGAGCACCTCTTCAGCAGTATGTGCCTTATGTTGACTTTCATCTAACTGAAAATGATTGCCTACACCAAGTTAGGTTCAGAGTATGTATTCTGGACTGTTGAAAGCACACAAAACACTTATCACCATCAGAGATCCCACTGATCTTTTGATCAGATGAGGTTCTAGTCCAGCATCCATACCAGGTGAATTAAATAGTCACATAATTCATAGTGGAGGGAATCCTGCCATATGAAAGAGTTTTAAAAAAATCCCCCAGAGAGCAAAAGATAACATATCAATTTTAGGAAAAAAAAAAAAAAAACTCTGACTCAGCCACATGGACCTACTTAGAGCCATGGGCAAGCTTCCTCTATGCTCTTGACCTTTTAGTAACAATTGCATTTATTATCTTGTATTTTATTGCTACATAAATGCTACACATAGGATTGGTGAAAACAAGGTCTGCTCTTTCTGTGCAAAGTAGATAAGGAGACAGAATACTGAGAAATGACTAAATTTAGAGGAAAACTGGAGCATGAACCATTTTATAGCTTCAGGGTGAGTTATGTTTTATATCCAAGTAAAATAGAATACATGCCTGATTTGCACTTAAGTTATCTTACTGCAAACATTGGGATTTTTCAAGTCTGAAAAGACCCTTGAAAATGCAAAGGTTAACATCTTCCCCAGGAATATTCAAAACCTATTTTGAAATTCCCCACTTGAGTGTGGGCCATGAACTAGTTTGATATGTTTGGACAGACCTTTAATTGGAATGCTCTGCTCTGAAACTGAAAAATATTTAAGTTATTGCCTAGCCTGAGTTCCTACCATGCTATACTGGCAGTTCCTGGAAACCTTTCTGACAGACAGGAAAAAGGGTGTCTGACATAATCCATTGTAACCTGAATGAAATGGAGAAACACATCCTGTTTGAGATCTGTCTTTTGGTCAAGCCACAGGTCCTTAATGCAGGTGAAATCCTTTTGGGGTTGACCTTAGCTGTTCCATCCATTTCTTTTGCGGGCAATAGAGTAATAAATTACTTACTGAAATAGAGCTTGTGACTGATTCCCAGTTGGTCTCTGAAGCTGCTGCGGGTTGGAAATCTTCCTGGAAGGCAAAGAAACATCTATGTGAGTCAGTCAAACCTCTGTTCAAGTCATTATGTGCATGGTTTCAACATCTCAGCCTTCTGAATCTTTTTCCAACTAAGTGACAACAGAAATAGGGCTATATTCCTGCTGAACAGATCACCATTTGTCTTAAGCACATCTCCTCAAGAACCCTTCTCATTCAAGACACGGACATTTTCTTGTAAGTACTGGTGACATGGAAAAAGTACAGGTAGGAATGCAAATTTTAACGTGGCCATCTACTTGCTGTGTGACCACAGACAACTGACAACCCCTCCAGTCCTTCCTTTCCTCAGCTGTAAGTGGCTAGTATGGAATCCTTACATTACAGGGCTGTTTTGAGAATTGAATGCATTAATTATGTAGTTACCAATGGCACCGAATAAAGTGTTTGATTAAAGAATAATAATTATCATCATTATTGACATATAGTGGGTTTAAACTAGGTTATGCATTATGTTCAATCTTGCCTGCTGACCTGGTCCCAAATATTGGTGATCTTTTCAAAGACACACTAACTTCCAAGGGGTTCTTCTTGACTCTGTCAACAAATACGAGGAAGGATGGCACAGGAAGAAAATGACTGGTAGTGACTAAGTACTGCCCATTTGGGGAAGGCAGGCCAAGGGCAGACCTGAAAACATTAGTTATCTCAGATAAGCCTGAGTGGATGTGTGATAGCAATGGATCACACAGAAAAAACTTCTCTTAAAAGGCAAACTTGTCTCCCATTTGTATATAACTTCCATGTTAATTACTACAGCACCAGGAAGTTTAAAAAACATTAAGGGAAGGAAAATTAATTCTGTCGTTTTTACAATCCACAGATGGCTTTCTGACCTTGGCAAAATAAATTACTTTAGTAAATTTCTTCCAGCCTTGCCAGGGAGTAGAAGGTATTTTCAGAGGATACTGAGAAATGTTCAGCCACTCTAGTCTGACAGCATATTTACCCAAGTACACCTACTGAATGAGAGTTTAGTATCAGGTGTAAATTTCATTAACATTTTGAGGAGCTGGAAGTACATTTGTTAATTGGTTATGATGAGGCTGGTTTATATATAAATTTCCTGTGTTTAATAAAATTTCAGCTGATTACTGAAAGAGAACCGAGTCAAATGTGGGGTTCAAAGAATGAACAGGTATTAGAAACTGACTAGATGATGGGTTGACAGGTGCAGCAAACCACCATATATCCCAGAACTTAGAGTAAAGAAAGAAAGAAAGAAAGAACGAAAGAAAGAAACTGACTAGACATTATTATTCTAATCTTTTTTTTTTTTTTTTTTTTTGAGACTGAGTCTCACTCTGTCACCAGGCAGGTGTGCAGTGGCGTGATCTCGGCTTACTGCAACCTCTGCCTCCCAGGTTCAAGCAATTCTCCTGCCTCAGCCTTCCTAGTAGCTGGGATTACAGGTGTGCACCACCACACATGGCTAAGTTTTGTATTTTTAGTAGAGATGGGGTTTCGCCATGTTGGCCAGACTGGTCTTGAACTATTGACCTCAGGTGATCTACCGACATTGGCCTCCCGGAGTGCTGGGATTACAGGCATGAGCCACTGGGCCTGGCCTTGTTATTCTAATCTTAATCCTAGGGAAGATAGGAAAAAAACAAGAAATGTGGTATCTGCACTCTGCAAAACAGAATAGACACAAAAAGGACACTGAATTCCCACAGGGGAAAATGTGTATAATCAAATGAAGGCTGGCATTTAATGAGTCTTCGTAAGTCGGTGATCAGATAAGACTGGGCAAGAAGCCAGAGAGCCAGTGGCTTCTCCATGCCATGATGAGACTATTGGTGGAGGACATATGCCAGGCAAGGTAATGACATGAACAATCTTCAGATCACAGAATTTTCATTTTCCCTTGTTCATTCAATATTTGTTAATCACCTGCTATTAATACTTTCTAAGCTGTGGATAGGATCATGAGGAAAAAAAAACTATTCCTACCTTCAAGGAATTTGAAATGTAAGCCCATAAATAAATAGGTGCAGTAAACTCATGTGGGTGTTCTGATACCAGTCTACTCAGCATGCCATGGAAGGTAGTAGATGATTGTACCTGGGGAGAAAGTTGGCTTGGAAAAATTTCACATAGGAAGTTGATTTGTTGGTAGAGTCTTGGAAGATAAATAGATGGTTCTTGCAGAAAAGGTGGGTGGAAGACTCAAAGGGAGAGCAATGCTTAGACAAGGTGAGGAAAGTATACAGAAAAATAAACAACTTACTGGGGAAAGTATGAGTCATGTTGGGCATAGTGCGTTCCAGGCGCCTATACCATATACAGATGGAGATGTTCAGGGGGAAGTTTGCTACATGAGAATGGACCGCATGAGAGAGATGTGACCTTGAGATATAGATTTGGGAAGTATCAACAGAAAAATGCAATTCAACAAAGTAAAGGGTTATGTTGACCATGTGTTAAAATCAGAAGAGGGAAAGTTTTACATCTTGGAACTGTAAATAGTTTTAGAATTATCTAGTCAAATCTCCCTATTTAAACAATAGGGAAACTGGCCAGGAGCGGTGGCTCATGCCTGTAATCCCAGCACTTTGGGAGGCCAAGGCAGGTGCATCACCTGAGGTCAGGAGTTCAAGACCAGCCTGGCCAACATGGTGAAAACCCGTCTCTACTACTACTAAAAAAAAAAAAAAAAAAAAAAATTAGCTGGGTGTGGTGGTGTGTGCCTGTAATCCCAGTTACTCGGGAGGCTGAGGCAGGAGAATTGCTTAAATCTGGGAGGCAGAGGTTGCAGTGGGCCAAGATTGCACCATTGCACTCCAGCCTTGGCAACAAGAGGGAAACTCTGTCTCAAAAAAAAAAAAAAAAAAAAAAAAATAGATAAGGAAAAAGTGCTTAGAGAGATAGTTGATGTGTTCTGTATCATGTACCCATTTTCTGGCAAAGCTAAGACCACCAAAGCTCATTTCTAAGTAGAAACTGCGTGGTTGTTGACCTTCCACAGTGTTATAGCTGCCTTGGACAATGTGTGTATAGGGAGAAAAACGATTGAACAGTTTCCAAAAGGGTAATCAGCAGAGCAGGAAAGGCATATAGTTGAGTGCTGGTGGGTGTCTCTATGAGGACACCCTTTGAAGTAGTCTTAGTTATTTAGATTTCATATCTATCCTTAAGATATTCTGTGATTTCAGTTCATGTCCTTGCATAGACACATGGCAAAAATATTTTGCTAAGATTTTTTTAACCTGAAAGGAACTTTGGTCCACAAGCCCCTAAACAAATGTTACACAAGAACTTTTAGCTTCTTCACTGTCTGGGCTACAGGATTCCAGTTCAAAATTTTAATAAGAGCAAATGATAACAGATTTCATTAAACCTCAGATAAAACATAACTTTATCTTCTCTTAGCAACACAAATGTTAGACATTGAAAAGAAACCAACTCTTATGTTACTTCAGAAGGTTACCATTACTTATTGATGACATATTTAAATTAAGCTTATAAAAGGGAACGGCATCCCATTAAAAGTAAAACACCGAACCTCCAAGGTTTTAGCCCTCAAAGGAGAATCTTGGCATAGGAGGATTTACCTGCTAAATCCACAATAGGATTATTTCTCATCTCTTCCGCCATAACCTCCCAAGTCCACTTGGAAACCATCAAGTTTCCCAAGTGCCTGTTAGCTCTTCCCCTAGGGTCAGAGTTATCTCTTTTAATGGTAAATCAAATCACTTCTGTAGTCTGCTTAAAACCTTCCAATAGCTTTCCATTGCTCTTAGAATTTGGCAAAATAAGATCTGATTACTGTTTGCCTCTATGCACTTCTTTCCTCTGGTGTCCTCTGATTTGATAGCCTACCTTTCCCACTACCTCCACTCCTGCTACACTGGCCTTCTTTCAGCTTGCAAATAACACGACAAGCCTCTTCTCCCCTTAGGTTTAATTCACTGCTGTTCCTGCCTGGATGCACTTTCCCCAAATGCTCCAATGGCTGGCTCCTCATCATTTAGTTCTCTGCTCAAATATCTAACATCTTTGAGCATCCTATTTAAAATACTCCCACACTTGGTCACTCTATCTACTTAACCTGCTTAATTTTCTTTAAAGTATTTATGGTTATCTGAAATAATTTTATGTTTGTTTTATTGTTGATCATCCCCTTCCTCAAGTGAAATTACATTCCAGAATGGCAAAGATGCTGTTTATTTGTTCTTTATTCCGAGTTTCTAGCTGAGGTTTTAGTATACATTCCAATTTCTCTGCCTTCCCATGTACACATAAGGATGGTGATCAGCTGCTACTTGCTAGTAGCAGGCCAGTAGTTTATAGCCAGCGTCCATTCTGAGTGGTTGGTCCCTATGCCATACTATTTGTTATATACCCTTAATATTATCCTGAGCAGACTGCTTGCTTTTCAAACTCCAGACTAATGGAAGACAAACTCCTTTTCGTGGGTGCTCTTAGCAAAACAGTGCCCTTACCGTTACTTTAAGAAATGCTAAAATAGAACAAACAATGAAGAATCATTTAAAGCTATATTAAAACAACTCAGTTTACAAAGAAAACATTTCTGTTCTTTGGTATAGAAAACTTACATAAGTGCTTTACAAGTCATGTCTCATTATTCTAAGGGGAGATAACTCTTTACTAGCTCCTAGAGGGTGGTACACATCTCTTGACTTCCTTACCTCCTGCTCTGGTACTGTAGTATCTTCCCTCCTAACATAAAGGAGCTGGTATTTTAGTTACCTTGTTCCTATAGTCCATGTAGGGAATCTAGCACTGTGGCGCTGTGTGTACCTTACTGCACCTTACAGAGACCATCTGGGGGTCTGATGACCTCCCTCGAGATATGAGCAAACTGAAGTTCAGAGAGCCAAATGGGTTGCCCGGCATCTCCCAACTAATTATGACTACAGTTAGGACGAGGACCCAATTAGCTATTGTGTATCTCTTAGTCGCATGCTCTTTCCAACCCACCAAATAATGTTATATGTCATTCTATAATTATAGACATCTTAATCTGCATTGCCTTAATAAAATTAATTTATATCATTAAAATAATTTATCCTCAGCTTAATTTCTCACATTAAAATAGTTCATAATTACATTTTGGCAGTGAAACTAATCATTTGGCATTTTGAAACAAAACTCCCTCATTCTCTGCATTTTACTATTAAGCTTTGGAACACAGATATGATTCTCAAATTTTCACTTTCTAAATAGTTTAGGATGCACAGTTTGGTTTCTATTAGAAAAGTGTTATAGACTCGAAAGTTGGAGAGATGTGTACCCATAAAATCTTAAAGTGCTACATGAAAACACAGATAGATATTAACGTAAGTGTAGTGTGGAAGAGATATTTCTAAGCATTAACGCCAAAGTTGGAAAGCATAAAAATTGATACATCTTACATATACAAAATGTTATATAAATCTAAAAGAGATCCAAAACAAAAGTAAAACCATAAGGACAAGCTAGTAAACACACTTGTAACAGATATAACAGGTAAACAGTTAACATCCTTAAAATAAAACAAACTCATAAATCAAAAGCTTATACAAGAGTATGTTCTATATCATACAATACTGCTAGAAGAAAAATGTACAGATATATGAAGCAGGACTGAAAAAGTATTCACAAAAAATTAATATTGGTTAGCACTGATATATTCTTATTTTCTTCTTTTTGTATATATGTTTTAAAATGTCATAGTAAACACCTAGTTTGAGTAAAACAGTAAATTTCTAAAACTACAATGGAAAAGAAGAAATGGACTGGATGTGTGTACACATATTACATATTAAATGACAGACAAGCCTTTAGGGGTGAATGATCACAAATCATTTACCTGTACTTAGCACAAATCAAGAAGGTTTGTTTATCTTATGAAGAGGATTATTTATAAAAGAAAAGAGGAATTACTCAACATTTATGATATCATTTATTGAATGGTGTCATCCATGTATTCCATGGTAGGAAATAAAAGCGTTCTTGTAGATGTGTTTCTCACCAATTACTAAAAGAGAATTGTTCAAAAACTGGACTACAAAGAGTTTTAGCATGGTCACATTTGGCTCTATTAAAACACGGCTAATACAACACAAACTTTTAACATCTTTAAAAGCAGCTATGAAAACATGCAATGAACCATCAGCTCAGGGTCAGTCAGGCATTTGTCAGGCTCAATTTGAGAACAATTCACCCACTGAATTGTTCTATATGGCTGAAAGCAAATATAGCTGAGGCTATAGTAACACTACAAATAATAAATGTTCTCAACAACAATCCTTGCTATTAAAGAATAAGATATGAGTGGGAATTTCCATTTTCAGAAAGGGTTTCTCCAGAGAAACTTTCTTTTCGGATTCCTTACCATTGGATATCTTGGTCCCATGCCAGAGAGGGCAGTAGATATATTACAAGCTAACAAACAATCCACTCATTCCTTCACCAGAGCAACCCTGCACACATTCAACCACTAACTGAGCACCAGCAATGGATGTCCAAAGGAATCCCTCTCCTGTCCCTTGATAGTGGAGCTAGGGACTCTTGTCCTTTAAGTCTTTGCAGACAGCTGTTCCCAGACCAATACTTCAAACATTTGGGATGATTAGCTGTACCACCTCTTCCTGGATCTCACAGAGGATGGCTGTTTATTTTTATCCTAGGTGATTATGCTGTATTTGAGTAGATGAACCACAAACTATTCATGGCTAGAGGGATGTGTCTCACCAGCACTTAAAACATATGCAGTTACTTGGGAGTTTTTATAAAGCTTTCAGATAAAACGATCTTTAACTTACCAAGGACGACTTATTTGGGGAAAGGTTCAAAAGACATTTGTCAATGTATTTTCTCTCATTCTGAAAGATTTTATTCTGTTTGCTGCTTTATATTCACTTCTCAGAGGCAGAAAATAAAGAAATCTCTCTCCTAATTGTATCTGTGCTTCTTGATTGAGTTAATGCTTAGAGCTTTTGAATTTCTAAATGCTTAATGCTTTTGAACTTCAAAAGAAACACCTCTAAGCATTCAAAAGAAACACAAAGGGGTTTGTTAAGATTCATAACACAGTAATGAACAAACACATGATCAACATCCATTACTTCAATAAATTCTAAGTTTGTTTGTTCATGACACTCTGCTCTGTTCATGACCCAATGAGGGAAATCCAAATAAAGCCAAACTTGGAGGCTTGTGTCCTGGGATTACTCTACAGGGAGATCCTTTTGAATAAAGGCTTTTGATACTTCAGTACCTGAATTTCTGGCATGCAGACCCAACAATGTATGTGGAAATGATATTACACTAATGTCTTAATGTCTACAGGAATAGAATAGAGCAAAAATTAAAAACCCTTAGGATCAATAAAACTCTGTAGCCCAACCAAAACTTAACAAGTATACTTTCTTTACAGACTCATCATCAAACTAGCTCTTCTACACATAATATGGTAAAGGCCCTGGCAGGCGGCCAGATTCTATTGACTAGAATATTTAATACAAGGATATCAAGAGTCTAAGAATCAATAATTAACAAGAATCAAAGAGCATCTTCCAAAGTTAGAGAATTTGCCTGTGAAATTTTATAATATATGTTTCTTAGAGTTACAAGAAGCCCTGGATAGGAGCTTTCTGTTATAGTAAAAATATCTTTAATTAAATAAAGAAATTTTAATAAGAAATATAGATAAGACATGCAGATTTTCACTGATTTAAGAGTTAATTTTATAACATTTTCATTTATCATTATTGACAATAAAGTACAATGTTTAAATTTAGAACTGCTAGAATTCATTAACCAATCATCCATGTAATCTTGGTGTAGTGTCAAGATATTTTTAAAAGTTCATTTTTTTTCCTACATTATGAGAAAAGGAACTTTTTATACTTACTAGTTTCTGATTTCTTCAGATTGAACTTAGTTTGGGAATTTGATCTCGATATAGTAAGGAGAGATTAGAGCAAACCCCAGTTCAGCAAGCTAAGAAGAGAAGGAGTCATCGATTCAAAAGAGGTCATGAGAATGATACTCAAGAACTAGAGAGGATCAATGTGTGTTTGCAGATAGAGAGAGGGGTGCCACATATCAAGGGGCTGCACAGAAAATTGCAAATTGCAAAATACTACTTTATTAATAGCTTCCATGGTGTTCGGTCATACTAACTGGTAAGTGAATATTTAATTTACAGCTAGAGAAATACTACAGTACTTCTACAATCTGTTGCCGAAAAACTGGTTCAGATTTAAATTTTGTGACTAGTTGTTTAGGATTAAAAAAAAAAAAAAACTCTGTGATTAATTATTTTGCAGTAATGCCTGCCACTTATGGAGCATAGATTTTATGCCGGTGACTATATGAAATGCTTTCTATAAATTATCTCATTCATCATTTCTACAGTAGCTTTAAAAGATGAGGAAGCAGACAGACAGGATGCAAGCCCTATTATTAAGGAAGCGCCACAGATACCTGAACCTGTAGCTGAGTCTCTGTGCTCTCCCATCTTTGTTGAATAATTCCTCTTTTCTTTTATAAATTATCCTTTTTATAAAATAAACAAATCTTCTTGATTTGTGCTAAGTTCAGGTTTTCATAAATTCCTTAAATGCATTTCAAAGAGAACATCTGATTCAATTCACCAGTGGTCTGAAATTTATCAAAGATTGTACTTTTGATATTGCTAAGCCAATCTTAAAGATTGTTTATACCAGGCTAAAATGAATGACTTAGGAAATTATTCCTGTTCCTTAGGAAAATTAGAAGTTTGAAATGAAAAGAAGAAATATGGACTTGAATTATTCATATTTTCATTTTCTTGCAGGAAGCACAATGCTTGGTACATAGTGAGCACTCTTGTTTGTTAGGTTTGTTTTTACTATTGTGGTTAAGAGAGGAAATATTGTTTCACGCTCAGAATTCAACAAACCATTTCACGCCTCTGTGTTGAAATTCACACTCCCAATAACTGCTAAATTTCTCTGTACTTGACTGATGTTATATAAATAGATTTTCTTCATGGTGGCCAAAAGCTAGTTACATTATTAAAACCAATAATTAGAGAAATGGGAATTACAAACAGTATGAAGATTAAGTCCATGTCACCAAAATCCCTTAGCTAAAATCATTATCTCTGAAAACTCAAATTTTTCCATTACTAATTAAAACTCCTAAGATCTGACTTTAGGGAGAAAATACCATTTGAAGTCTAAAAGCCAAAGCCACAGTCAACACAGCTGGTATGGTACCATGAAAAAGAGCACTCATGAAATGTTACTCAGCAAGTGATGGGATTATAATGTAAATGGGAACATCTTCTAAGAGAATCAGTCATAAAGTATCAAAAAAGCTGTCCATTATTTTTAAAAATATGAGTATTTCCTAGCGAGGCGACATTGTGCTGTGGCACCTTTTCCCTCTACACATTCATCCTTATCCTTACACTGGACCCAGCGTTCATTCATCAGAGCTGCCACCCATCATAATTATCACTTGACACTATGGGCTATACTGAATATAAAATATTTAAGAGTCATGTTACTACTATACAGCTATGTAAATGAAAAAATGTAATTCAACGTACCTTTTTCTTGACCTGACATCTTTCTAAGGGGATTTCCAGACTCATTCATGTGGTTAAACTAGAGAGATGGTTAATGTAAAGTCTGAAACAAAAGCGTAGGACTCCCTTGCAAATCACTCTTCTCACAAAAGGTGAGATTCGTATATTCTTGACTTTGTACTTCCTCTTTCCACTCCCCAGTCAACTAGTCACTAACCAAGGCAGCTGGCACATTTCTGATCTCAAAAGCAGGCTTGCTATCTGGGCCCATTAGGTGAACTTGTTGGAACTGAGCGCCAAGCACACAGGTCATGAGTTTCAGAGTATGCTAAGTACAGGTTTTCATAAATTTCTAAGAATTTATGAGAGAGTTGATAAAGCTTTACAAAGAGAAAAAAATACTGTTGCCAAATGCCATGGTTAACATCAGTGAAAGAGACTTCCTGGGGGCAAATGCCTGACTCAGTCTGTAGGATTTCATCCCTCCAAGTAAACAATTTAAAGTCTTCTCCTCCAGGCTGGGAGGATCATTTTGGAATAGGATAAATGGTAATTAAATGAGAGATCCTGCAATTTAATTTCTATTAGTTCATGTGTATGGGTGTTCGAAATTCCTTTTTACTTTTGGTTATCATCAGTTAACAGGAACATCCTTTACTTTGACCAGTTATTGCACTAGCAATATTCATCAACAGTTTTATGGGTGAAAACACTAGGCTTTGCACAGCAAAATTTTAATCCCAGATTGGTTCTCCTTTGCGTCTTGCTATAATTTTTTTGTACCATTACATCTGTGTACTTAGACAATGCAAATTTACTGCCATATTCATCTAAACCAAAGATAATTACAAAGGTATTTTTGGTGCCAAAAAGGATAAACTGCATTCCAGAGTGAAAGGGAAAACAGGGATTGGCTGAACTATTGCTTCTCCTCTACTGGACTGGGACAATTCAGAGCTGACTAGGTTATTGCCCACACCCAAGAATTAGCTGAGATATTCTTTGGATGTGGATTTTTTTTGGCAGGCCTCATGCCTCACACTTACACTTTAAACTGTGATTTATTTATTTATTTTTTATTCTTATCAGTTTGGAAGTTGCAAGGGATCTCATAGACCACTGAGTTCTGAGTTTTATTCACTATTTGAGATTTTTGAATGACCAAAGTATGTAAGTCATTGAGCAAGGTGTTGGCTAATGCATGGATGCATGGGAAGCAAAACTGACCTTAAAAGAAATGTGTTGTCTGGATTAATTCTAATGTCCCACTCTTGTCATTCCTTTGTATATAAGCAGTTTTAAATTTTTTAATGGCTTACCATTATCTTGAATTATCTTATGTCTTAGTCAGTTGGAGTGGCTAGAACAAATTCCCACAGGATATGTACCTTGCAAAGAACAGAACTTCATTTCTGACAGTTCTAGAGGATGGGAAGTCCAAGACCAGAGTGCTGACATGGTTGGACTCAGGTTTGCAAATGGATGTCTTTTTGCTGTGTCCACGCATGGTGGAGACAGAGATCTTTTCTCTCATGTCTCTTCTTATAAGGGCACCAATCGCATCAAGAGGGCTCCACCTTCATGTCTTATTTACCTCCCAAAGGCTCCACTTGCCAATACCATCACAGTGGGGATTAGGATTTCAACAGATGAGTTTAGGGAAAACACTCACATTCAATCCATAGCATCTTATTGACTTATTTCTGTACTTGTTTCCAAGTTTGTGTCTTTCCATTAGGGTGTAAGCTCCTTAAGGGTGGAAATGTTTTCTAACTTTCTCATTGCTCTCTCACCAAGTACCTACAACAGGGCCTGTTAAATTTTTATATATAATAAATAGTGTTGCAATGGAAGAATGAATAGTCATTGAATTGCTGTGAGATTCAAATGAGATGAGTAATGTAAAATCATAGCATATTGACTGTTAAATAGCAGATGGTAATAAATATTTGTAGAATGAGTAAATGAATAATCCAATCTATAAAAATAAATGCTCTACTGGGGTCATAAGCAAAGTCTCATAGGTCTATAGGGGAAAGAATGATTTAAGTTCATTTAGGAAGGCTGGAGGAAGGTCTCAGAAGAAGTGGCCTTGGAATTGACTTTTGAATGATAATTAAGGATTTTGATAGGGAAGCAGGCAGGTGAAGGAGACAGCATGCACTAAAGCAGAGTGGCATCATCTGGGATGTGAGTATGTCATGTGCCCAAAGTAACAGACAGGAAATTAGACTGAAAAAGAAGGTACAGGACAAATCAGAGGATCCTGAAGACCACACTTGGGATTTTTTCTAAACCATCTATTCAGCAATTCATTTAATCATTCCTTCAACAGGTATTTATGGCTTCTACTACTACTGACTGCACAGTTCAAGGTATTGGAGAAAAAGAAGCAAAAATAACTTCAATGTCACTGCTCTCGCAGAGCTGTCATCCTGACCACCCTTATCCTACATACAGGAAACTCAGCCCCAAAGGGTTAAGTGTCAGTGTCACTTGCCAATTGGTGCCTGCAGCCCAGGTCTCTTGACATACTGTACTGCTACACTAAGTTGTAGGAAACTGGTTGTTAATATAGCCACATCTTCACCTCCTCTGCTCACATGCCTCCTTTTCAGTGCATATGAAAAATGCAAAGAACATTTTTTTATCATCTGGAATTCAGCGAACTTAAGTAACATAATGGAGTTCCTAGGAAACAAACATGAAACAACAGATAGCTATTCAGGGAAATGAGGGTGGTGGAAAAAATTTGAAGATAAGGAATTCAGTGCTGTTGGTTTGGAAAAACTTTTTGAAATGTCCATAATCTTTTCAGGCAATCTTAGAATTAGGAGTCATTCCTTATTTTGGTAATCAAACCCCTCAAATTATAATAGCATTTTCCTCAAATACAATTTAGTCCTATCTTATCCCTCAGCAGGGTACAAAATTACCTTTCTTTTTCAAAGAAGAGTTAGAATGTTTTCCTGATCAGATGATTCAATAGATGAGAATCCCTTAAGTACTTTATGATGACCCTTGAGGTTGGTCAGCAGGAATTGATTTGGAGGAATTACTAAAAGCTATCTCTAAACCCAGCAGGGATCATAAAGATGCTTGAATACAAATGGCCCTGGATGGCTTTCATCAAAGGAACTCTAAGTACAAACAAAATAAAAGCAAACTCCATGCCTGTAAATGAAGAGGAGGCAAGTTGAGAACCTCTTTTGCTACTTATCTTGCCAATAAGGCCTGCACTGTTTTGGATGGTAGAAAAGATTTGATAATCACCATGTTAAAGCATTTTTAAAAACTGATGTTGGAGACAGAGCACTCAATTGCTCTCCAATTGATGTTGGAGACAGAGCACTCAATTCCATAATTACATATGGAATTACATATGGAACACTGACTGTGTGACCTTAGGCAACGTAAAGCCTCTATGCTTTAGATTCCTGATTGTAAAATGGGAAAAATATCTTCTTTCCTCCATAAGGTTAGTTTGAGGAGTAAATTAGATAATTCACATGAAACTATCTGGCCCAGGTAGACATTCATTACATTCTTTCCAAAATGAGTACAATCTTTCTAATATATTTTTTTTATTTGAAAGATGGCTATATTAATACCTCCACAGAGATGGAGGTATTGTAACCTGTTACAAATTCTAGAGTCAGACTCTCTGCATTCAAATTCCAACTTCTCCACTTACTAGCCAGAGACCTTGTACCAATTACTTAACTTCTCTGTGCCTCAATATTCTTATCTGAAAATGGAAATAATTCCTACATCAGGGGGCTGTTTAGAAGATTAAACAGATCGTGCTACCTGTAAAGCTATCAGAAAAGTGCCTGCCACATAGAAAGTGCTTAGCCTTCACACATTTTCACATTTTTTCCTTGGAAAAAATGTTGGTGCATCAAACTTACAATGGCCTAATGTACTATCACCTAGAATGTGCATGAAGATTTTGAAATTTTCTGAAAGCTTTAACATCTCCTATCTCATTTCACTCTCCCTATCACTATATGAGCTGAGTATAGGCACAGATACATTAGATAAAATAGTTTGGGCCTTCTCAAAGAGGAGATTTTTCAGGTTTCCTGGCTGGTCATTTCTGTCATCATTAGATAAAAGAACATGTAATTTCTTCTTCTTCTTTTTTTTTTTTTTTCCCCCTGGGGAAAAAGGAAATGGCAAACAATCCTTCACCACCCCATAATTATCTATAATATCGTTCATACAAAAGTAGTTCCTCACCATCCCCAGCAAAGTATTGAGTGCCTACCCATTGCTAGTACTGTTTTAGGCACTGGGCATCCATGGGAAACAAACCAAACAACCGACTTGGCATGTGAAATGGGAACAGGCATATATAACAGTGCTTCGCTGGCTGTAAATTACCATTTATATATCTAAAGTACTGTTTTATTTAATATAGTCTTCAAAATGTCAAATAAAACATCTTAAGAGGACAAGACCTTTCTTCAGAAATAAAGAAATTTAAAGATTAAAAACGATTCCTATGCAAGCTACTAATTTATACAGGAATGTAGTTTGTTCTTGGACTGAGTCATCTTTTATCCAGCCTCCTATCTCTCGATAAAATATTTCTACATCCCAACTAAGTATTGCTGTTTCTAACTCATGAATTAAAGCTTGTAATTTGGGGGCTATAGGACACTTTACAAATCATTTACCAATGCTTTTGACTTAGAGGTACTGTGTTGCTCATCTCTATGACATTTAGTCTTGCAGAGCTTCTCCCTGGTGCCCTTCCTGTGGGAGGGGTTTACTTCTTGCTCCCATGATGGCAGGCTTGGTCATGTGATTTGCTTTGACCAACACAATGTAAGTAGAAGTGATCAATGTCACATTTGACCAGAAGCTTTAAAACACATTGTATGTACTTCTATTGCTCTTTTTTTTCTCTGTTATAATAATAGCTTGTCCCAGAAGCGAACTGATTCTTCAGCCTGGATTCCCAACTGAAGAAGCTACATGGGGCTCAGCTACAGGTGATTAGCAGCTGATATATAACATGAATGAGAAACAGACCTTTGTTTTTATAAGTCACTGACATTTCAGGGTTGTTAATGCAGCATAACCTAGCAAACTATTGCTATTTCAGAAATCAGTGTCCAGAGCCATTGATTTCCAATGAGGCTGCTTCTAACTCATGAGAGAGCCAGGACTAGATCCCATGTCTCCTGCCTTAGTCCAGATTTTGTGTACTCTAGCATACGCTTTAAGAAAAGCAGGTCCTTTTCTCGGTCACACATTTTCTTTTCTTTCCCATATCCATTAGTGGCAAAATATGAACACTGCCCTACGTACCTGGAGGCACTGTTCTAATTTCTATCCAACCCTAATAAAAGGAAAACCATTTTGGTTCCAGAGATGATGGATCATTTAGGAGGGCTGAGGTGCTGTCCTCTGTGAGGTGCACAGGGAGCAGGTGAGGTCCACACGGAAGACAGAAGAAGCAGTGGTACTACTGGTCCAGTTAGGAGTAAGGTACGCATTTACTTTGATTCTAAGTGCTACTTTAAAAGGCATCAAAATATTTGTGCTCTGAACTATTAGATAATTGAAGTACAGGTTAAACTTTTCATAATATTCTAGCCCGTATCATTTCAGGTGATATTTATATTTACATTTTAAAAAGGCAGATGTAGTTCACAAGGTAGTGGAGTGGGGAGAGGGTAATCACATACTAGATGTATTTGACAGACAGTAATCCTTCTTCCAACATAAGATCAATAGCATGAGTATAGGTTCCCTCAAGAAACACTCTGGGCATTTAAAATAAATCCTCTGAAAAGGAAAACTTTTTATTTTATATGAAATGATATGTAGACCTTGATATACAGACACTGAACAACATTCACTCTACTCTCTCTGCATTTGACATGAGAAGCCAGGGGAAACTTATCAGTTAAGATGGCTCTTCAATAGCCATCTTTTCAAGTACTATTCTGAAGATACAGTAAACATATACGACATAACCACAGGATCTTTCCTTTTACATAATGGATTCATTTAGAGAAGATGTTAAGCGTCTTAAGTGAGAGAAGACGTTAGAGGTCATCTTGTTCACAGTTATACAAAATGCGACAATTGTTTATCATCATCAAAAGTGGTCAGCCAGGTGCTCTATCTTTATTTTCAGCTGTCAAAGCTCTATTTTAAAGTAAATCCAGCAGCTGTAAAAATTCCCCCTTGATATCTGAATTAGATGCAAAGTTTTGCACAATATTGTGTGCACTGCCATGTTAATGGGATATGTATAGGTAGAAAGAAAACAATTGATATTCAAAGCTCTTGTTTACATGCAGAAAAGAGCCTAGTACTCAAGACAAGGGCAGCAGAGGGTTGGGGTTGGGTAGAGTTCATGGTCCAGCTCACTCCATCTATCACATTCACATACTGACTGTGATAGTCTCGATCTTAATGTGCAATTCATTGCCGTTGAGAGGTCCTATCATTCTGACTGACAGGTTTAGAGGAGGCCTCCTCAACAACAGGAACACTTGCACTGAGCAAAATGGAAAACCCTGACACTTCAACAGCCTCTTGGGATCCAGGCTGTGGGAAAGAAAAGCCTCTTCCACGCAGCAGGTGAGCGAGGAAGCACTGGTGGCATGTGTCCCTGGTCTAGGGCTTTCTCTTCCAGGCCCAGATTCAGCAAGTTGACAGTACTGGGGGCCCCTGCCTTTGCTATTTATCTATTTCTACATAGGACAAGGAAAAGGAGAATTATTTCATAACTCCTTATGATGTGGGGAAAGAACTGTGCAATAGCATTTAATACATAAAAGACAACAACTATTTGGGTCAGCAAAAAACACCTAATTAGAATCACTCTATTCCCAGCATGTTTCAGATGCTTCCTGATTAGTTACGGCAGACAGAATGCGGGTGGAGGAGGAGGGAAGAAGGACTGTTCAAAACGCAAGAATACTGCATTGAATCACAGTCAAATAATGCTGGGTTAAGAAAGCTAGCTATTTTCTTTACTGATACTTTCGGTGGCTCCATTCATATTTTCTCATTTCTCCTCAAAAATGACAGTCAATCTCTACAGTTATTATTCAGCCAGGGCATATATTAGATTCCATCAAGATAAAGGAAAGAAAAACATCCCCAGTAGTCCTGTGTGGAGAGAGGAAGATACTATCTTTTTAAGAGCAACAACAACAAAAAGCGCCATAAACTTTTATAGAAGATAAGAATATAAGGTAACAAGAATCTCTGCTCTCAAGAGAGTGCTGCATTATCCTCTGCCAACTTCTTAGTTTACTGATGGGATTGAAGGCTGATGATTTATTGTAAACGGTAAAGAATATTGCTTTCGGGAGCTGTTTTAGCCTGGACTCCATATTCTCTCCAAAAATAAAAAGGAAACTTTAAATTGGATTTCTGACATTGGTTGAGTGTTTTCAGCCCCAAATCTTTTAAGTAGATTAATTTTAAAATGGGGCACCATAGGCACAATATCACTTCCAAGAGGCTATTGCTTTGTGATGCCTTCTAGACAGACCCCTGAATCGCTGTAGGCACAACCCTGATACCCTTGATGCTTTCACTGACCACTCACTCTTCTCTCCTGTAACCAAAGCTTTATTCTCCCCAGAAAACAGTGCTTCCCCCGAGGCCTACCAAATGAGAGCTCCCACTCTGAAAACCCTGCTAGGCTGAGGAAAAGTGAGGGCAGGATGCCTGTCTTCTGGCTTCATTCTAGCACTTCCAAACCATTGATATTTTTAGTCTAATACTTTCATATAACCCCAAATATAAAAGTTATGAAAGGGATGCCACCCAGAGGCAATCAATATTATTGGCTCCTTACATGTTCTTTAAAAGATATTGTAGGCATGTAAAGGTAAGCTCATACACAGATACTTCCTCTCAAACTCAGGCCACTCAACTATTATTCCCTGTTTTCACTCTGTATATTGCTTCCTTTCCTGAAGTCTTGGTCATTTCCCCACATTCACTAAGGACCATGTCAACTGGGTTCCTGTATTTGTCTCCACCCCTTGTTACCATCATCCTGGATAATGTCAGTGTCTTTGGTTTGCAGCTTTGAATCTTTGAACTCAAATAACCCTTATTATGTACCCCAACTTCTGCAACTCCTTCTTAATTTGAAATCTTAGATGCAAAATGCACTCTGTGACTATGCTCTCCATATCCTTGTGTATCTCTCTTGCCAATATCTCTCTCTTCAACTTCACTGAGCCCTGCAGACTTCACCTCTCTATATTCCCACAAGTTATCCGCCTTTTATTGATCTTAGAGGCCCCAAAATTCATCACTTCGGCTTCTCTTATCAATACTCCCTTGCAATGTGGCTGTTCACTGGCATTCACCCTTCAAAATCCCTTCTCTAGGTCAATCAACTAAACAACAGCTAGACTCCTCCATCTGGATTTCTGCAGGAGAAATATTACAAACCCAACAAACTGTGTTACTTTCTTTCATCCACATCTTCATTCTCTTCTTGTTTGTCCCTTGCAATCTCTTTAAAACTGTTTGTCTCTAACATCTTAAAATATTTCCTTGATTCTAACCTTCTCTCTAGGTATCAATTATTCAAATCCTTGTCCCTTTACAGTCAAGCTTCTTGAATCAGTTTATACTTGTTGCTTACTGCAATTTTGATTCACTCTTCATCCCATGGCAGCCTGGTTCTTGCTCCACCACTCTGAGGTAAAGACTCTTACTAATATTTTTAATAGCTTCTGAATTGCCAAAGCCAATGCAACTTCTAACCTTTGTTTTACGTGACGTCTTTCTTGCATTAACATTGTTGATGACTCCCTCCTTAATGCCCCTCCCCCTTGGCTTTTGTAATATTATGCTCTGGTGTTCTCCCTTTACCTTTCTATTTATGTCTTCTCTTGAGTGCCTTCTTTTAATGTCTTCTCAAATTGTCAGCATTTCCCAGGAGTCTGTTACTCAATACTTGGCACCTGAGTAAACTCACTGACTTTGCTGGCTTCGGCAATAATTTATATATGAATGATGTCTGTCTCCATATCCCAGGCCAAGAAATCTTTGCTGAGATCAGATCATTTTCCCAAATTCCCTCTGGCCATCTCCTATGGGACGTCCCATAAGCTCCTCAAACTCAACAGGTCCAAAATACTATTATCAAATTTTCCATAAAACCTACTCATCATCATCCTGTGTTCCCTTTCACAGAAAAATACCACTCTCTTCACCGAATTGTGTATGTCCTACACCTGAATATCACAGTAAAATATTCCCAAATTAATCTCTAAATCTTTCAGGTTATTATCTTTCTCAATTCTTGCGCAGCTCCAGTCTGTCTTCCATTGGCCTACCATATTGGTCTTCAAAAACAAAATCGAAAAATACAGCACTACACTACCCATGTAACTTCCAAGTCCCACATCTTTCAGAAGTTTGCAGTCCTTTGATAAGCACATAAAACCCTCATGATCTAGGTCCTGTATTCCTCTCCAACATCATTTCCAGCCAGTGGTTCATGTGTTTCCAGGATTTCAGAATTACTTTATGCTTTGTCAGCACTCTTAAATTTGCATAGGCTATTCCCTTTGCATGGAAAGTTCTCCCAACTCTTTCCTATTTATCTAATCACACTTCATCATTTAGAACACAAATGAAACCACATCCTTTGAGAAATATCTTTAGGTCGGACGTAGATGCTCCCTTCTCTGTGTCTCCACAGTATACAGAGACTTTCACAGTATATTTTTCATCAACTTTCATGCTTACACAGTAGCCAGTATAGTGCCTGGTAAATACTGGGCTCTCAATAAAGAATGAATGAGCTCCTAGGGCATGTTGTGACACATTCTCAAATTCTTAATGAAGATTATTAGCTAGAAATTTAATTACTATGTTCAAATACCATATTTTCAGGTGGTGAACTCACCTCTTTTTAAAACCATCTTTATTCATATAGGTGGCTTAAAGTGAAATGTTAGCTTAAGGGTTACTATGATTTCTATTTTTATACATTTCTAAGTGTGTGACAACTAAAGGCTCTATAAAACCACTTCCTTGGCAGCAAGAGAGAAGTTACTATTTAGTTTTACACCAAGGCTGTTTTTTTTTTCTGGAAAGTGGTTGAGGTATCACCCTTAACATCAATGCTAAAAAGTACTGGGTATCAGGTGACTTATTTATTTTAAGGCTGTGTGAAAATAATATTTTCTCTATATTTTTGTCCTATGATATGTTGGAGCTACTCCTTCAGGGGCTTTTAATATTAAAATTCAAGATATTGCAATGATTTTCATTCATTCAACTCTGCTAACAGAGGTCTTTCAAAATTTTATTCACTACCCACATTTGGCTTAATTTAGGGATGAAAAATACAGATTCTAGGAGCAATAAAATACCCAGACAATGAAAACAAAATAAAATCAGTGGTTTTTATAATAACATTAATTCTGGACCTGGAGAATGCTAAAATTTTCATGTGTAAACAAAGCTCATCTTAGAAGACAGAAAATACTCATATTTAAAAATAAAGACTTAGAAATTTAAAAGAATAGTTTCCCTGACATAGATCTCCATGCCTAATCAACTTGAAAGACACAGAGATGTCTGTGCTAATTATACACACTATCCATTTAAGAGGGGGGTTATTTACCCAGCAAAGGTCCCTCAGTAACTTTAATAACTTGTGTAATGTACAAGTATAGGGCCCTGGTCAGGGCAGATTTAGTGGAGTATTTTAGACGTTCTTTCTATGAAAATGATGGTATTACATTATATATACATCCTCTTGGAGTTGAGAGAACATATAAATGAGCGAAAAATTTTCTCTAAATATCAATAATTGACGAAAGGTGGCTCTCACAGTATATCACACATAATAGGGAGTAAATCAGTTTTAATAAAAAGCTGCCCTGACTTCTTTGTTATCACTGAATCTAGAAATGTAACTGCTTTACCTGAAATTTTGAAGGAGAAAGTTCTTCTGTGAAATATAGCAAGTGATGAAAAACTCTGAGGCAATGGTTAAGATACTTCAAAGGTGCCAATAAGAGTGCTACAGCCTAGGAATCAATCGTGCATCCGTCCAGTGCACTGATAAGACAGAAATCAGATTACCAAATCATTTCCCAAGTACTTTAATATAAGACGTTGACAAACTTGAGGGAGTTTAGAGAAAAGCTGATTGATTGAGGGGCTGGGAAAATGACTTAGGAGACAAGATTATAAAAACTAAATATATTGTTCATTGACTAAGGAATTAAGTACTTGATGTACACTACATATAACATTTTTCAGACAGTGACTTAGGGGGATATGACACAAATTTCCAAGAATTCAAAATGCATCACCATGAAGGGAAAGAATTGTTTATGGTGCTCCCTGGGGGTATAACTAGAAGTCAGGGCATGAAATTGAATAAGAGAATATGTAGGCTCTGTATCTACAAAGTTTTCCCAATAGTGGTATCTATTAAATTGTAGAATGACCTCACAATGGAAGCAGTGGAAAAGCCATCCTGTAAGTCATTTCACACAAGAGTGGACAAACTAGTCTAAGATATACCTCTGGAAAGAAATCTACCCCATTGCTGTGACAGAGAGTATAATGAAGGACTCACTTGAGCTTTCCACTTCTGCTTTTAGGAGAGTCACGTGTTTTAACTGAGGATCTGTCTTCCACTGTGAATATGTTTGTGTCATAACTTTGACTTTATGTTTATTATTTCAATCATGTTTTGCTTTTCATTTATATAAAAGTCATTTAGTTTCTTTTATCTTTCTGTTTGCCTGGAATATATTTTATGAAAATCACATGTGTAGTTAATATTCTGGGCTTGCTATAGGTAATGGCTCTAAGAAAAAGCAATAAAAGCAGTTAGTATTTTAATGCATTTTACAATGTATTTTGAAATGTATACATCCAATCCTAAACTATCAGCCCTTGAAAGCTGATGAGTGAACAGAAACTTTCATATTTATTGCTATAAATATCATATTAGAAGTCTTCTCTTTTAACCACTCATAAATATGTAATTTCTCCATATTTTATTGAAAACCACTTTTTTGCTTATGGACATTTATTAATACTAAATTTTCTCTTACATGATAATTTATGAGAAATGGATTAACAACAATGCATATACGGAGAATAACTATTTGAGATTTTCTGTACATTGAAAATAGCTACTAATTATTTAATCTTGTCTATGCAGTATATATACTTACATCTCATAAAATAAAACACTTAGCAAATTTATTATAGATTTCAAACAATTGCCAAAAAACAAGAACCTAGGACATTATTTTGTTTATTCCATCTCATGTATAAGATCCCTTTGAACCTAATAAGGAGTTCTCCCACTGTAAAGCTGTTTCTTACTTCACAATTATTATATCAGCGAAGAACACTCTAGTTGTAATATTGACCACATCCTCAGGTACTTTGTTAATTATATCAATTTCAAATTGTCCACTTTGGGAATACTCATCACAAGATTACACAGCATAAAGCATCCTTACAGTGAATCCTGAGGGAGGATTTTAGGAGAAAATGGTGAACGGAGGTTTTAATTTGTGCAAATTTCCCTTAACTTTCTCTTACATTACATAACCCCGACCCTTCCCTCCTTGTTGTATAAGTCCTAATAGGTCCTGTTGTTCCTAATTCTCTTCAAACCCCTGTCTCTTAAAACGTTCCAGAAAATCACCAGGGTAACTCTGAACGGTAAAATGTGTACAAATGGCTTAGGGGAGGTTTTCTCAAACTCAGTACTATTTGCACTTCAGGCTGGATAATTATTTGCTAGAGCTGGGGATGGGTGGCCTGTGCATTGTAGTATATTGACTAGCATTCTTGGCCTCCGCCCACCAGATGCCAGTAACACATCTATCCTTACCCCCACATTGTGACAACCAAAACTATTTCCAGATATTGCCCAATATCTTGGGGGTTGAGGGGTATGCAAAACCACCCCTGGCTGAGAACCACTGCTAGAGCAAGGTGGCACAGGGTAAGAAGAGCCACGGTCTCATTCTCCTTTTTATTCTTCCTCTTTTTCATCTCCAGCATTCTATGGAGAAGGCAGTTGCAAGAAAGTTGGGCTAGTGTTAGTTGCCGCAAACATTAGCCAGTCACTATCCTGGCTTCATGACATTACAGAGTAAGATTTTGAAGCTCAGTTTTGTGAGCTTCAACAAGAAACATGGAGAGGCTGATGCATAGCCTCCCCTAGATGAGACACACTATTCCCCCTATTGAGAATATAGTAATGATAGGTTCACGCTTACTTCTCTGAGCTAATGATAGGAGGTGCAAATGTCCATACTGCTAATACTAATAAGAAAAACATTTATCTAGAATTTTGCTTTCTAGCAGCACAAACGTGAGTAGAACTCATTTTATAGGCTACTATGTTCTCAACTGCAACATGGGGATATTGTATGGGGAATTCTATAGGTTACTTCCAGTTTTTGTCTGTCTAGTTTCAATGAACTGGCCAATAGCCTAAGAAACTTCTCTGAAAGACCAGCAACAATAATTCATTCATTTGACCAATACATATACTGTGAGTGTGAACTATCTGCAAGGAACTTCACCAGGGTCTAAGAATACAGAAATGAGTAATACAGGAACCTTGCCCTTGTGGAATTTTAGGGGTAGACTAACACGTAAACAAGAGAGTGTCAAAAGATGCACAGTATAAGAAGGCATTAATGATGTAATGAAGAAGAAAGTCATCACTTTTAATTGAAGGATTAGAAGAAGCCCCCAGTTAAGAGGTAATGCTTGGAGTTTGGAAGGATCAGAAGTAGTTGATAATCCTGCACACCTATGATGTGCCAGCCTTTGTGCTAAGATATGTTATTTCCAATCCTGATAAGGTCTCTGCAATTCATTCTTTATTGTAGTTTAACTCTGAGAAAACTCAGGCTTGGATAGCTGAAGGGCCTTGCTGATGGCTCTACACTGAGTAAGCAGCAGAGGATGGATTTAAATTCCAGAACCATCATGGAGACTCCTCTAAGCAAAGGAAGTAACATTGATTTTCAGAGCCTATGAACATGTCCCACATAATATTAGAAACGTGTTATGCTCAGGGTGTCTGGAGACAGAGTAAAACATGGGCTGGGGTAAGAGAGACAGCTAAGGAGCAAAGAGGAACAAACCACAAAATATCCTGGTGTGATGCTAGTTTTGGGGTTTTATCATAGGGGATAGGGAGTTACTGAAGGGTTTTAAGCAGAGGAATGGCAGCAGTTTGGGTGGAGCCTGAGAAATACCTCTTAGGCTGCTGTTGGGAAGAGGAGCTGAATTATAATCCCACAGGCAGAGAGACAAAGGAGAAGGAGATTCTTGGTTGTTGTGTAGAAAAGAAATTATGGTGGTCATATCCAGACCAATAGAAGAAGAAGGAAAAAAAAGGGCTCATAGGGGAAGATACTAAGGAGTTAGAGAGGTATTGGGGGAAATTCACCTCCAATATTCAACGTGGGTTCTTTTCTATTTCCCTAAGTGTTGGCTGGTCTGAGAAATAAAGGGAAAGAGTACAAAAGAGAAATTTTAAAGCTGGGTGTCCGGGGGAGACATCACATGTTAGCCGGTTCCGTGCTGTCCCCTGAGCTGTAAAATCAGCAAGCTTTTATTAGCAATTTTCAAAAGGGGAGGGAGTGTACAAATAGGGTGTGGGTCACAGAGATCACACGCTTCACAAGGTAATAAAATATCACAAAGCAAATGGAGGCAGGGCGAGATCACAGGACCACAGGATGGGGCGAAATTAAAATTGCAAATGAAGTTTTGGGCATGCATTGTCATTGATAACATTTTATCAGGAGACAGGGTTTGAGAGCAGACAACCGGTCTGACCAAAATTTATTAGGCAGGAATTTCCTCATTCTAATAAGCCTGGGAGCACTACAGGAGACCGGGGCTTATTTCATCTCTTTGTCTATGACTGTAAAAGACAGCCGTCCCCAAAGAGGCCATTTTAGAGGCTTCACCTCAGGGACACATTCTCTTTCTCAGGGATGTTCCTTGCTGAGAAAAAGAATTCAGTGATATTTCTCGTATCTGCTTTTGAAAGAAGAGAAATATGGCTCTGCTCTGCCCGCCTCAAAGGCAGTCAGAGTTTAAAGTTATCTCCCTTATTCCCTGAACATTGCTGTCATCCTGTTCTTTTTTCAAGGTGCCCAGATTTCATATTGTTCAAACACACATGCTCTACAAACAATTTGTGCAGTTAACACAATCATCACAGGGTCCTGAGGCAACATACATCCTCCTCAGCTTACGAAGATGACGGGATTAAGAGATTAAAGTAAACACAGGCATAGGAAATCACAAGGGTATTGATTGGGGAAATGATAAGTGTCCATGAAATCTTCACAGTTTATGTTCAGAGACTGCAGTAAAGACAGGTGTAAGAAATTATAAAAGTATTAATTTGGGGAACTAATAAATGTCCATGAAATCTTCACAATTTATGTTCAGAGATTGCAGTAAAGACAGGTGTAAGAAATTATAAAAGTATTAATTTGGGGAACTAATAAATGTCCATGAAATCTTCACAATTTATGTTCTTCTGCCATGGCTGTAACCGGTCCCTCTGTTTGGGGTCCCTGACTTCCCACAACAGAGAGGCAAGAAAGGAGTTGCTCATCAATGAAGAAAAAAAATCTCAGTACTTTTTCCAATGGGAAGAGAAGAGACAATGCCTACACCTTCATCCCCAAGTTTTCTTCTATTGCCCAAACTTCATCAAGATGGGATAGGGACTAACACTGGTGGAGCATCAAACTCCTGTCAAACAGCTCTCCCTTCTCCCCATGTGCAATCACCTCCTATGAAGCAAATTCTCTCCAACCCTAAGAGCTACTGTATAGCACCTTCCTGTACTTCAATCAGCCCTTGTCCCATCCTTAGCTGATCATACTTTTATTTATTTATATTAAATTATATTTTAAGTTCTAGGATACATGTGCAGAATGCGCAGGTTTGTTTCATAGGTGTACATGTGCCATGGTGGTTTGCTGCACCCATCAACCTGTCATCTAGGTTTTAAGCCCTGCATGCATTAGGTATTTGTCCTCCTGCTCTCCCTCCCCTTGTCCCCCACCTCCTGACAGGCCCTGGTGTGTGATGCTCCCCTCCCTATGTCCATGTGTTCTCACTGTTCTCCCACTTATGAATGAGAACTCCCACTTATGAGTGAGAATATGTGGTGTTTGGTTTTCTCTTCCTGTGTTAGTTAGATGAGAATGATGGTTTCCAGCATCATCCATGTTGCTGCAAAGGACATGAACGCATTAATTTTTATGACTGCATAGTACTCCATAGTGTATATTTGCCACATTTTCTTTATCCAGTCTATTACTGATGGGCATTTGGGTTGATTCCATGTCTTTGCTATTGTCAACAGTGCTGAATTACACATACATGTGCATGTGTCTTTATAGTAAAATGATTTATAAATCTTTGGGTATATACCCAGCAATAGGATTACTAGGTCAAATAGTATTCCTGGTTCTAGATCCTTGAGGAATCGCCACATTGTCTTCCACAATGGTTGAACTAATTTACACTCCCACCAACAGTGGAAAAGCATTCTTATTTCTCCACATCCTCTCCAGCATTTGTTGTTTCCTGACTTTTTAGCAATCACCACTCTAACTAGCATGAGATGGTATGTCACGGTGGTTTTGCTTTGCATTTCTCTAACGACCAATGATGATGAGCTTTTTTTCATATGTTTGTTGGCTACATAAATGTCTTCTTTTGAGAATTGTCTGTTCATATCCTTTGCCCACTTTTTGAAGGGGTTGTTTTTCTGCTTGTAAATTTGTTTAAGTTCCTTGTAGATTCTGGACATTAGACTTTTGTTAGATGGATAAATTGCAAAACTTTTCTCCCATTCTGTAGGTTGTCTGTTCACTCAGATGATAGTTTCCTTTTCTGTGCAGAAGCTCTGTAGTTTAATTAGATCCCGTTTGTTAATTTTGGCTTTTCTTCCAATTGCTTTTGGTGTTTTAGTCATGAAGTATTTGCCCATACCCATGTCCTGAACGGTATTGCCTAGGTTTTCTTCCAGGGTTTTTATGGTTTTAGGTTTATGTTTAAGTCTATAATCCATCTTGAGTTAATTTTTGTATAAGGTATATGGAAGAGGTCCAGTTTCTTTTTTCTGCATATGGCTAGCCAGTTTCCCCAACACCATTTATTAAATAGGGAATCCTTTCCCCATTGCTTGTTTTTGTCAGGTTTGTCGAAGATCAGATTGTTGTAGAGTTGTGGTGTTTTTTCTGGGGCCTCTGTTCCATTCCATTGGTCTATATATCTGTTTTAATACCAGTATCATGCTGTTTTGGTTACTGCAGCCTTGTAGTATTGTTTGAAGCCAGATAGCATGATGCCTCCAGCTTTGTTCTTTTTGCTTAGGATTGTCTTGGCTATATGGGCTCTTTTTTGGTTCCATATGAAATTTAAAGTGGTTTTTTTCTAGTTCTGTCAAGAAAGTCAATGATAGCTTGGTGGGAATAGCATTGAAGTTATAAATTGCTTTGGGCATTATGGCCATTTTCACGATATTGATTCTTCCTATCCATGAGGATGGAATGTTTTTCCATCTGTTTGTGTCTTCTCTTATTTCCTTAAGCAGTGGTTTGTAGTTGTACCGGAAGAGGTCCCTCATGTCCATTGTTAAGTTGTTATTGTCAATAGTGGCTATTGTCAATAGTAAGTTGTATTCCTAGGTATTTTATTCTCTTTGTAGCGATTGCACAGTGTTTTGTAGCAATTGTGAATGGGAGTTCACTCATGATTTGGCTCTCTGTTTTTCTATTATTGGTGTATAGCAATGCTTGTGACTTTTGCACATTGATTTTGTATACAGAGACTTTGCTGAAGTTGCTTATCAGCTTAAGCCGTTTTTGGGCTGAGACAATGGGGTTTTCTAAATATACAATCATGTCATCTGCAAACAAAGACAATTTGATTTCCTCTCTTCCTATCTGAATATCCTTTATTTCCTTCTCTTGTCTGACTGCCCTGGCCAGAACTTCCAATAGTATGTTGAATAGGAGTGGTAAGACAGGGCATCCTTGTCTTGTGCCGGTTTTCAAATGGAATGCTTTCAAATATAATCATGGATTATATTTATTGATTTGAGTAAGTTGAACCAGCCTTGCATCCCAGGGATGAAGCCAGGAGCTGTATTTTTGAAAAGATTAACAAAATAAATAGACCACTAGTCAGACTAATAAAGAAGAAAAGAGAGAAGAATCAAATAAACAGAACAAAAAATGATAAAGGGGGTATCACCACTGATCCCACAGAAATACAAATTACCATCAGAGAATACTATAAACACCTCTACACAAATAACCTAGAAAATCTAGAAGAAATTGGTAAATTCCTGGACACATATGCCCTCCCAAGACTAAACCAGGAAGAAGTCGAATCCCTGAATAGACCAACAATAAGTTCTGAAGTTGAGACAGTAATTATTAGCCTACCAACCAAAAAAAGCCCAGGACGAGACAGATTCACAGTAAAATTCTACCAGAGGTACAAAGAGGAGCTGGTGCCATTCCTTCTGAAACTATCCCAAACAATTGAAAAAGAGGGACTCCTCCCTAATTCATTTTATGAGACCAGCATCATCCTGATACCAAAACTTGGCAGAGATACAACAACAAAAGAAAATTTCAGGCCAATATCCCTGATAAACATTGATGCAAAAATCCTCAATAAAATACTGGCAAACCAAATCCAGCAACACATCCAAAAGCTTATCCACCATGATCAAATGTTCATGCATTTAATATTGTTTTAACTCTTCTTTAAAACCTGAGCTAGGTTCCTTGAATTCCCCCAGTACCAAGCATACAACAGGTCCCCGTAATTATTTGTTGAATCAGCCACTCTAAATCGCTCTTGACAGTGATAATATATGAGTATAAAAAGATAGATCAAGTAATGCACATGTTTCTTTGTTTTATTTTGATTATATTTTGATTAAAACATACCATGTGTGTCTAGGATGACCGTTTTTCACCCATAAAAGGAGTAGGGATGGGGGACACTTGCCACTTATGATGTATTTTGAGGGTAATGGTATCTATTATGTACAGAGATGCTTTTCCTTTAGAAATATGGTTGCTAAGGCCAGTAGTCCAAATGATAAGATGAGGCTGTTGTCATCCAAACTGAAATGTGGTGAGGAACCAGTAAAGCAGATATTATAGAATGGTTAGAAAAGGGTTAAAGAAGGCTGATACTGTGTAATAAGTGCTCAGAAAACAAACTTGCACAGCCACACAGTACAGGAGAGATTAGGATATGAGATTGCTGCAGCTTCACCATCCGGCTCCATCATCATAAAGAGTGTCATTTCCATTGCTAACAGCTGGGAAAACAGAAACCAGTAGTGTTGTTGTTGGATGTTTTTCTGTGTAAATAAACGTTTTTCAATAGCAAATTGAAGGGATTTTCTCTTAATTGATAATAAGAGCAGTGATATCTTCAGAATGAAATCCAGTTTACTGAGGGAAGAAAATGAACAATCGATAGGGATGGTGTTCTTAAGGTTGCAGGGCTGTTTTCTTTTCTTAGGAACATTTCAAAACATGAATATTGTCTTTCAAAATGGCCACCTGGGTCCTCTCTCTCTCCTAATGTCCCCACACAGAAAATTAACTAATGAAACATGTAAGCTAGAAGGTTGTTTGTTTGAAGGGTATTAAGAAAACAAATTAATTAAGATGTCTCTTTTTATGGGACTTAAATATGTTTATACTGATATGCAAGTGTGAACTGAATGAGAGAAACATTCCAGCCTACTGAGTTTTTTTTTTTTTTAATGGAATTAAGACACTCCCAGTAGTTTGTTACAATACCTCAAGACCATGTGGGTCACTTACATTTTAGAAAGTGCTTTCCCGTATCTGATCTCAGTTACTCCTATGGCATGCTTGTAACATTCGAAGCGTTTTAGTAATGTTCGTAGATTTGGCAAAAGATAGCTGAACTGAAAAATTAATTCTTTTAGAAACATATTATTTTAGAAACATATTGAGTAACTGTCTTGTACCCCTGTACTAAGTGACGTCATTGTCTTTGAAGTGTTTCCAGTCTAGTGAAAAAACATAAACTCTGTAAAACAGGTACAGTGATCTCAGTGCTACCAAAGTGGTAAAATGAGTAGCAAACATGAACTTGGGGGCGGTACTGTCAGAGAAAGGGATGAATTCTGGGGCTCTGCTTCATACATTAAGGATTCATATTAAGAGAAATAATTCTTAACAAGGCAGCACATAGGAATCAGCTCAGGAGTTTTATAAATGGAGCACTGCAGATGCTTTCCCTATGAGATACTGATTCAGTGAGTTAGGCATCAGTTCTGGACATCTATGTTTAAAAGAAAATTCTAATGCAAACCATTGGTCATTTTCCTGGAATTGTGGTACTTTCTTTCTGCAGTCTAAATTATACTCTATAGTTAAAGCCTGAAGTATTTGGCCAACTTTCCTTTTTCCCTTTGGCTTTAGGTTTTATTGCTTTTAAATGCAAATACTTTGGGAAGGATAAGGCTTTAAACTGTTACCAGTAGATAACTCATTTTGTTCCCTCTACTTGGATTAAACAATTCCTCACTCCTTCTTCGGGACAGCTTTCTTCCTCTGTGAATCACTTCCAGACCACCTTCTCTTTTTTTCTCTATTCTCTGATCCTACACACCCTCAGATGTATTTCGGCTATCACTGCTCTTACCACGACTGACTCATGCAACTGTCTGGCAGGGAGGTTTCATATTTTATTTGTATCCCTAAGTCCTTGCTTGGTACCTGCCATGGAGATTGAGAGCCACTAAAATGTTTGTAGAAAGAATGAGTTATGTAATTCATTAGAAAATTAGCTTCCAGCCTGGTCTACGAGAAAGATTTGCTAGTTGTGGTGATTTGTGAGGAAATAACTTTTGGGCATTTGGTAAGGATGGAACATAGAGATGGGGTGAGTCAGGTTTGTAGATAATTCTAAGAGAAAACAGGCCACAAGATGTAAGATCTGCTTTGCCATTCTGCCTATAGCTGGCTGAGAAATAAACATTCTATTTTTATATTGAAAATAGCATATATACATTTTTTGTTACACAAGGGATGCTCTTACAAAAGGTTCAGAAGAAAATGGAATCATTTGCAATTGTTTATTCTAACTAATTGTAACATTAAATCAAAATTAGGCACTGGCCTGCAATCTTAAATTAGAGCTCTGCCTTTATAACACTGATTTTCCTTCATAAATGCTTTCATAGTTAAGACTTTGTACGTGTGTGTGTATATATATATACACACACTAATTGAAACCCACTTCCCTATCTAGGTTATCTCCTATAGCTAAATAATTTTGTATTAGTTATTCATATTTCTTTTTATCTGTTATAGAGATAGTATAGAGATTAAAATACTAGGGGTTTATTGTCTTTTTCTTTAAAAAATCTGTTTTTAGCATTTCAGGAAAAAAGAGAATGCCAGAAAATCGTATGGCATGCTTCTGGCCTTGAATTGCAATGCATTTTAGACACCTGGCTTGTGTTAGAGCCAAAGGAATACATTAAGGCTATGTGCACAGTGTTTGTAGAATCCTATGAGAAATGAATGCCTTTCTGTAGCAGTGACATCAAGAAACTTCAAGTCCAAATTTACTATTAAGGTTGGAATTTTAACGTCAAAGGTATATTTCAGCTATTTTCATGAATAATTAAGAGGGGACTGACCAAGAAAGGTACATCTAATGTATTATTGCTGAATACAGCTAGGTACAATTTTTGGCTTCTTGTCCTGCCAACACTGCCAGGGTTGTGGGCATCAAACTGGGAAGTGGAATCTTACTGCACTAGGTATTCTCTTACTTTATGGGGTTCTCTAGTGTTTTTCTTGTGCCTCTTAAAAGACCTTGAATACTGTTGTGGACTGAATATTTGTGTCCCCCCAAAATTCATACTTTGAAATTCAAATGCCCAATATGATAGTGTGTAGAGGTAGGGCCTTAGGGATGTAGGAATGGGAATAGCAACCTTATAAAAGAGACCCCAGAGAGCTTTCACCCTCTTTACATCATATGTCACGTGAAGCTATGAAGAATTTGGAATCTACAACCCACAAGAGAGCCCTCACGAAAACCTGACCATGCTGGCAACTTGATGTCAGTCTCTCAAGCTCAAGTACCATGAGAAATAAATTTCTGTTGCCTATAAGCCACGAAGTCTAAGGTGCTTTTTTATAACGGCCTGAAATGACTAAGGAAAATGCTTATTTGGACTCTAAGTCTCTGCTATGTTTTGAATGATTGTCCTCTCCAAAACTCAAGTTGGAACATAATCCCCAATATAACAATATTGAGAGATGGGGCCTATAAGAAGTGATTAATTCACTTACTGGTTAATGGATTACTGGGTTAATGGATTAATGTGTTAGCATAGGAGTAGGTTAGTTATCATAGAAGTGTGTCTGTTACAAAAAAGTCAGGTTGGCTC
Source organism: Colobus angolensis palliatus (assembly GCF_000951035.1). Lineage (NCBI taxonomy): Eukaryota > Metazoa > Chordata > Mammalia > Primates > Cercopithecidae > Colobus > Colobus angolensis. The sequence goes on from NW_012120709.1 coordinate 10,343,422, forward strand.
TTTCTTGTGAACTCCCTTACTGTGTAATTCTCTATGCTATCTTGGGACTCTGCAGAGAATCCATACCCGCAAGAAGGCCTAGAAGGCCCTCACCATATGCAGCCCCTAGACCTTGGAGTTTCCTAGCCTCCAAAACTGTAAGAAATAAATTTCTCTTTTAAAAAAATTACCCAGTCTCAAGTATTCATTTATAGCAATAGAAAAGGGACTAAGACACCCTCCAAAGACATTTAATGGTAATGGTAATAATAACAGCTCTATCTGTTGTACACAGACTGTGTACCAAACCCGTATATTTAAAAGATAATCTTCAAGCAGCTTTATAATGCAGATGAATCCTTCCCATTTTACAAATGATGAAACAGCAGCTTGGACAGTTTAACTGACATCTCCAGATCTTATAGATAATACACAGATTTGAATTTGAGTGTTTCTGATTTACATACCCTCTACTCTTTACATAAAACCTAAAAAAATAATCAAATGAATGGTTTTGGAGTGTTTTAAAAACCTAGAATGCTCTTGAGGCCTCAGTTAAGATCTGCTAGAATGACAGACTATTGGGATTCCAGAGACCTGGGACAATTATTAAGAAGCCCTAAGTCTTTTAAGGCTGCTGCTGCTGTCCATGAGGAAGGCCAGCTCAGCAGTCTCATCAACAGAGGACCCAAATCTTGTCTGCTATGGTGTTACAATTACACAGTCTGATGTAAGGTCAGGTTAGTATTGGTGCAACTATATGCCTCTTACAGGTTAAAATGTTGCAGAGACTGACTTCAGAATCAGAATACCTGGTTATATGCTTCATTTCTATTCCACAGTTTCCCTGACATTTGACCCTTATAATGCCCCTTCAACCTTGATCCTTACTCTGAACCCAATCCTCACCCCCATTCCTCCAATGCCCAGTAAGCCCTGGAGCAAAGCAGCTAAGGGCCCTTGGTACGCTGGTATGATTGCAACATCCGAGTGGGAGACAGCAAGTCTTTCAGATTCCTATAAACATAAATGATGGTCTCTTTATATACTGTCACTTAATACGTCATTGGGGATAGATTTTTTTGCTTTTACTCCAAAATATCAAACACATCTTAGGTATTCAATGAATGCTTGTTGGTTCAGCTCAGTTAAATATTTTGAGGCCTGCTGAGCAAAATGCACAGTAATAGACGCTGCAGGTGTGAGCCATTCCCTACCTTCAAGGAGCTTTTGCTTTAGTAGAGATAGTGAGGCATGCATGTGGGTTTTTATGGATTAAAAAGACTGGAAAGAAATGTACTGCGAAAAGCAGCACAAGACAAGGACGTCCTCTCTCAGCACTCTATTCAATATAGTATTGAAGTTCTGGCCAGGGCAATCCGGCAAGAGAAAGAAATAAAGGACATCTGAATAGGAAGAGAGAAAGTTGGAATATCCCTCTTTGCAGATAACATGATCCTGTATCTAGAAAACCCCATCATCTCAGCCCAAAAGCTTTTTACATTGAAAAACACCTTCAAGAAAGTCTCAGCACACAAAATCAATGTGCAAAAATCACTAGCATTCTTTTTTTTTTTTTTTTTTTTGACGGAGTCTCGCTCTGTCACCCAGGCTGGAGTGCAGTGGTGCAATCTCGGCTCACTGCAAACTCCGCCTCCCGGGTTTACACCATTCTCCTGCCTCAGCCTCCCGAGTAGCTGGGACTACAGGCGCCCGCCATCTCGCCCGGCTAATTTTCGTATTTTTAGTAGAGACGGGGTTTCACCGTGTAGGCCAGGATGGTCTCGATCTCCTGACCTCGTGATCCACCCGTCTCGGCCTCCCAAAGTGCTGGGATTACAGGCTTGAGCCACCGCGCCCGGCCATCACTAGCATTCTGATACACCAAAAACAGGCAAGCTGAGAGCCAAATCAAGAACAAACTCCCATTCACAGTTGCCACAAAAAGAATAAAACATACTTAGCAACACAGCTAAGTGGGGAGGTGAAAGATCCCTACAAGAAGAACTACAAACACTGCTCCAAGAAATTAGAGATGACACCAACAAATGGAAAAACATTCCATGCTCATGGATAGAGAGAAGCAATATCATGAAAATGGCCATACTGCCCAAAGAAATTTATAGATTCAATGGTATTCTCATTAAACTACCACTGACATTCTTCACATAATTAGAAAAAAACTATTTTAAAATTCACATGGAATCAAAAAAGACCCCAAATAGCCAAGGCTATCCTAAGCAAAAATGACAAAGTTGGAGGCATCACGCGACCTGACTTCAAACTATACTTACAAGGTTACAGTAACCAAAACAGAGTGTCACTGGTACAAACAGACACATAGACCAATGGAACAGAATAGAGAACCGCAAAATAAGACCACTCACCTACAACTATTTGATCTTTGACAAACCTGACAGAAACAGGCAATGGGGAAACGATTCTCCATTCAGTAAATGATGCTGGGAGAACTGGCTAGCCATATGCAGAAGACTGAAACTGGACCTCTTTCTTATACCATATACAAAAATTAACTCACAATGGATTAATGACTAAAATGTAAAAGTTAAAACTAAAAAAATCCTGAAAGACAATTTAGGCAATACCATTCAGGACGTGGGCATGGGCAAAGATTTCATGACGAATATGCCAAAAAACATTTGCAACAAAAGCAAAACATTGGCAAAAAAGCTCTAATGAAACTAAAGAGCTTCTGCACAGCAAAAGAAACTATCAATAGAGTAAACAGACAACCTACAGAATGGGAGAAAATTTTTGCAAACTATGCATCTGACAAAGGTCTAGTATCCAGAATCTATAAGGAACTTGGACAAATTTATAAGAAAAAAATAACCCCATAAAAAGTGGGCAAATGACGTGAACAGGTACTTTTCAAAAGAAGACATACATGTGGCCAACAATCATATGAAAAAACCGATCATTAGAGAAAGGCAAATCAAAACCACAATGAGATACCATCTTACACCAGTCAGAATGGTTATTAGTAAAAAGTCAAAAAATAACAGATGCTGGCAAGGTCATGGAGAAAAACGAATGCTTATATACTGTCAGTGGAAGTGTAAATTAGTTCAGCCATTGAGGAGCCACTGACTCCTCAATGGCCTAAAGACAGAGATATTAATCCCATTCAACTCAGCAATCCATTATTGGGTATATACCCAAAGGAATATAAATCATTCTATTATAAAGACATATGCGTGCATATGTTCATTGCAGCACTATTTACAATAGCAAAGACATGGAATCAAGACATGTGGTCATCAATGTTAGATTGGATAAACAAAATGTGGTACATATACACCATGGAATATGATGCAGCCATAGAAAAGAATGACACCACATCCTTTGCAGGGACATAGATGGACCTGGAGGCCATTATTCTCAGCAAACTAATGCAGGATCAGAAAACCAAATACAGCATGTTCTCATTTATAAGTGGGAGCTAAATGATGAGAATACATGGACACACAGAGGGGAACAAGACACACTGGGGCCTTTTAGAGGGTGGAATGGTGGAGAAGGGAGAGGATAAGGAAAAACAACTAATGAGTACTAGGCTTAATACCTGGGTGATGCAATAATCTGTACAACAAACCGCCATGACACAATTTTACCTATGTAACAAACCTGCACATGTACCCCTGAACTTAAAAGCTAAAAAAAAGAAATGTGCCAAAATATTCATAGTAGTTGTGTTTAAGTGATGGGACCTATGGGTGTTTTTTTGTTTGTTTATATTTCTACATAAATCAAATATATGTTGTATATGTGTACTTTATTCCTTGAATAGCCATAATGTTGATTTACAAAAACAGTAATCTGAGTACTTGATGGAGAGGAAGTTTATGTGGCTGAGGTGCTAAAAACTAATTAAATATATTAAATAATTGTATTCAATATATTTATATTTATTTAATATATATTAATACAGACACATATTTTTTGACTTATCACCAAGGCTGAAGTCCAGTGGTGAAATCATAGCTCACTGTAACATCAAACTTGGGCTCAAGTGATCCTTTTACCTCAACTGCTCAAGTAGCTGGGACCACAGGTGTGCACCACCATGCATAAATAATTTTTAAGTTCTTTTAAGGAGATGGGGGTCTTGCTAAATATGACTAGCCGGTCTTGAACTCCTGGCCTCAAGTAATCCTCCTGCATCAGCCTCCCAAAGTGCTGGGATTACAGGTATGAGCTACTGTGCCTGCCCAAGGGCTAGTGATATTTTTTGACATGAATATGACTTTGACAGGCAGAAGAGGGCTTGCATTCTTAAGGAAATATACATGAGAAATGTAATTGCCAGGAATGAGAGATGAGGAATCCTGAGGTGACTAGGTTATTAGGGAATTGTTCTGTTTGTCTGGACCAAAGAGTATGTGTGAGGAAAAGGGAGAATTGCAACTAGAATGTTAGGCTGTGGTAAGAACACGGAAGACTCTCAGTATCAGAGTGAAGTATCTGGACATTTTTCCAGAGAAAACTGGGAGTCAGTCACAATTTTTCAGCTGGAAAAATATGATCACAGCTCTACTTTAGCAGGTAACCAGATGCAGCACAGACTGGAGATGGGGGAGACAGGAGGGCGGGAGACCAATCAGGAAGTGATTAGCCGGGCCCAGCCAAGAAGCAATGATTACTTGATTATTTATTCATGTATCTCTCTTTTGCAGAGGTGGCTCCATGACTTTTCAATCTTTTTGATGTTTTTCCTGTCTGGCTTCCATTTTCAATTGCAAAATAAGAAAAGATTCACTTTGAATCTGTAGCTCAATTTTCTCCCAGGTGAAAGGCACAATCTTGAGTGGAGGTTAGCCTTAATCTGTCACATTTCCACTGATAAAAGGAATGTCTAGGACAGTTGTTTTCAAGGCTGGATGAGTCCCGTCTCTTTGATTGATTTCTAATTCCTTCATTCACCTAGGAGAGGAGACTGGGGTCTCTAAAGCTCATGGGATTTTTAACTTCCCAGTTAGAATGGCTGAATCTTATAGCAAATAGAGCAGGTCAGCTAGGTCTTCTTAGAGCCAGAGTGAGTACAAGAGTAGAATAGAGTTCCCAAGGACTGTTACCAAAGATAACTGATTGAAAAACTTAAAACATAAAACTTACTGTGGGCTCCCACCCTTTATGGGCACACAGCCCCTTGCTCTTTTGTAGCAGGGAACTCTTTCCATATTACTGCCCCGGCCCACGATATGGAGACATCAACAAGTATTTTTCCCTTTCATCACTTGGAAAGCGTCTTTGCAAAGACTGTAACAGAAAATTATGATGGTGAAAGAGACCTGACCTCACCGATTCCATCTTGCTTTTAACTTTATTCATTCCTGAGTGTAGGCCAACTAACTTTGGGAGGAGCTTAGTTTTTAGTTTAACTAGGAAACAAAGACGGTAATAGCTCTTTCTCAAGACAAACCCCCTTCCTGACTGGGGACTAAACTGTCTTTACAGGTCTAAGAAATTAGCCACAATAGAAATTATGGTTTAGGAGTCATGCAGCTGGAGGCTGCAAGATTCTCAACCTCTCAAACTGCTCCTGGATAACATCACTATTGTGAAATCTAAGATCAGTGCTTGAGATATTTTGCAGAACCTGCACTGGATGGATCAGCTGGCACCACTCAGATCGATAAACTGGTTCATCTGGCCTTATGGCCCCCAATCAGGAACTGATTGAGCACAAGAGGACAGCTTCAACTCCCTACAATTTCATCTCCATCCTGACCAATCAGCACTCCCCATTTTCCACCCCACCCCCACCCACCCCCCAACCAAATGTATCCTTAAAAACTCCAATCCTTGAGTTTTTGGAGAGGCTGATTTGAGTAATAATAAAATTCTGGTCTTCCATACAGCTGACTCTGTGTGAATTAAGCTCTTTGTCTATTGCAATTCCCCTGTCTTGATAAATTGGCTCTGTCTAAGCAGCGGGCAAGGTGAACCCGTTGGCTGGTTACAACTTCTTCCGTCTTCCTTCCTTTCCCACCCCATTTCTCTCTTGGGTTGCTGCTTCTCAGACCAATCACTTGGAAAGTTCGTGGCTCTCCTCCTCTTCCTGGCTAAGCACAATGTACCTCCCTGCTGGCTATCCCACCTGATTGTGACTATTTATGACCATTTGTAACCAGACTTGTGATCTTCCATGCAGTAGGAAGACTGTGTAAGTGTACCCATGGCTGTTTATCAACCTTGAGCCCTCCCAAGCATCCTTTAGTCTGAATTTGAATCACAGTTGTTGTACACTTACCCTGTGGCTTTTCATTCCACCCAAGTTCTCCATTCTAGTTTTACTAGAAAGACTTGAGCTTTAGTGTTTCTTGGACTCATATTAATGAAACTGCTACTTTTGAGTCCTTTTGGCTTCTTGTATCTTTTGCCTATTAGCTAAAATAAAGAAAGGCTAGTAAGTGATTAGCACCCTTACCTGCAACGCTCTGAATTAACTCATGGGGATACTCTGAAATGCCTTGCTTTTTCAGGCCTTTCTGCAGGCAACGCCCTCTTCCTGGGATGTTGTTGCCTCCCTAACACAGCCCAGCAATTCTCTCCTTTGTGAGGTTAAATGCCCCTATTTCTTGTGTGCCCCAAATACTCCATGCACATTTTATCACTGCAATTCACCCTGCCTTATTAATTGTGCACCTTTCTCTCTCTCAGGACTATCATTTTCTTATCCACAGTAAGTCTTCAGACATATTTGTTGAATTTATAAGTGAAGAGGTGGAGACATTTTTTTAATACCAAGCTTTCACTTCATCACTCTTTAAGTAACACTGCTTTGTTGTTGACATATCTTAAATATGCAGGCCATTTTCTCAAATAGCTTGAATAGCTTTTTCCTACTTTGTTTTCCTTCTTTTCTTCATCTATCAAAATATTAGTACACCAAAGACCACAGATATACAGAAAAGGTTATATGCATATAAAGAGGCACATTTATCTAAAAATCACTACAGTTTTCTGGTTTTCAAGGATTAAAGTTTACTTATTGCATGCCCATATAATTAGATACTAGATAAACAGGATACTGAACTTTCCAAGTGTCATTACACAGCATCCCTCTCAAAGCTGGAAATGTGTTTACTCAGCACATCGGGGAGTCATCTGCTCATATGATCAGTGACCAGGGTTTATGAGGAAAATTACAGCAGTAAAGTATTATTTCAAACACTGCTTGTGTCAGGACTAGTCAACATGCAAAACAACAGTCTCAAAGTCAGATAACTTGCAAAGGCAGCAAGAGTGGGGTGCTTAACCACATCTGTGGGTGCACATGCACAGTATGTTATGGATGAGATTCAGAGGCCTCCCTGCAACTTTATGCACAACTTTGGATATATTTATTTTTCTGTGGAGTGGGTCCACAGCTTTCGTATCTCAGAGATAGCAGCACATATGTTTGAGCTCTGTGACCACAGGCATGCTCCTAATCTCTGTGTTTTCACTGACTCATTTGTAAAGTTACCTAACCTGTGTTTATTGAGTTCACTTGTAAAATAACAGGATTAGCTTAAGTATTAGATCTCTAAGATGATGCAGCTTTAAATTCTACATTTTCCCTATCCACGCTTCATGGAGATGCATTCATGCAAGACTTAACAGCAACAGAATATTTACAACATGCCAGTCATTGTATTAAGCACTTCACATACAATGCCTCATAAGTGAAATCCTCAAAGTAATCAAAAAAGATTAGGTAGTATTATTAATCTTATTATTATTTTTAGTATATTTAACATTATTATCATCATCAGGACTGTCCCACCAAATTATAATTTCTATAGGGGAAGGAACCTTGTATGTTTTGTTTATAATAGTGCATGGCAAATAAAAGGTGCTCAATAAAAATCTGTTCAAAAAGGCATTGAAACAGATGCATGGCTAGAAAGAGCCAAACAATATTATTATAGGACTTCATTTCACCTCACTTTCTGTTTCCTCCCATTCCTTCTTACCTACCTGTTCCTCTTCTGCTTCCCAGCCCCTGAAGAGTCCAATTTTCCCTTTATTCCCCTCACCCGTTACCATTTGCTTAGAGACCCAGCCATATCCTTTGTTAAACTTGCCTTTGCTTCAGGATTATATCAAATTTTATTCTTCACTTCCCATGAACTCTACTAAAGTTCTCATATGTACTCTATTTAGGTTTTAGGAAAACAATTTGATTAACATAACCTTCCCAAAGAGAACATTAGTCCATCAAAATGATCTCTGTAATTGGTGAAATTTTAGAGTATTTGTGAAATAGTAAATAAGAACATGTATCTAACCCTGCCTATAACATCCTGCGACAGCGAGAATCTGTTCTTAAAGAGTGCGTGCTTCAACCAGCATCATTTAAGTGCCTTCATTTTCTCTGGGCCCTAGGCTTTCCAGCCCAGGACAACAGCATTCACCCAGGGGTTGTGGTACATACATTTGTCCCTCTTGCTCTGCTGTCCTACTGTCTGACCCTGACCACGTCCCTGGATTGCTTTCTGTCCACACAGACAGATCGTAAATGCAGTACATAATGAGAACTTTAATAGAGTTCATGGGACAGTGAAGAATAAAATTTAATACAATCCTGAAGCAAAGGAAAATTTGACAAAGGATATGGCTCGGTCTACAAGGAAATGTAATGCGTGAGGGGAATAAAGGGAAAATTGGGCTCTTCAGGGGTTGGGGAGCAGAAGAGGAACAGGTAGTTAAGAAGGAATGAGAGCACACAGAAAGTGAGGTGAAATGAAGTCCCATTATAATATTGTTTGGCTTTTTCTAGTTACGCATGTGTTTCAGTGCATTTTTGAACAGACTTTTTATTGAACACCTTTTATATGCCATGCATTCTGATAAACAAAACATACAAGTTTCCTTCCCCTATAAAAATTATAATTTGGTGGGACAGTCCTGATGATAATAATAACAATAAATATGCTATAGAATAATAATAATAATAAAAAGATTAATACTAGTATCTAACCCTTTGGATTATCTTTGTTTCCAGTCTTATGGATACTTTTGTAGCAACTCATCTTAGCCAACCCTCTGGTTTTAGCTACCTTATCCCATCTAAGTGCTGAAAGACTTGAGAGATATCCACAATAGGATGGTCTGAGATAAAGATAAGAAACCTTTCTCACCTTTGACTGAAAGAGGAGTGACCTACTGGGCTGCTTCCCTCTCTTGTCTTTGCTTCCTTTCAGCAGCCTGAATGCAGAAAATCATCACTACCAAGGGAAAGGTGCCTTCTCTTTTCTGTTTTAGGGTCTTAGCATTTGCTCTCCTTTTGCTTAGTGCACTCTTCTTCTACAACTTTGCATCACTGCCTCCTAATATTTCAGGTCTCTATTGAAATTTTACATCCACAGATCATCCTTGACTCCCTAGTTGGAATGGGCTCCATACTAGTCACTCTCCAACACACTATTTTCTTTTATCTGCTTTTATTGAGGTTCAAATGTCTATGTTTCTGTGTATGCATGCACTTCTCTACTTATATGCTTATTATCTGTTTCCTCCTACTGCTATGCGTGTTCCTGACAGCAGAGGTTCTGCCTGTCTTCCTCACTGCTGTATCTCCAGGACATGGACATGCCTTGTTTAGCTTACAGTAGGCATATATGAAACTATTGCAGCTCTTGCAACTCCAAAATCTCCAGTGGGATATATTTGAGGGAAAGAAACTGAGGTAAACAGAATCTGCCGTAGGAATTACTGCCCTCACTCTGACAATCCTTGGGTATGTAGATATAGTCCTGGCTGAAGTGCCCAAAATATCATGGGTGTTCAGAATGGTCAATGATTTTATCTGGATATGCAAATAAAGATGACATTTCCATACTTTGTAAAGTGACTGAGTTCCTTTACTCTCTAGCTTTGTTTAAGAATTCAGCTTAGGATGATAAGGATGAATTGTTCACCGTTATTTTGCTGTTGATAATACTGCTTTTGTTTCACCAGCTGGTAAATTTTAGGTGAGCAAAATTCGAGTCTGCAAAAGTTACTATTGAGAATCTTATCTTTTTCAACTCCTGGGCTGTTCTCCTCTCTTCCTTCTCCTCCTCCTCTTCTTCATCTTCTTCCTTTTCTTCTTTTTCTATTTTAAATAATCATTTTTATGTAAAACTATTCTTCATTTGAGTTTCATTCCCAATGGAAATAACGGCATCACTTTAATTAACTACAGAGATAGACACAGCTAAGCAACTGATATGACAAAACAGATTTTTATTTTAGAAAGTGTTATAATGGATATTAGCAAATTTCAATGTATAAAATAAAAATTTCATTAACAAAACAATAAAGTTTTTGAGTAGCTTTCCAAGCTTTCAAATGATTTGACTTTTTATTTTTGAATTTTAAAAAATGTACCTTACTTTAACACACACACACACGCAAGTGGGCTATTTATACAGGATTGTCTGTTACCTGATATATTAATAATAAGGCCAGTGATAATAATAACAATAATAGCCACAGATAGTTGAGTAATTAATAAGTTCCAGGCAAAGTGGTTTATAAAAGTTATCTAATTTAATCCTCAAAACAACCTAATGTCATGCAGTATTATCACCATTTTACAGGTGAGGAAACTGGGCCATTAGTCAGTATGCAGCAGAGTTGAAATTCATACCCTTGTTTGTTCAGTTCTCCGTACGTCATCCACTGGGAGCCTTGTAATTAAACACCTTTCCAATAATCTACTTAGTAGTCTTTTCAGAAAGATTCCTAACCATCCAACCATTCATTTATTCTCCAACAAAGTAGATTTGTGGCAGGAGATCCTTATTTATTTAGATAATCACATCTCGCTACCAAATATTTGACAACATTATCCATTCTGCTTAATTATGCTTTCTGAAAGTATCTGTTATCTTTAATGGGGTAAAATCAGAAAAGAAGGCTGAATAGGAGAGTAAGAAAATGAAATCAGACAACTTTTATGAATCACATTTTCTCAAGAAAGGGTCATTTCAACAAACACACAGTCTAGCCATGTATATTAGGCACTGTATAGAATTATACATAGAAACGAGATACACATCCTAAGTGTGTATCTCAATGAGCAGATAAGCATGTATCTGGAGGAGACAGATATATACATAATTTGTGATGACAAAAGGTAGAATTATTGTCATCATTTACTGAGTACTTAATACATTCTAGGCATTGTGCTAAGTAATTGTTATCATTTTAAAATTTTATACCAATTCCAATTATTACCTCCATTTAAAAGATATAAAAGCAAAGGATAAGAAAGCTGTTTAATATTGCACCATTCCTAACTGGTGAATCCTGCCTTCAATCTAAGGTATGCTTTGCAGTAAGGCACTGGTCCTATATGGCTATGCTGCCATGCCCTGGGAGAGCACCGTGATAGGGCGCCAAAAGAAGGTAGAAGATGGAATTCCACACATCAAACAAAACTGTGATATAAGCATCATTCCCAACCAAAAATAAGTTATCTTGATGTTATCCATTAGTCTCCACAGTTTGCTAGAGTAAAAATCTGACTAAAAATGTACATTGCACTTTTCCAAAAACATTATGAACATGAAACTTCTAGATGTGATTCCAGTGTAATAGGCTCTTGCAGTCCTGGATACCTACTACTTACAGCTTCAGGGAATGTCCAGGTACACCTGGAGAGTCCCTGAGGCAGGAAGAGCAGAGATGTTCCATGGGAGGTATGCAGGTAGAGAGGTAGAGATGAGAAGGGTGGTGATCTTGATCTATGACCTATCCTAACAGCTACTCTGCATTTTCCAAGAGCACCTTGACTCCTCATGTGCTGGTTTTTTTTTTTTTTTTGACAGAGCCTCACTCTCACACAGGCTGGAGTGCAGTGGTGGCATCACAGCTCACTGCAGCCTTGACCTTCTGGCCTTACACAATCCTCCAGCTTCAGCCTCTGGAGTAGGTGAGATTACAGGCATGTGCCATCATGCCTGGCCTTTTTTTTTTTTTTTTTTTCCACTTTTTGTAGACACGGTCTCACTATGTTGCCCAGGCTGGACTTAAATTTCTGGGCTCAAGTGGTCCTCCTGCCTCGGCCTCCCAAAATGCTGGGATTATAGGTTTTAGCCACCACACCTGGCCACAAACTATTCTTAAGGCTCTTATTTCTCTTGCGCCTAGTATTCCTTAAAGTAGGGGTTGCAAAACAGCTGACTCTAGCTCCTAAATGTGTTTAGCATTCTAAAATTTATTAAACACACTTGAAGAGGGATTGCCATTTTTAATCCCACTGTCTCCCTATTAATTTACACCTGGCCTACTTCCAGTTTTAAGCCTGGTCTCTTAAGTTTATAAACCCTGTTTTAAAGCTCCTCTGAGTAAAATTTAAACATGAATAAAGTGATCTTCCCAGTACAGTGGTCAAGCCATATGTGATCTATCCTTGCTGAGCCAAGAATCAAACAGAAGAGTTTTGTCAAAAAGCCACACGATCTAGAGTCTCTGCATACCTGGAGGTTAAGCTCATTCTATCCCTTAACATTTGTTTGCCAAAACACTTTGGCTTTAGTGGACCATATTTAAGGCCAGAAGCCTATTAGGAGGAGAAAGAGTCTGCAGCTATTTTCAATGGACACAGACCAACAGGCCAGTAGAAAAATACACAAGAGTGTTGTAACATCATCATTTCAAAAAAGAAAAAACACCAACTGAAAGTACTGGTGGAGGTAAATAAGTCAGGGGAGCGATGCCAAACAGTTTACATCCAAACTATAGAGGCAGTCCAATATTCCACTTAAAATTGACCAACAAATGAGTTATGAGGCTATACCATAACCCAAAACACATCAAACAAAAGTATCAATTCTCCCTTAAACCCGTACTTCTACTGCTTTCTACAAAAGTGGTTGTTTTGCCTTAAAGACATTATGTTGGAGTTACGGTGTTTCTAACTGACTTATGGACCATTCAACTTACTCATAACCAAACATTAGCACTAATAGCGCTTGGTATTTTAAGGGAAAAAAAAATTCTTTTCTAAACCTATCCATCACCATTCTAACATGCCAAGCCTGCTCCATCCGTGAACAATTGAGAACAGATGCATCACTGAACATATTAAAAGGCAAATAAATGTAGAAACCAAAGGTTCACACTTCAATTTTAATGCTGAGCAGAACTGCATGAGTTTGCAATAATGTGAATCATGCTTGATGGATTATTTTTAAATTAAAACTGGAACCAGTGTTACCGCATGTTATTTTTTCATTTACAATGTTCTGATGTAGAATTCACTTAGTGTTTAATAATTCACTACAATGCAAAGAAAAACAATTAGGTTTTTTAAAAGGCAAGATTTTTTTCTTTTCTAAAAATTTAATTCTTAAGAGAAAAAAACCCAATAAACTGATGCCATTTATAGTACTGTGTTTTATTTTGGCATTCACACTTGGAAAAGGGACAGAGACAAACCTAAAGAAAGTGAAAATTGATCTCAAAAGGCAATATGCTACAAACAACTGAAGGATTCTGGGATATTTATGTTAATGTATAGAGAAAATTATCCAAATGTCTCTGTGGACCTAACCTACACCACTCAGTTATTCTGTCTTATTATGCAGCATTCTCAGTTGTTGCTGTTTTTTTGTTGTTGTTGTTGTTGTTGTTGTTTTGAGACAGGTCTTGCTTTGTTGCCCAGACTGGTCTTAAATTCCTGGCTTCATGAGATCCTCCCACCTCAGCCTTCCAAAGTGTAGGGATTACAGGCATGAGCCACCACACCTGGCCTGTTACTGCTTTTTAATTTTTTGTCATCTCTACCTGACTTTAAGCTCCAGATGGTTCAAGGACCCTGTCTGTCCTGCAGACAAATACAAAGGTAATTTGTATCTACTACATCTACCAGAATGCCTGACAAAGAACAGGAACTTACTATTGTTTTATTAATGTATGAATGAGTAAAGAAGATTGTGTGTAACCTATGATTGTGGGTGACCCAACGACTAAAATTAACTGTAGATTTTGGCTCATTATAAGGTTAAACATTTTCACAATGTAGATTTTGGCTCATTATAAGGTTGAACATTTTCTACCAGTCAGAACCATTTACAGTTGAGAATGGCTGCTGAGGTGTTCGAGTAGAGAAAAGAAAGACTACAAATAAGCATGAGTCTAGCAAACAGGATTCATACTCTTGGGTCCTGTATTGGACCTTTTGATTTTGCAGATGCTCGTGAGCCCTGAGGCTCTATGATTATAAGACAGACCCCTCCCAAATCTGGGTCATAGTTGAAATTATAATCATCAGGACTTTTTTCTGCAATAGAATTTATACACAAATTTTCAAACCAAAAGAGGAAATTATTTTCTTGAGCTTTAATTCTGAAAACCTGTTTAACTCTCACATACTTTCTATTTGGCTAAATGTTTACTTTGCCTCAGTTGAATCAAAAGGCAATTTAGTATCTGCTTTATTCTAAACGATCTCCCTTTTTCTATTTACTATGCTCTCTTTCAAAATGCATGTCCCAAAGGTTGACTTAATAGATCCAAAATGGTACTTCTTACTAACAAGAATTTTAACATTTTGACCATAAGGTAGGAACAAACCATGTTATAAGCAATTAATAAAGTTCACTCACCCTCACTGAATTTGATCATAGAAAATTGATCTCTATACTTCATGAAACCAGTGTCTGCTGTTAATCATAAAGTGGTTAAGTACTCACCACCAAAGAATAATAAATCTTGAATCCAGGTTTAGCCACAAAGTAGTCATCGGACTTGAATGTGATTTTAATTTGGTTTGTTCTTGATTTTATCCTTGGAGGAACTTCCTTGTGTCCACACCATCGCCCTCTAATAATGGTACTGGTTTCAGATATATCTTCAACTTCCACAAAATCATACCTAGAATCAATTGGACATAATGAACATGTTTTGATTAAAGTACATTTTGAAATTCATACTTACACTGAGAAATTAAAACTAGCATATGTGATTTTTCATGACCACAATCTGAAATGAAAATTACAATGTACAGAAATGTTAAAAGGAAAACTGGTTTTTGTATTAGGTTTACAAATTCAAACTTCAGTAATCTATTCTGAGAAAACCTTTACATACATTTAGTCATGACTGTTCCTAAATCTTCGATAATCAAAATGGGTCACTTTCTGAGCATCCGGCTTTAAAAAGTTTTCTTGGAAAAACTAATATCTGTAATTGTTGGCATATTTTAGGAGATGTACCTTTAGTTATATGCCCAAATATTAACTATATAAAGTTTTTAAAACAAATACCCACTCTGAATTAATTTACCGCATTTGGTGCTTTCTTGAGAAAGTAAATGATCTACATCTATATAGCTTACAAAATCAGTAATGCCATTACAGAAAATTAATGGATAAACACATGATTTGCTATATTCTCTTTTTGCAAATTATCTTTTGAAATGATCATGTCATAAAATATGAAACTTATCATAAGGTAAAGTGTGTAACTTTAAGGAGAGATGTGTGCTAACCAATATCAAAAAAATCTGGGCTGGTTAAACCAACATGTGAATGAGCTTAAGACCATAAGTTCACCTCTGGCATTGGTCGGAGAAACTAGAATCCTGGGATTGAAGAAGTCAGCAAAAGCCTCTTTAGTTATCCTTGTGAGCATTTGGTCTTCGAAGCACCTCCAGAGTGTTCCATCATTCTATCACATAGTAGGAGATCCTCAATGACATAGTTTACATCTTCCAGGGAGTACTTATTCTACTTTCAGCCCCCTAAGATGTTGGAACATTCTACTTGATAAGCTGAACTATTTCTTTCAGTTTTGGTCATCAGTATCTCGCTCCTACACTCTACCTTTTCCACAGTGACTTCAGATGCTGAGGTCACAGGCAAATGATGGGTATTCAGTGTGAACAGTGGCAGAAGTCTCACATCCATATTACAGTTTTCTTTCACAATCATCAGAAGGAATCATCATAAGAAACATTATTTCTGAATACATAGAGAAAACAATATGGCTTTCCTGGTCTTACTCATGCACCTCAGAGCTCTGCTGGATTGGGCAAAGTAATCTAAAAAGAAAGTAAAAAATAATGATATTGTGACTAAATTTCTCTAACGGTGATTTACAAGGCCCTTATGTCCATTGCCTCAGTTTCCTTATGGATAAAATAAGAAGGCTTATATAATTTTACCAGCTCCATATCTCTTGGGTGCTGTGTAAATTAATTACTTAATGTTTGTATAGTGCTTGGAAGGTAAAAAGCACTAACAAAGTATCATTATTCAAGGAATAAAATACTATAATGTAAACATTAAGGAGGCTTTGGAACAGATGGTAGGAAATCAATTCCATTTCCTTTTGTATACAATACATGTAAATCATATTTGCTGCACAAAGCATGAGTATACTTGAAACTTTTAATAACACCACAGGTCACTTTTGTTTAAAGAACACATCAGTGTAACTTTAACTCTGAATCTGAAGTCAAGAGAGGGCTGTTTTATCTCTTAGAGAGGGTTCTGAGACAGGACTCTGGGCTGTCTCTTTCCCGTCTTTCTCTCCTCTTTTCTGCTTGCTATTCTTCTACTTCCTTCCATAAATTCTGAGGAGCAACTAGATTTGGTGAATGGTTCAGAAAGGAAACCATCCCGACTCTTCCTCCCTTATTTTCACAGCTAGGATGTCAAAAGGGCTCACTGCTAGGATCAAAACTCCAGGTCAGTAGTGGAGACCTGGCTTCCCTTCTATGATATTGTGATAATAAGAAATATATATACTTGGTGTTTGTTCCTGGCACAGGCTCCTAAAATTCTTGGAATTTCTGAGTGCTAGGGTAAGAGGAGCATCTTTTGTTATCCATAATAAGCCCCCTTCCAACCATACCATAATTTATCCTAATGAATAAATTCATTGCCTTTTGGAAGTACCTGTTGGAAGGCCCTAGACAGCTTCAAAATGGAGCTTGTCACCAGAAAGAACAAGACATGATTAGAGAGCTGTAAATTTTGGCTCCACCCCTAGATGTCTGGGGAGGGAGAGGGCCTGGAGATGGAGTTCAATCACCAACGATTTAATTAATCATGCCTTCACAATGAAACTTCCATCAATACCCTTCCAGGCTGGTGAATACATCAAGGTGTTTGGAAGGTTGCAAACCAAGAGAAGACACTCTTTACATACATCTTGCCTATGTATCTCTTTCATTTGGCTGTTCATGAGTTGCATCCTCTGTAATAAACTGGTAATGGCAAGGAAACTGTTTCCTTGAGTTTTGTGAGTTGTTCTAGCAAATTATTCAACCCAAGAAGAGGGTTCTGGAACCCCTATTTATAGCTGGTTGATCAGAAGTAGGAGAGGCCTGGAAGCTGCAACTGACATAGAACGTGGAGGCAGTCTCATGGGACTGAGCCTTAACTTGTGGGATCTGACACTGATTCCAGGTAGTGTCTGAACTGAATTGAACAGGACAATACAAGCTGGTGTTGGAGAATTAACTACTGTGGGAAAAACCCCTCACCTCACAGATTTGGTATTGGAAGCGTTCTACGGACAGAAACAGATCATGGTACCCTCCAAGTCATCACCTTTAATAATCTTTTAATAGCGTTTTTTTCCCCCATGATTTTTTAGGCACAGAATATTAGTTCTGTTTTTTCAAGGTTGAAAAGACACAAGATCAGTATTAGTTTATTCTCTTTGTAAATATTAACTGGCTCTTCCTTAATGTATTCATCTCTGCTTTCTGGCATACATTACCCTCTTTGGTCCTAGAAAGTAATAGTCACTGCTGTTATTCTCAGCAAAATAGCAACATAATAAAAGCTGTCAGCATAATAAACATGCAACAGAGGACAACCGAATTTGAGGCACCTCTTTTTATTATTCAAAGGAAAATCAACCTGCTAAAAGGATTTACCAGTTCAGTAGTTCATTGGCAATGCAGAACAAGTGTGTGCAGTAAAGTACCAAAAAAGAAAAAAAATCTTCCTCAAGTCTTATACATGCTAATTAAGTGAGTAAAATGTTGTGAGTGGACATTCAAAGAACAGCCCAGGCTTTCTTTGATAACTAAGCTAAGAAGGGAGAAGATTATCGGACACAGCTTTCATCTTCTACTTGTGACCCAGAAGCTGCAAGAAACAGACCCTTCTGAGGAACACAAGGAATCTGGGATGGGCTTTCTCTTCCTCTCCACCCGTATCTGAGGCCTTCACAATATGAATTTGGGGTCAGGCCCTGATAGGTTCCCCAACCATCATCTCCCAGTTCTGGCATAATTCATTATGGTTAGGAAGGCCTGGGTCAGCCGGAGCTGGGCGGGAGTTTATGTTGCCTAAGTGCATGGCAGGCTTTGACCAGAGTCACATGATGCAGTTGCCGGTAACATGGGATGCTGGATACCTGTGCACAAATGCTGTTCTGTCCCTGGAAAAGGAGAGGACCTCCAGGTTTCACCCTTCTTTGGAGGTCACACAGTCCTGACAGTTGCATAAGTGAGTTTCTGTGAGTCCTGCCAGGTTATTTGGCCCTCTGCCTCAGCAGTCTATGCTATCTTGTCTGTTAGGGTTGACACAAAGGCTTTTTGAAAAAGAAGTGACACATATTGGGTCTGTTTAAAAGGCTCAAAAGGAAAGTTCGATGTAATGCTTTAAATTCACCTTTTTTTTTTCACCTTGAAATAGTACCCTAAAAATTTTTTTCTGACTTACCTACAGATATCATTTTCTGCTTCCTCTAATCCAAACTGATTGTCAAACACTAGCTGTATCCTCGTATTCTCCTGAGAGTGGAGCCGCCATGTCAGGAGCAGGTTCCTGGGGTAGCTGTTCGGGAACCGAGGACTCTGCACGAAGCCGTTTCCTTTCACCTGGATGGTCTCATCTCTTCGGTACAAGTCTGTGAGGTGATTGCTCTCTGTTAGTAGTCACAACTTGTAGAAATTAGTATGTTGCTCCAATTACAGGAAAGTAAAAAAAAGAGAACAGTTTACAACACGTCATATTTCAAAACACTTCTTAATTTTGCTTGAAACATTAAGTCTAAATGGTAGCCTCTGGTTAAACAAACAACATATCTTTCTTCTATTATTCTTTACCTCCCCAAATTCCTCACAAATATAGACTTGATGCCTAATACCTTACACTTGGAGGGTAGGGTTTCTTAACATCATTCTTGACAAGCAAAAACTAACAACCATCTCAGAATTCAGGTACATTTAGATTGCAATTAAAATCAGCAAATAGGCTGGATGCGGTGGCTCACGCCTGTAATCTCAGCATTTTGGGAGGCTGAGGCAGGTGGATCATGAAGACAGGAGTTTCGGACTATTCTGGCCAAAATGGTGAAATCCCATCTCTATTAAAAATGCAAAAATTAGCTGGGTGTGTTGGCACCTGGCTGTAATCCCAGCTACTTGGGAGGCTGAGGCAGGAAAATCGCTTGAACCCGGGAGGCAGAGGTTGCAGTGACCTGAGATCGTGCCACTGCACTCCAGCCTGGCGACAGAGTGAGATTCCGTCTTAAAAAAAAAAAAAAAAAAAAAAAATCACCAGATAATTTCAAATAGTTCATCCTTCTCCTTTTCCATGAAATGCAAATAGATGAACTTTTTTTCTTACACCGATGGTATAGCAATCTATGTCCAGTGACTAGCGTCTGAGATACTCAATAAAGACTGCTAAGTGAATGAATGAACGAAAAACAAAAGAAAAGACTCCAGTGATGTTTAATGACCCTTTATTTTATATTCAAATGACATTTTTCGATGGGTAACCTTCTGGTTAAACCAACAACACATCTTTCTTCTAGTAGCCCCCACCTCCCTGAATTCTTCACAAATCCACCCTTGATGTACAACTTTGTACTTTGGGTGCTCTCTTAATATCATTCTTGACAAGCAAAGACTAACAACAATCTCAGAACTACAGTTCTTTTAGTATGGGTTAAAATCAGCAAATAATTTCAAATAGTTCTTCCTTCTACCACCAAAAATCATAATTTTGTGTCTTGGGTTTTCTAAGACTTAAAATAGGTCCAATTCTTATTGTATTTTCTCTATGTAGTTAGCCAGATAAAAAGAATTTATCTGGTTTTTGTTCTGGGTTCTTGGAAGAGAGTTTCCAAACCCTTGAAATTTCTCACGTGATAGAAATATTTTTGTTATCCATGATATGGCCCCTAG
Source organism: Colobus angolensis palliatus (assembly GCF_000951035.1). Classification (NCBI taxonomy): domain Eukaryota; kingdom Metazoa; phylum Chordata; class Mammalia; order Primates; family Cercopithecidae; genus Colobus; species Colobus angolensis. The sequence goes on from NW_012120709.1 coordinate 10,363,556, forward strand.
GACCACGTCTGAATTTATGCTAATGAAGTGACTCACTGTGGGCCCGCAGATAGCTTCAGGATGGGGGTTAGCCATGCCAGATAGACCAACTATGTGATTAAGGGTTAGGGCTTGGAGCCATTATGACATTTAACCTGATCTCTCTCCCAGCCTCTGGGGATGAAAGGCGGATTGAAGATTGAGTCCACTCATGTTGATAATGATTCCATCAATCATGACTGCATAATGAAACTCCAATGAAAACTCTAGACACAAAGACTTGGGTAGGTTTCCTAGATGGGGATACACATTGATGTACACATTGATGTCCTGAGGACACAGAAGCTTCATGCTTGAGACCCTCTCAGACCTTACCCTATGTGCTTCTTTATTTGGCTGGTCCTAATTTATATCCTTTATGGGAGGACTTTAATTGTAAGTATAGTGCTTTTCTGAGCTCTGTGAGCTGTTCTAGCAAATATCAAACCTGGGGGGCTTATAGGGACTCCCAAATTTATACCCAAATGGTCAGAAGTGCAAGTGAGCTGGGGTCCCCCAAACTTGCAGTTGATGTCTGAAGTGAGTACCATATTGTGGTGCTTGTAATTTTAACCTGTGAAATTTGGCCTAACTCTGGGTAGTTTTCATCAGAATTGCATCATACAGTGGATCCCCTTTTCATCTCTCTCAATATTCAGAGTTTGTTGCATTTCGGATTTTGGCTTTTTAGGCCCCACCATAAGCAGACCTCCAGCCACAGTCTATTTATGTTCTCCTGCAGAGAGTTTACTTTGAGGGACTATAATTCAGTGAGCCTGGTCAGGGAAGCTATGTTTGCTGGTGTAAACCACTGTAAGGTAGGGTTTCTGAGGGTGGCTGTTAGAGCTTCCAAAAATAAGACAAAGAGGATAAGAATTGGCATGTGAAGTACAAGTCTCTTTTGCAAGTGATTTTGCATATGGGAATTTAAACTTTTTTGGGACTCATTTAATGTTAATGTGTTGCAGCTTGTTCAAGCTAGATTTGTGTGGGAGAGAGTTGTAGGAAAAGCAACGGGTAGTTGAGGGATGTCCCCACTCCCTGCCTCCAGATGAAGGCAGTGGCCTGCAGTCATGGCAGCACTTCCAACAAGCACAGCAAGCAGACAACTTCCTAGGAGCCGAAAATCATTTCTGCTCATTGAGTCTTTTCTCTTCCCTTGATAAAAGTTCAGCTGTGGAAACTGGTGTCTGCTAAGGGGATTTTAGGCAATGGGTCTTCATATGGTTTGGCTCTGTGTCCCCACCCAAATCTCATCTCTAATTGTAATCCTCACATGTCAGGGGAGGGACCTGGTGGGAGATGACTGGATCATGGGGTGGTTCCCCCATGCTGTTCTCGTGATAATGAGTGAATTCTCATGAAATCTGATGGCTTAAAAGTGTGGCGGTTCCCCGCAACCCCTGCCTCCTGCTGCCATGTAAAAGGTGCCTTGCTCCCCCTTCACTTTTTGCTGTGATTGTAAGTTTCCCAAGGGCTCCTATGCCGTATGGAACTGTGAGTCAATTAAACCTCTGTTCTTATAAATTACCCAGTCTCTGGTAGTTCTTTATAACAGTGTGAAAAACGACTAACACAGGTCTGAACACTGTTTTCTAGGTTGACTGATTTGAGCTATTAGTCAGTCAACAATTACATATTAAGCACAGATTAACCATATTGTATTATAGTATTTTCAAGATTTCTATCACTTGAGTATTACCCTCACAATTTTTGCCATATTTTTGTACCTCTAGAGCTATTATTAGTCTCTCTCTAAATTAATATTTTAATCAAAAGCAAATTTATTCTAAAATAAAACTTTATGCCAATAATATAAATGGCAAGCAGCCATCATTTGCCACGAATAGAAGGTAACCATGAGTCTAAATATAAAACTACTAATTTTTAAGCTTTCTATCTCAGGTATTCAGAGTCCTCATTTGTATAACGGAATTGAACAGCATGTTTTCTCTTTGGTCTCTTTCATGGGTATTATATATTCTTTCTTCACAGTTCCAGATGCTATGTTAAATATGGATATAATTTAAAATGTTTAAGGAACGGTTCTTGTCTTCATACACTTGGAAAACAAAGTTGATGCATACTGCACAAATGTAAACAGGTAAAAGGGAATATTAAGTGCTGAGTGTAAATGCTATGGTTGCTCAAAGTCCAGGTGAGTGGCAAGGGCTAATGTGGAGAATGTGTTCATATGATCCTTGCAAGAGGCCTGCCCAGAGCAGAGTCCAGGTGGCCCCAAGTGAGACACAAGAGGGCTACAAGCTTTAAAGGAACTATGGAAATATTTGAAAGCCAGATAGAAACATCTCCACTTGATATGGGAACAAACAGAGCAGCCCTGGTGTGGGTGAATAGTTTGTTAAAAGGAAGATTAGCCTGTTGGTGATACAGTACTGGAGAGAAAGTGCCTGCAGCATCAAGGTCTCCTAGGAACTAGAGGTGAGGGTAACAAGGTCCTATTCTAGAAGGGCAGGTGGGAGTGATGCCACTTTGGGGGAAAAATAGAAAGGAATGTAAAAGTATGGGTAAGACGCAGCAGCAGCATGCTAAGCCTAGAGCCTGGGCTGAGTGTGGTATTATTGATACTCAGGGATGCTGCCAGGGGAAACATTTTTAGAGGAATGTAAGTTTGGTTTTGAAGTGGTGATGAGTAATTCAAGTGGAAACTTAGCAGGCTTTGGGGTTACAGAGCTAGCTGGGAGAACAGATCAGACACAAGGCCTCAGCTCAGAGAGGAGAGAGGAGGCCTTGGGAATCAGTGATCCCTCTGAAGAAGTGTCCTGAGAAGGGAAGATGAAGCTTGGTGCTGGCACACATGCCCTGGGAGTGGCAGATGACAGAAGAAGTGCCCACCTGGAGTAATGGTTGGGAAGGAAGCTGTGTGTAAGTCAGGCTGCCCAGAAAAGGGACAATTTCAAGGACAGAGTGGTCAATAAAGTCACATGAAAACCAAGACCAGGGGACAACAAGACGGAGAAAAGACCACAGAACTTGGCAATAACAAAGTCAATGATATCCTTTCAAAGTACACTTTTAGAAATTTTCTAAGTATAAAAGGGGACTCTTTTTTTTCCCTAAAACATCATTAAAGTCTACACTGTCTTAAAGGTATTAACTCTGGTTATAAATGAATGCCAACTACATTTTTATGAACCTGTAGAAGGGGTGGGGAGAGGGGCTTTCCTTATGTAGTTTGATTAGGACAGTACAGTCAGCCCTCCATATCCATGGGTTCCACATTCATGGATTCATAAACATCAAATTGAAAATATAAAAACAGGATGCTTGTGTCTATGCTGAACAAGTACAGACTATTTTCTTGGCATCATTCCCTAAACAATACAGTGTAACAACTGTTTACACAGCACTTACATTGTTTCTACAGGTGATTTTAAAATATAGAAGAGGATGTGCATGGGTTACATGCAAATAGTACATCATTTTATATAAGGGGTTTGGTATCCTTGCGGTATGTGGAGTGGGAAGGGGTTCTGAAACCAATTCCTCATTAATACTGAGGGACGACTATATTCATTTTCAATTTTGCAAATTTGTCACAGACCTATGCTGCGGTATATTGAACTATAGGGGAAAAATAACAATATTTCAGATTTATTTTTCCAAACAATTCTGCCAAAAAATATAACTAAACAAAATATGAACAACAGCAAACACTGCTAATTATGCTTATTTTGTGACTGGCATTGTTCTAAGCAATTTGCATACTTCATTTGTAGGGTCTAATCACTATATACAGATGATCTCTTGTGTGTGTATGCATGTCCATATATATTTATAACCACTTTGAGATAAGTATTATTACTAGCATTTTTTTTTTTTTGAAATGGTGTCTCATTATGCCACTCAGGCTGGAGTGCAGTGTTGTGGTCTCGGTACACTGCAACCTCTGACTCCCAGGTTCAAGCAAGTCTCCTGCCTCAGCCTCCCAAGTAGCTGGGATTATAGGCATGCACCACTATGCTCAGCTAATTTTTGTATTTTTAGTAGAGACAGGGTTTCACCATGTTGGCCAGACTGGTCTTGAAAGCCTGACCTCAAGTGATCTGCCTGCCTTGGCCTCCCAAAGTGCTGGGATTACAGGCGTGAGCCACTGTGCCCAACTCATTACCACCATTTGACAGATGAAGATTCTGGGGAAGAGTGAGGTCTAGTAACTTGCTCAAGGTCACAGAGCTAGTGAAAGGTAGAGTCAGAATATAAACCAGACAATCTGGTTCCAGAGTAGATGCTTCTAACCACTGTGCTATAGAAAGTGTTCATTCTTTTTAGTGTGAGATTTGCTTGAGGCAATTTTAGATTCTTTGCTATCTGTAATGTACTTCTTAGTCACACTGTTTACATATAATTTAACTTCATGCCAACTCAGGGCTATTCTTAGCAGAAGAGTTATAATGAATTATAGATACAAAGAACAACCTATCAGGTTAAACGTGAAATAAGTACCAAAGTATTATATACAAAGTCATATTCCTAAACAAAGGCATTTACTATGATAATAACAGCTAACATTTCTGGAGCAATTAGTATTGCCAGATACTCTGATAAGTGGTTTAAAGCCATTACTTCATTTAATCCTCACAACAACCCTATGCCATTGGTATTATCCCCACTTTACAAAGGAAGTTTTGAAAATTTAAGAAACTTGTGACCTCAGGCACAAAGCTTGTGGTGGAATCAAGATGTGACCTTAGGCAGTCTACTACTTTCAGAGCACACATGCTTAACCAGAGCACTGTATTACTGTTAAACTACAAAAATAGGAAAAAAATCACTTTTCACAGAGAGGAAATAATTTTTATGTATGTTTATATAATACGAATATAGTTTTATTTTGTATTTTAATGCAGAAAGAGGTTCACATCTTCATAAACTCTGAGCTGTGCCTTTGACTTAAAAAAAAGCCAATTAAAAATTTTTAAAAGCCAAAATTTTATATAATTGTCTATTTTATTCCTAATTGTTCAGGAAACCCAGCTCACCCAACCAAGTATCCCAGGAGCTCATGAAAGTCACTGTAGGCACTATTACTTATCCCTGAAATCCATCTAGACCAATGGTTTGCTACGTGTGGTCCCCAGAGCATCATCATTAACATCACCTAGGAGCCTGTTAGGAATGCAAATTCTCAGGCCCTACTCCAGACCGACTGAAGCAGAAATGCTGGGCATGGAGCCAAGCACTATATATATTAATAAGCCTCCCAGGTGATTCTGATGCACCCTAAGGTTTGAGAACTACTGACCATGTCATTATTTCTATTTTGCTTCGTATTCCTGACTTTCCTGCCACCTCTTTACTTTGACTCAGTAACTCAAGTCTGGTTTTTCATTTTGTGTCCTTGACTGATGACCTGTTGATATGGACAGGAGACAGAGAAATACTGGGTAGAAGGGGGTAGTTCCCCAGCAAAGGCCCCACCGTCAAGCCTGGAAATCCACAGCCCTAAATGGGAACAGGTATTCCTGTTTTCGTTCCCAAAAGTTGCCTTTGGGCCTGCCACACCACCCTACCTTGTACCCATAAAAACTTCAGACCGCAGGCTCCAGAAGCAGACGAGGAGGAGACAAACCGAAGTGCAGAAGAATGGCCAAACGGCGTGGCAGAGAGAAGAGAAGGAGCATCTGAATATCAAGAGGAGTTCAGCTGGGGACAGCTAGACAGGAGACAGCCAAACTCCAGGGAAGAGCATATTCCCACTCCATCCTCCTTCCAGCTTCCTATCCATCCCGGTGAGAGCCACCTCTACCATTCAATAAAACCCCCGCATTCATCCTTCAAGTCTATATGGAACCTGATTCTTCCTGGATGCCGGACAAGGACCTGGGTACCAAGAGGGCATGGAGCTGGTTAACACTTAAGCTGTCTGTGGACAGCAAGGCTAAAAGAGCACACTGTATCACGTGCCCATTTGGGCTTTGGGAGTTGCAGATACCCACTCCTGGACGTTGCTGTGGGGGTGGACCCCAGGGGTCTCATCTGCGTGCTCCCCTCCTGTAAGGGGTTTGAGTGTGCATGACAGCTAAACAGGAGGAGCCACATGCCTGTTGCAAGCCCTAAGTGGGGGATCAGGGAAGTATCCCGTTTCACTGTCTCAGGCTCACTTTTCTATTTCTGACCTTGGAACCTCCTCCAGGATGTCATTTCCAGTATACAATGACTAGAGCAAGAGGCTACACACCTTGGTGGCTTTGACTGTCTTTGACAGTCTCACCCCTCATCCGGCTTTCCCATTCATAAAGAAGTCACCCCGGCCCCAATAAATGTATGCGATAATCCATCATCATCTATAATGCTTAAGGAGAAATGAAACTGTGAGTAACGGTAATGATTTTTTATTCTCATATCATAATATTATACATGACAACAAAAGATGCAAAAGGAAAACAGTTGTTGAAGTAAAAATTAAAATATTTGATCAAACAATGATATAGTTGCAGGCTGCGCCATCTCACACAAACTCAGTGGAACACTACAAACATGCCCTTTTGTCTCTTTTCCCCATAAGACAACTCAGAAACTTTTCCCCATAAGAAACCAACAGCACGACTGATAGTGACAAACCCTTTTCAGCTACATGCCAAAAGTAATCAAGAATCAAGAAATTCCAAACTTGTAAAAAGATTTTTTAACAAAATATCATTAATAAAAGTGCTGTTTCATGATCCTATAATATGTCATAGCAATAATGTTTGCCCAGAATGTAGTTGAATGATATGCAAACTATATAGTCGCACTTCTGCTGCTAAACAACCACAGTAACCTAAATTGGTGTCGGATGTAGTATAGTTTATAAACACCCATTTTGCAAGTCCATCATGGAAATAAGTTGACAAAATAGGAAACAAATATTATACTTTCATTCTGTTTTTTTATAATAATTGTTTTGTTGTTACTTTAACAGGTAACAAAAGCAACAGAGAAAAGGGATTTATTGCAAGCCCAAAGAATGGAAGCTTTACATATTTAAGAGCAGAGTCTTGAAGTCAGCTCTACCTCTTTCTAGTCCTAGTAACTCTTCCCCCGTATTACAAACAGCAGCATTACTCACACCATGTCATCCCTCTGGCTTCTGTTTTCCAACCTAATACATTAGGGAGCTTAATAATGTGGCAGATTCCTTTCAGGTCCAAAATGACATGACACCTTAATAGTTTTCTTCCAAGGGGACAGAAATGCCAGTGGTTTGACTGTGGGTAATAGATAAGATTAAACAATGCTCGGAAAATAAAATCTCAAATCTTAAATCTTCGATGGGTAAGTGGTCAGACACTTTTGCTAACCATATGTAATATTCTATTATATTAACATTATATATAATAGATATTATATATAGTTGTATGCCATCATCTTAAATAAGAATATAAATGGGTAATACAAGTTGTTCAGACACATATTGTTTGGGAAAGTCTCTATTTCTCTTCAACTAGAAAATGTCCCAGGCACATAATTATCCACTTAGCACATTAATTTGTGTTGAAAACATTATGAAGGAATTAAAATAAATGTTTTAATGTAGAAACGATGTATTCTATCTTTTGCTCCCTTTAAAACTAAGTAAAGACTTCTTTTTGAGTCTATCTAGGTATAAGAGATAAAAACTGAAGATACTCAAAGGTGCTGTATAATTTCTTTAAAGTTTCAAAGGAAAGTAAAAATCATATTGGAGAAAATTAAACTCCTGAGACAAAGGACTATGTCTTGTTAATCATTATAACCCCAGTACATTGCCAGTCTGGGCATATGAGACTCTCAAAATATATTTGTAAAAACATACATGGATGAATGGTTATTACAAATAATGCATATTATTTATGCATATTATAATAATAATACAAATTATTAATACAAACCTGAAAGACATTTAAAGATAACAAATAAAAGGCAATTTTATCAGAAATAAAATTGTAAAATGCCCCAAATATTTCACTTCCAAGAAATTCATATTAATGCAGCCAGGGGCCCTACATTTGCGAGAACACATTTAGCATGAACGTTAAGGGATTATTTTTGGAAGAGCTGCATTTAAATGATCCTGCTTACCATCTGGTTTACATATTAATTCTGAAATGACTACTTACTCTGTCCTATTTCCACTGGACAACCTACCAGCAGCACCAGAGCCAGGCCCTACCATACTTTAAAAAGTTGTGACTCTGAAAGAAAAGAAGAAAAATGCTGGAACAAAAGTAAAAGAGTTTGCTGTATATGTGGGGGCTGCTCTTGGATTTATTAGGCAATGTACAAAATCGGTGACTGACTAGATTCCATAGGTTCTCATCCTATGCAACCATGTAATTTAGAGTGGCAAGTTCAGCAAAATGAATCCAAATCAGTCCTGTGTCTTGCAAATGCATTATTATTATTAGTAGTAGTAGTAGTACTCAATCACCTCAAGTAATTTCTGCACTCTTCCTCAAAGAATCAAAACGTAATAAAGTGTCCTTTGATGCAAAACAGTTCCTTAATTGATGAGACAATGTGCGGTATTTTGTTGAAGCAGCCAAAAAGAAATGAAAGAGATGGAGAATAGAAAAGAGATTAGAACAGGAAGTCCCTAATTTAAAAATGAATAGGTCAATTTGTACCACAGACCCTAAAATACGCAACTTGGATTAAACTGAATTTAATTAGATAATTTTCCATAAATTATCTCCTAACTTAAAAAGTACAGGGTTGGAGTCTCACCATGTGAACTGATAAAGGTGAAAATTAGACTCTAACAATGTTAGTTTAAAAATCAGCATGAAAGCTTTTTCAGCTTCTCCCCCCTAGTGTTTGCTAAGGCACTGAAGCTTGCAATCAATGAGCTGAAGTCCTCCTGGGACTATTAATAGGACAGTCTTCATTAAGGAATTTTTGGTTAACACATGTTCCTAGTGAGAATTAGTCTTCCAATAGCTCACATTAGCTTCCCCAAAACAACATCCACCTGTGCTCAGTCTATGGCCTGCCATTAAGAAACTCAAGAGCAAAGCTGATTAAACATCAGACATTTATTTAGAATTCTCCAGCAGAGATTTTTCTAAGATCTCAGTAGTAATACAAAACCTTTCTGTTTATAAAGATTTGGGGAAGGAGTTGGTTGTTTGCCAGTTACATATCTTTTTTTTTTTTTTTTAAACATTACAGCTCTTTATGGCACAAACCAAGATATTAATGTTACATAAACAGCCATGCTCACAGTAACAATTTGGAGACAATGTTTTTTGTAATCACTTGATTATTCCCTGAGCTCAAAATTATTCATCTTCAAGAATCTGAGTCCACCAAAAATGAATAAATGAAAAAGTACTATAAAGTCCTCTTGAATACTTGCCAGAAACACTCACCAGGAGTGTAATAATGCCCAAAGTATTATATTGATAATTATCATTCTTCACCTCACTAGATCTTTTAATGTACAAAAGTTTGTTTTCTTATTGTACATCAGTGAGCAATCATATTATTTCCTTCAAAATAGCTTGTATTTTACAGGTAGATTACAGAAATGATGGTAAAATATTAAAATGGAAATAATTCAACTTTCTGAAATGACTTTTGGTCTAATTTTTAGAATATCTGAATCTAGATAAAGATTGACCTAAAATAACTATGCTAGATTTTATCACATTCATATTAATTAATTCTCTGATAATTCTCTTTTCTTCTATGGTAGTCTGTTTGTGTTGCAATATTGCCATTTACATATAAAGAATGTGAAAAAATGAAATAATAAAATTCAGAACTGTGAGGGTGAAGGGAAATGTTGAATGGCACGGTAGAAAGTATTACAATATCTAAGGCTTCTGAATAGAGAGATTCTTTCCATCATACTAACTTAACACCCAGAAAACAATAAGACAACCACAATGACAAAAATATCTGCTTTAATCACTGCCAACATAGCTCAGAGATATAGAAAGATTAGAGGGAAAATAGAAAAGTCATACCCAGGAGTAACAAGATTTAGCATTTTTTTCTAGAGAACATTTGTTATAGAAAAACCAACATTTTTATAAATATTGTCAAGAATGAGGATTTTCTCAGAGTAACTTTAAGAAGTAATCAACCCAATAAAGTTGATGCGGAATTGAACAGTGTGGATCAGAGGTGATGATCACAAAATATCCTGATGCTTTAAATGCTAGTCTGTATAGACAAAGATGAAAGCATTTTCTTAGTCACTTCTGACTAAAGGGCTCACAAATTCCTAGGAGAAAGCTGAGAGTGTGGTTTATCACTTGTGATGTATAAACTTATGACTATATTTAATAGGTACATTAGTTACCTATCACATAATGAACATATTGTGTATATTTATAATTATACTTAAATTTTTATTAAATCATATGGCTTCAGTGCTATTTATGTATTAAATCACTTTTCAATACCAAAGTCCTTGCATTCCAAAGTAATTTTTTCACATGTTAACATTTTAAAATAGGGTACTATCTTATGATTACTGTTAAATGTAACTGTCCAACTGTTAGGAAGAAGAGCAAGTTGGGACAGAGTTTTCATAGATTTTGTGAGCATAAATTTAGCCATGCATAGGAGATCATTGTTCATCTGATATCAACTTCAAATATTATCTTTGGTAACATAATATATGGATGAATTACAATGTATTTGGATAGCTGTCACTTGTAAAACATTTATAAAGGTTGTACTACATTGCAGTATGAAAATTTTAAAAAGTTTTTGTGAAGATAAATGAGTATGGAAAAATATGAAATAAAAATGTAAATATACTAAATAAATGAAGAAATAATATCACATCCATATTCTCTGGTAAAAAAAAAAAATACTCAGTGCTTTATAGGACCAAAGCTGGGAAGAGGTATTAAAGTAAAAACTGTATTTTGAGTTGTCACTGATGCTCCAGGAAATACATTCCTTGCCTTTCTCAGAAAATGCAATTAAAAGCAGTAGAAATTATGAAATGTCTCAGAATAGGTCAAATAATTAGTAAACCTATGAAAGATTAATGTAAATGATTCATGCGTTGTGATGGTGCTAAATAGCTACCTATCAAAAGTTGGAGGCTTTCAAGAGAATTACTTAATATCTAGTGATACCTAACCCAAGTAAGCAGAAAATGACACAATTAATGAAAATTCAGATGAATCCTAGCATTCTTTGATATTCCTCAAAATTATTTGGAGTCCTAAAAGTGCAATGTTGATCAAATCATAATAACACACACTGGTTCTGAAAAAGGTCACGTTATTTTGAAGCTATGTATCGATACTGAATTACCGAAGTGATTTAAAAGACTTTTGTGATTCAATGTCAAAAAGGCTTGGATTTGGACTTTGAGATAATAAAAGAGATTATACTTCTCTGGATAAATGCATGCTATTATCATTTGATTAAAAAGAGTTCTGTGTGCTTTTAATGCAGATCTTTTATTCTTCCCCAAAGCTATTCCTAAGTCAATGCTAGGTCATACAATGGATGGTGTTTTAGAATGAAATTTAGTTTCCTTGTTAGCTCATGCTAACAAATGTCTTCAAATGTCTTTGTGTAGACCACTGTGTCTCCTCCAAGGACTCTTCCCTAATATTACTCCAATGGAGTAGCATTAGTTAGGAAAGTACAGATTATACTAGCCTAAATCTTAGTGGTTTTAAAGTTTATTTTTTGTTCATGCTACATGCCCACTTTGGGTTGGTGGGGCTCCACTTCATGTTTTCTCACTCTAAAATCTGGGAAAATGAAGTTTTAGCACTGTAATAGTTAGAGCTATGCAGGAGAAACCAGGAGATGAAGAACAGCATAGAAAAACCACATGGCCATGATACGGACAAAAGGCAGGGAAATACAGGGTAGAAGAGCGTGGTTCCCCTGCAAAGGCCCCACCCACAAGCCTGAGCCTGCGGCCCTAAATGAGAACTTCATAACCTTGTTTTCACACCCAAATGTTGCTCTTTCTGAAACCACGCTGGCCCACCATGTAACCCACACTGTACCCATAAAAACCCCAAACTCCACTGGCAGACGAGCAGAGCAGTATGGCAGAGAAGGAGAGAAAAGAAGTGTCTGAACATTGAAGAGCAGCTGTACAGGTGGAGAGGAGTTTGGCCTGGGACAGCAGAACTCCAGGTGAAGATTATCTACCCAATCCATCTCTTTTCCAGCTCCCCATCCTGCTGAAAGCCAGCTCCATCACTCAATAAAACCTCTGCATTCACTATCCTTCAAGTCCGTGTGACCTGATTCCTCCTGGATACAAGAATGCAGGTACCAAGAGGGCAGGGTATAAAAGGCTGTCATCCTGACTCTCCACTGAGCTGGTTAACACTTAGCCGTCTGTGGATGGCAACTACTAAAAGAGCATTAATTGTAACACACCCCTAGATGCTACTGTGTGGCTGGAGCCCAAAAGCACTCAACCCAGCCTGGCACCCACTCGCCTCCATGCTCCCTGTCCTGCAAGGGGTTTGAGTGCAGCAGTCAGTGAACCACACAGAACCGTTGCAAGACCTGTGAAGGGGTCCAGGGAACTTTCCTGTCTTAGCCCGACCTAACTTCCAATAGAGTGGATGCCTGGAAGTAAAGGAGAACTGAAAACTGATGAACAGTTTAATAGTAACTACTTCAATGGCATACTTACTTCCCATATGTAAAAGCATCAGGCTTGACTTGTCTTTTTGTTTTCCAATAGGCAGCATGATCTAACCATACACTGAATAACGTCTCATTGTTATTATTATAAATCATTGCAATGGTGGCAAAATAGATGGTCAGGATAGAAATGTATCTCCAAGCAGAAGATTCATAAAGATTCGGTGACTACAGAGGAAGAAAAATGGTGCTGAGCTGCCAAAAAAATACATTTGAGCAAGTGGTCTTGATCTTTGTCAGAATTTGTTATCTTGCTAGAGATAGCAACTAGGTTTTTATTCAGTAGATAAATTAGGATAGTGACAGTAACCTCCAGTATTCATCTTAAGAAGGATTCTGAGCCTGTGTCTATGTTAAATGGAAAAAATGGAAATGACAAATTAACAATGTCTGGCATGGACCCAGAAACATAGAGACAGAAACATTTTTGCCATCCCTTTATATCACTACTGAATAATATTCTATGTCTGTTTCTCTACATTTTTGCTTCCTTCATGCGTATTCCACAAGACCTGTTCTGGTTTGCTTATGCCTGCAATCCCAGCATTTTTGGGAGGCCAAGTTAGGAGGATAGCTTAGGCCAGGAGTTTGAGACTAGCCTGGGCAACACAGCGAGACCCCATGTCTACTAAAAATAAAAAGACTAGCTGGGTGTGGTGGTATGCACCTGCAGTACTAGCTACTTGGGGAGCTGAGGCTGGTGGACTGCTTAAGCTCAGGAGTTTGATGCTATAGTGAGCTATGAGTACACCACCGCACTGTAGCTTGAACGACAGAGTGAGATCCTCTCTCCAAACAAACAAAAGGCAAACATGCTTTCTTGTGGGACCACCTATGGTAACCTAGAATCTTTTTTTCAGATGAGTTAGAAGTAGCCTTTAATAAAGGATAATACATACTAGCATTTAATACACCTTGATAAAGATGGGATTGTGTGTGCCTACATTGCTAAAAGAAACCAATTTGTGAAGCCAAATAGGCATCTTCGAGGTCTACTGTGGTTTATGCTAGAAAATTGGTGAGCTTTATGGAAAAAATGACTAACAATATACCAGCATCTGTCTGGCTTCCCTTGGAGCCCATATATTAATAATAATCAGATAGTCTCTCACATGATCAGCAGAAAAGAAATTTGAAGTTATATTCTGGGACAAGACCAAAAGTAGTTCATCACTCTATCAGCATTTATTGAGATTTTACAGAGTGCCTGGTGGGAATTAGGAGCTGCATTTAGATGGTGAATAAATTCATGCTTTCATCCTCAGTATGATCCCACTAGGCAGAATGGGCAAGTTCTCCATTTCTCTGTTGCTGTTATTTTTGCAAAGGAAAAGATAGAACTTACTATTTCCATCATTTGAAGGCTTCAAGGATATTGCTGGTGAATCTGTTCCTCCAAATTCTTAATGTGCTACTTAAAAATATTAATTCATAAACCATGAATACTTGCTTTTAAATCTTACTAGATTTTCTTCTGAAGCACACTCAACAAAAATCTAAGTTTCAAATTGAGCTAGAGTTACTAATCTTCTGTGAGATTGCCACAAATGCCATGCTATGAGAAGGCAGCAATTGAAACAAGATTCTCTTTTCTTCTTAGATTGACAGGGTACTGCTTGAAAAAGAAATGTAGATTTTGTTTATTCTAAAGGGGTCTCAGGTGTGAACAAAGCTACATTTTAAATTAATCTGAGAAAAAGACCAATTTTAGAGGCAAGGAGAACTACAGGTCATCTTTCTTGGTATTTCAGAAGAAAAAGAAAACTAAAGACAGCATTACCTTTGTAACTGGAATACAAAAAAAAGCATTTTAAAGCAAATGTGCACATAGGAAAATCATCTATTTAACTTTATCCTTAAAGAAAACAGTACATTTAAAAGCATGATTTTCTAGCCTACATATATCTCTACATTAGATCTAGTAACTATGTACTGAATGAAATTGGGCTTTAATAAGTTGAAAACTGAATAAATTAAAAAGCACCAGAGTATCAGTAGGCACTGAACTCCAGAATGGCATATTTCACAAAGTTAAAATATCATGTGAGAGTTTTTCATGGTTGTCCAATTTAGCCATTCACCCATTTTCCATTTCTACTTTCATTTTTGGTTAAAAACAGAGACACAGACAGTCCCTTCATGCATATAAAGAGCTCACATGGGAACAACAATGAATGCCAGCTGGTTTTTACTATCAATTTCAGGTTTGTGCTACAGAGTCCAAAACCCCAACAGAAACACATTCTCACAATGAATCAATTTTAAATAGTAGTAAGCTCTCAAAACCTACTTGTTGAATGAATCCTTCTGAAATTTTACACATAGGCAGAGGTCTTTTTATTTGCATAGCATCACACGTTTCATGAATCTGCTGGTCTTATAAAAGCTAAGTTTGGCTGCAAATTTTACAGATGACCAAACTAAAATTGACTGAGACAATAAGGAAAATGTGTCATCTCTCACAGGAAGTCAGGAGGTAGATACTTTCAGGTTTGATTAATTCATGGCTTTGGGTGGTAGACATGGGTTTTTCCACCTTTCTGTTCTGCCATCCTGAATGTGTTGGCTGCTCTCTTTAAAACGTGACAGCAGTTCCAGCTATCTCTCCCTCACAGGGCTGGATTCAAGGCCAAAGGAAAGGCCTTTCTCGACATATTTCTAAGTATCTTTTTAAGGAAGTGGAGCCTTTCTCAAACCCCCAAGCAAGCGTTCCCTCTGTCTCATTGGGCAGAATCTGGGCATATTCTCACGCCTATGCCAGTCCTGGCAAGGGGTACAGTTACTGTGCTTCTGGCCCTTATACATGTCCTTTTCTGCCTCTCTTTCATGCTTCAAGTGTGGTCTGCCACTTCTTCATCTGTTAAGTATTTCTAATCCTGCCTCTCTTTCACAAACTGTTTTGATTATTTTTCTCATTTAATGTATTGTGTAGTATTAATGCTGTTGCCAATTTGTGCCTCTTTCCTTACTGGACTTTTTAGTTCTCTAGGGAAAGAGCTATGGCTCTGCTCCTTGATCTTTGTCTTCCAGCCACAATGGTCTGGCATGTCCTCCTCTGCTCCAAGCACTTCCCTGCCTTGGGACCTCCTTAGAATGCAAAGGGTGTCCTCTGCAAAGAATGCTCACCTTCTATCTCCTCACCAGGAAAACCCTGCTCTTACTGGGCATCATTTCTATCATTGCAGGTAACTCTTTTCCTTAAAAACACACATTCTACTTTGTATTATATTTGTGGATTTTATTGTTTCATATCTGGTTCTTCTAGCAAACAATAAGCTTTGAAAGGACAAGGATCATATTTGTCTTGTTCAATATTGTATGTCCAGCACCTAGCACAGAGCTGGCATACAGAAAATGTTCAATAAATGTTTACTGAATGAATTCATCCTTGAATCTCAAATGTATAAAATGCATCCTTTGGGTCAAGCATTGTGACAGAAAATTTAATAATGTGCCATTTTATTGGCACAAATGAGTCCCATTAATATCTGAGAAGTAAATTATTCAAGAATAATAAAAGAAAAAAAAACTATTCCTCGAGTCAACCAAATTCTGCCACATTATTACTTCTACCCATTTAACCAAAAACTATTAACATATTTATTTAGCATGTATTATTTTGTGCAAAGTACAATGGCAGACACGATAGGGTCAGGGAGACAAAAGACATAAATGTAACAAAGTGAGATATACAGCTGGAATATCAAACATACTTAATTCTGAACGCCAACTCCAAAAATGTTAAGACTCTTTCTGAAATAATGTCTTGAAAAGTTCTCTGAGGCTGTAGATACGATCTGGGGGAAATATTATCATGTATAATTATTAGTTTCTGTTATGAGCATAGAAGGGAGACACATGGCTGCACACATGTTATATTTTCTGTGTCTATTATAGAAGGGTTGACATAAATGAATTTTAAAAATAAAATGTGTTTGGAGTGTTCCCTACCACTTTCTAGTTGTGTGTCTTTGGGAAAAAGTTACCTAATCCAGATGTCAGTTCCTTCATCTACAAAATAGTGATAACATTAACATCTCCATGGGGCTGCTGTAAGCACCAGAAATAAAAATATGGAAATGTTTTACTAAATGTAAAACAGTCCACAAACGTCATTAAGCTAAACAGATGCACAGAAAAATAACAGCAATGAGTAAATAAACACCAAACAAATCTCTAGGCAGCAAACATTTTAGGAGTTCAGAAGATAGAAAGGCAGTTTCCTAGGCCAATTTATTGCTTCAGAGAGTAGAAGCAACACACTAGTAAAATGTAGGGATGGAGATATATACTTAATGCTGTATTTTAAATTTGGCCTTCCTTGACACTATTTCTAGAAATGTTAGGCCCTGCAGCTATTTCATTAATTTTTTTTTTCTAATAAGTTTGAGATGACTGTGACTGTCAACATAATAATGAAAATATAAACTTCATAAAGTATGACCTGATTCTATCCATTTAATCTTTCCCAAAGCTATTACAAATGATTTATTGATAGGTTCTAAATGGAAGTAAAAGATGAAAGATATGCTTCAATCCAATAAGAATGAGATAATATGTATGACAAACCATATAAATATTAATAATAGCAATATATTTTTATTACATCACATATGTATTTTAAATAGGTAACTTGTACACATTAAGGAACATAATGTTTTTAGAATATGATAGAAGAGGCATTGGAAAACATATTTTTCTATTTAGGGCAATGACTATATTTTAGGAATACTGGGCTTGGAAAATAGACTTATTTTATACTTCATTTTTCTTATGCATTTACATAATTGCCAAATTTCATGTCTATCCTAATATTACATTATTCCCTGCATAGACCTGTGCTACTGGTCAACAATTCTGTTTGAATAGTTTCAAACAGCAAGGAACTACAATGCTAATATAAAAGTACCAAATTCATTATGTTTTAATTTCAGTTCTGAAAATGTGTATAATCTATAGTTAGTGAAAGAAACAAAATCCCAGATTAAGGAATACATTTTTCTAGACAAGCTCTTGGATAATGCTACTCGAAGTGCCTGTCTGCTATATGAAGAATACTTTGAGCCAAGTTGAAAATCAAAACATACTGCTTCCTTCATTGACAATTTCTTGCTCCATAAAAACAATTTTAGCAAACTGAATAATGTACCTGGGGTCATAACTAATCTACATTTGGTACAACTGCTTTATCTTTTTGTGGACCAAAAGCAAAGGGTTCATGCAATGGCAGCTAGTCCATGGATCCCATCTGAGCTGCACTGGTCTACAGAAAACTCGGAATGCATTGATTCTCTTCAGAGTGATCTGCTGAATAACTAGTCTTACTAGTCGAAGAATTATTCTAGAGCTGCCTTGCACAGCATTGTTTTGAAAGAGAGAGAGGCCAATTTTTAAGTGTATGATACAGAAGGTTGCATTATTGTTTGAGTTCTTCATCTTTCTATAGTTTCCACATTCTTTGCCATGTGACTTTGTAGTACTCCCTCTGTCAACCACTTTATTTTCCTGCACCATTGATACTGAGGTTGGGAATGCGAATTGACTGAGACAACAGAATGCAGGCAGAAAGAAGTGTTGGGTACTAATTGTGCTCCTAAGCCTTAGGAGTCATCCACTGTTTCTACTTGACCCTCTTATGCTTCTGCTGCTGCCATGAGAAGCACATGTATTAGGTAGCCTGTTATGCCAAAGATAAAAAAACACACAGAGCAGACCTATATCCAACCTGACTCTGGGAGCCAGCACCATCCAATCCTAGTATAGGTCTGTCAAACTCGACTTGATCTCAAACACAAGAGAGAAAAAGTGGTTTCTGTTTTAAGCCACTGAGTTTTGGGATGGTCGTTATACAGTTTATTATGCTAACAGCTAGCCAGTTCACATTAGAACAGCACCTTCCAAAGCTAGGGTGGAAGAGGGCTGCTGAGATGGATAGCATTGGTGGGGGAATACTAATACCCTGGGTACAGGCATAGAGGAAGGAGTATTAATGGCCAAGTTTATGAACAGCACATTCAGGCAGGTGTTAAAACCCCATCAATTTCACAAGTGCTAAGAATCCCATCAGGACTCTAATACAAGGAAACAACCACTCTTCCTTATTTTCTACCCCAGTTAATGTAGCAAAGGACAAAAAGAGAACATAAGCACAAAGACCAGTACTTCATTAATGAAAGAAGAATGTTTCAAACTGGAATATAACAGAGATTTTAATCATTTACAAAAGAGTAGGGATTTTAACCTAATAATAGAATGCTAGCAGGTTGAAGTATATTGGGGTCTACTCTTCAGTTTGTTTTCTTAAAATAGTTATGCTAAAGTAAAAGTAGAGTTTGTATTTCACACTGTGGACTCAATTCATCTACAATCCTTCGTGTTCTTCCTTCAAGTTCTAATATAATGAACTCCACTGGGATACTCTTCAAGATTAATAGTCGGACTCAACAGCCTTAAAGAGTCAATTGCATTAATTTATGTAGACTCTGTGCATAGACTGGACAAGTAGGACTTCTTATAGGATAATGCTTTTGTAATTATTGTTTGGAAGTATGACATTACAGTAACATAAAACCTGCAGCACAAATAAAGAATAGATTTTACCCCTCCAAATTCCTAGGGTCAATTTCCAAAATACCTGACTGCAACCACATTAGGGGAAAGGAAAAAAATTGACCTTACGATTTACAAAACTAAAAGTGATACGGTATTTTGTCTCAGTTTGTTTTTACTATGTTAAGCCAAAATTTAGTATATATATTTGAACATTAACAAATATTTAGACATGTTGTGTGTGTACATATATATGTGTATACATATACAAAACTTAGTGTATGTGTACACAGATATATATGTATATGCATACACATAGACACACACACTCTAAGTTTATAGGCTAGTTTTGTTGGTAAAGTTTCCTGAACACTATGTGGGTAATAACTATAAAAAATATAAAATTTGTGGTTTTTTCCTGAAAGGTTTATTGGTTTGCACTTCCAGATAGTGAAAAATGAAAACTATGGAACAATGATTGCCCAAGGAACAAAACATATACACAAACCTTTGATTTAGTAACCATAGCCAATCTCTGTGGTAGCTCACTTAACAAAGTGGTTACAGTCATTTTGGGGGGCTCCCCAGGGTGAAATGTTCCACTTTTTATAGCTTTGTATATAATTAAAAATCTGCTGCAACTATGACCTTGAGTATCTCCTCAAAAAACATATAATTAAATAACCAGAATCTCTAGTAAATAACAGCTGCAAGGTAAGCAATAGAAAATGCCATCTGAGCAGTATTTTATTTACATCTTTCTGAACTACAAACTTCTTTGCTCTAATGCTTTTTGAATAGAATGTCATCCATCCTGGCTTTACAGGGAGCTCTTGATATCACAAGCTTCAATGGCCCTTTTGCAATTAAGGTGAGATATCTGCCATTTCACTCAATCCACCAAAGACAGGTTTATATAATCATTCCAGAAATGTTCCTTCCTACTGGGTAAGATTTAAGAAGTGTTGATTTTGAGAAGAGAAAAAAGGATGTTTATTCTTTATATCCATAGTTCTGGCTTTAGTATATAAAACCACGCTATCGATCCATTCTTAGTAAATTGTACAATTTTTCATACTGTCCAGTGTTACTATCATGTAAACACAATCTATTGTTAAAAAATGTCATATAACTTTTTCATGAAACACATTATGTAGCCATAGAATAAAGATTAAGTAAACATGATCTGGAAATTTGCTCAGCATTTTTCTTCCAATGATGAACTATTATAGCTACTAACTATGAGATGGAATTTTACAGGTTGGCAAGAAGCCAATCACAACTTATGCATTTACTGAAGAACCTCTAGAACCAATTTCCCTGTTATCGCTAAAAGTCTACTTCAGAGCAAAATGACCACCACATGTACTTCTATCATTCATTAGCCATATTTTAATATGCAAACATTGCTAATATAAGAAAAAAAGGTGGACAAACTTGGGACATAATGACTTGCATTAATATGATGCCAAGCATTTCCCCAACAGTTTTTCTTTAGGCAACCTCTTATAAACTTAAACATATGCCATACATGTAACATTAACTAAAGCTCTCAGGAAAAAATGTCACATGACTGAAGAGGTGCTTTCCTTTGGGAACCTGGTAAACGAAAAGGTCCCATAAAATGTTTAACTTGGCATTGAGTATCAAAAAGAAGTTTTCATCTTGGGCTATAAATTAGGATAAAATAGGTAAATCAAAAGGATTAATATCTCCAAGTATAGGCTTTAAGGATACATTTGAATATGAAGGTACCATGCAAAAAAAAAGGAAGAGCAGTTTTATTTGTCAGTAATCATGCTGCTGTAGACATTCCACATGTAAAAGAAATGGTCAGAGCACATGAATTTTCTTCAAGGAACCACAGTGAGTTGACTGAATTGCATACAAATAACTGACACTTAAGCTGGTGTACCTCTAATGTTTGCTAATACAATCACACAACACATAATGTTTCCCTCAATGACAAACTGCATGTAAGACAGTAGTCCCATAAGATCATAACATTGTATTTTTACTGTACTTAGGTTTAAATACACAATACCACTGTGGTCCAGTTCCCTACAGTATTCAGTACAGTAACACACTGCACAGGTTTGAAGCCTAGAAGCCATGGGCTATACCAGATAGCGTTGTAGGTTATGTAGGTTTGGGTACGTCCATTCTATGATGTTCACACAATGATGAAATCACCTAAAGATGCATTTCTCAAAAGTATCCCTGTCATTAAGTGGTGCATGACTGTACTGTCAAAGCAATGAGATGGATACATAGGTCTCTGTCAGAAATGTGCATACAAATGACCTATTTGCACATGTAAGTGTCAAATCTGTATAACCTCTATTGAAGAACAGCTCTCAAGAAGTGTGGGCAGAATATGAAGCATGTCCTACCAAGTTACATTGCTCAATTTAACTGAATATCATAAGTGATTGATACTTTAGAATAACCCCCAAGTCAATGCTATGTATATTTTTCAGGAGTCAACAGGATATCAACATTGAGATCATTCTTTCAAATGTAAAGAAACTTTTGCGCAGAACTAAAAGTGTCAAAGTGGGGACTCAAATCTTGGCACATCCAAAGCCCACACCCTTAGGGCTTATGCCAAACTGTCAGTCTGATACATTTTATTACATATTGTAATTACCAACTATATAAAAGTTTGAGATCTACTGACAGGCACTTTTAAAGCTGAATCAGCCAATTTAGAGCAACAGCTGAGAACACTGTTACAGAACATGCAGAATTACTAAAAGCTACACACCAAAATGGAACCTTGACACAGGCACCAAAATTTTGACCAGATGGTATGGGGTTCAATTGTGTCTAGCTTTCCGTCAAATCTACATGAATTGAGACTCTAGAAAAAATTACTTTAGAAAAACAAACACAACACAATGGATACAATGGATAAAATATAAAACCTTCCCACTCCTGCCAAATTCAGTTCTGGTTTGTTTCTCCCCGGAAGCTGACATTGAGACAAGGATGTAGATGCAGGCAGTCTTTATTTGAGAGGTCATCCCAGGAAGTATAGGTGAGAAAGTGGATAGACTGAGACCAGGATAAGACCCCAGAGTTTCCCCTAAGGGTATGAAAGCCTCAGCATTTCCTCACTGAGGTGGCCTGAGCAAACCTCCCAAGGGCAGAGAAACTAAGACCCAAGGGCACTGGAAAGGGGAAGGTGTCAGCATTTGTAGGAACACAATCGTGAGCGCAGGGAGATGAGGCAGGGCAGCAACACTGTCTGCTTCAAAAGAAGAAGCATCACAGAATCACAGGGCTGTTTGTTCACTCGTCTGCCTTTCTAAAGAAGTGATGAGTTTCCAGCCTCTAGGAAGCAGAGGTAACGTCTTTCTAAACCTGCTGCTCTTATTTTGACCTTTTCTCTTGGACTCACCCACATATCTGTTAGGCACCACATGGGCTCTCAGGTGGTCTTTGCATTTCTGCACCCTGTACTGGGACAGGAAGGGTGAAAGCTGGGGTAGGTAGGGCTGTGTTCCTGCTGCTCCTGCCATTGCTGCTGTTGCTCCCCACTCTGCAGCCATGGCTGAAACACTATCTTCTCCTGACCTCCACTTGATGAATACTGTATCAGGAGAGGCTAGTCTCTGCCCATGAAAGTGCCTATATGTTTGCTTTCCCTTCATGCTTCTCAGACTACACTTTCCTTGCCTTCCTATTTTGATCCTAATCCATGCCATCTGGAAAGGAAACCTGATCCTTGACCATTCACTCAAAGCAACAGGGAATTAATTGTCTTCTAATAGTTTCAGAAGTGAGGTTTCTGCACCTTAAGATGTATTGGTGAGTGGAAGAAAATACTGGACATTTAATTTGTACATATATTAACTAACCCATTTATAATTTCCATCCATTTTATATCTTATGTTATACAACATGACATATAGTTTATAAATATACAAATAATGAGTGTGACCAAACATTTTTTTAAACCATGATGCACACCACTAAAAAAGCTTGAAGCACCAGATTTGAGATAATTCATCTGTTATCCCATGACCACAGATCAATGACCTCTGTCAAAATCCCATTTTAAAAAACTCCAGTTTTTAAAAGAACATTTGGATGCCTGCTATCATTTGTCTAGAGCAGTCCCCTAGGCTTGAAAACCTTATGGCCTCATGGTTACAATGTCTAGTCCAAATTACTCTGGGTATTCACTGTGAAATGTTTGAGCTGCTTAACTCTGTAATTTGTTTTGGGGATTCGGTTTTTTTAAAAAAAAGCCTTTGAGGGAAGTGTCCTGTGGACTGAGACTCTTTCATTGTTCCATCCAACAAATAAACTTACCCAACAGTGATTCCAAATAGTAACTTATGGGAAAGACCATACTTACAGTCTTGATGTCAAGTTCAACAGTTTTATTGCACGCAAGGTAAGCCATATTAACCTAACCTAATATACTACACTTTTTCATCATTAATTATGATGAACAGATTGTCTTTTCATTGTGTTGTGTCTGCTTAACAATTCTATAAGCACCTTATGAAAAAAGACTGTCATCTACTTTATTTAAGCTCCAAGAACACCTTGCAGACTGCTATGGTTAAAAATGACATTCAAGAACATGATACAATCATATGCAATGAAAGGATGTATTTATTCAACTTTTGAAAGTTACTCCCTGGTTTTGAAACAGATTTGGTGATCAAGATTGTTATGAACCATCTGCAGCATCCTGGAATGAATGCAAGATTGAAGGGAGCTGTGACAGTTCTGACCTGGTCCTAGTCAATAAGGAGTTAAAAATTAATCTACATATGTTCTTTAGCGTTTATGAATTCCATCCTCTTGTCTTACTTTTCCAGGTTATTAATTATTGTTTTCACTCATACAAGGAAAAATGACGTACTTTGGTAGAGTGCCTCTCTATTTACAAGACAAATTCAAATTATCCATTAAGTCCACAGCAAAATCCTATGGAAAAGAGATTATTGTCATCATGCTCATTTTACATAAGAGGATAATGAGGCTCAGATAAATTAATGCTTTGTCCAAGGACATTCAGATAAAAAGTGACAAATCCAGGGCACGTAAGCTTGACTTTTGTGACTTTAAAGCCACAACAGGCTTTCTATGTCACCGACTTGTATCTTATCCAGTTCTTGTGTGTTTATGTGACTATTTTTCCAGAACTGCAGATATAGAATACTGTCCTTTTATAACAAAATAGAATAACATACATTGAATAAATTTTGATACTAGTTTTTTGCAGATGCCTGTATTTTGTTGACTCTTTTTGGTTACCAGGGCAGATTGAATTGATATTTTTCAAAAAACAGATCTCCTGGCCTTCTTCGTAAGAAGTTATAGCTTAGAGCCCATAAGATTAAAAAGCATAGGCCAGGCGCGGTGGCTTATGCCTGTAATCCCAGCACTTTGGGGGGCCGAGGCGGGCAGATCAAGAGGTCAGGAGATCGAGACCAACCTGGCTAAGATGGTGAAACCCCATCTCTACTAAAAACACAAAAAATTAGCCGGGTGTTGTGGCGGGTGCCTGTAGTCCCAGCTACTCCGGAGATTGAGGCAGGAGAATGGCGTGAACCTGGGAGGCAGAACTTGCAGTGAGCCGAGATCGCACCACTGCACTCCAGCCTGGGTGACAGAACGAGACTCCGTCAAAAAAAAAAAAAAAGCATAGCATGGATTCCTTTTTCTTAGGAAGGCAACTTGTATTTAGGATAATCCTAGTTGTTTTAGATTAAAAAATCCAATATCATAAAGGGGTGATGTTACCTAACACTATAACAGAGAAGGTGCAGACCTGAGGCTAACTGCTACATAAATTTTCTATATACATCCCTACGAACACAAATTATGCCTCTTAGTTGAATTTGTCCTCTTTTCCGTTTTTGTTTTTGCTTTTTTTTCCCCCCCGCCAGGGGCTGGCTTGTTGCATATTGAGGAGCTGATAATCCTGTTTGCTTTAAATTTTCTATAAAGAAATGGTCTCACAGTCCAATTTTAATATCAGAAACATCAACTACAGTGGGGCTTCATTTTCTGATGTCAGTCTAATGCCAGTATACTACATTTGTGTAAATAGTAATTTACAAGTTATCCTTGGAACACTGGGTTTCTTGTCTCTTAGCCACAGGCAGGAAGGAGCCACCACAACCCTACATTCTAGATAAAAAACACTGCAGTAAGAACATGAAATAAAACCAAGTCTTTGTTCACAGTTAATAGTGTTTTAAGTTGTTTTGTAGTAAAAAAAAAAAAAATGCAGAAAAATAAAAGACAAAAAGTTTTTTTAGAGTTGCCTGAGAGATTTCAGTTCTATTTCATTTAAGGCTTGTAAAGGAAAAAAAAAAAAAAAATCAATGATACTATCTTCTTTCTCTTCAGCATTATAAATTGGTTCCCTGATTTTGAAAGCTAGAGTACGTGGTTACTCTGATTAGTTCCTGTCCTCTGGAGTCCTCCAACGACTTCTGTGAATAAGTAGCACTGAAATATTTTGCCAATACATAAGCAAACAAGAGCATATCAGCGGTTAAGCACATTTTATGAGCTGAGTGAGATGGAATATTCATAAGTGTAATGGAACACAGGATGGGCATGGGAGTGCCACATCTTTTGGAATAGAGAGACAACCTGCAGAGACATTAATGTTCCCAAACCATTTAAAAAATAAAATAGAATATGCTATGGACTAGATACCTTGGGATGGCCTAAGAAGGAATTCTCCTTCTATACAGGCTGTTAAATTTAATTTTTCTGAGAAAAATAGGTGACTTGATTCACATTTGTTGTTTTAAAAAGTGAAGCTTTTGTTGATCAGACTTTGTTTTTCATTTTCATGGTTGGAATACAATTAAATTCTATAGACAGATGGGCTTTAGCCATGCTAATTACTATGGTAATCAATTAACTCAGCTGCTGTTTAGACTAGAGAAAGCTACATAAACAACAATCTGAAATTTTGTCTTTTATAAGACAGCTGTAGAAACATTATCTATCATGTACATAATTCATAAAATATCTAAATGACCATGTTGTTATGGTATACTTTTAAAAATTTCTTTGGAATCTCTCAATATACTCTGTCCTATTTGGAAGGTAATAAATTTCATTCCACAAAGACTGGCCCAAAATGTCACCATAAATGAAGTGATGTGCCATATAAATACCTTTTGAGGTGTCTTGGCCAGTGGCTAGATCTTTCCTGCTTGGGTGGACTGCATGCTATTACTCTGTACACTAAGGTTAAGAGTCTCAGGTCACAGAGGTGAGTGTATGTGGATAACATGGAAAGTGGTCGTTTTGAGAATTTTTATTGTATGATAGGTAAGTGTGTAGTACCATCAACAAATTTATAAAGTTAAACTATGATATCCACTAATTACAGGCCGAACATCCTTAAACCATAAATCTGACATCCAAAAAGCTCGAAAATCTAAAACTTTTTGAGTGTCAACATGATGACACAAGTGGAAAATTCCACACCTGACCTCATGAGAGGGGTCTTAGTCAAAATGTAAGTTAAAACTTTGTTTCATGCACAAATTATCATATAAAATTACCTTTAGGCTAAGTGAATAAGGTGCATTTGTAACACACATACATTCGTGTTTATACTTAGGTCTCATTTTAAAGACACCTCATTGTGCATAAGCAAATATTCCAAAACTTCAAAAAACTCTGAAATTTCAAACATTTCTAGTCTCAAGCATTTCAGATAAGGGAAACTCAACCTGTATATACATTCACATTAAACCAACCATAAATAATTTTGGAGATCCATGATGCAGACAGCATCCACCCAGTTTCCAATAAAATATCTTAACAGGCTGGAGAATAATGAAGACCAGGTTGAAGGGCAATGAAATGCCAAAGTCTTGAAGAAATCTTCATGAACTCTAAAGCAGATGAAGGTGAACTAAGAAGAAGGCCATTCAGATTTCAATTCAGGGCACTGCACAGGCTTATCCTCATGAAATAAAGACTACCTCTTCACTGCCAGAAAGAAACATAGCATTCATTATTTCTTGTCAGTGTGAGGAAATGTTAGGATGGGACAATCACTTTTTGAGAAGCCCAGACTACTATTCCTTCCCTCTACCAATCCTACCATTTTAATGCATCCATTTGGTTATAGATCTACCCGGAAAAAATATGAACAGAAAAATGTACATTCATGTGAAGAGAAAGAGGTCAAGCAAGTGGTATGATACATCAAGGAAAGGATAGCTCCTTGGAACCCAGACAGGTACACTATAATCATGGTTAAATTTACCAAATCATTCTTCCAGGCCCACTTCAGTGACACTTCCTCCAGTGAGCATCCTGGATAGTCCCATTCACTTCCTGCACCCCACTTTATCCCAAACAAATAACCTCTACCTCCTCCTCTAAGCAACCACAACATTTTGTTTACACATTTCTCGTAACTCATTAATTTATATTACACCTTATATGAAAATTAAGTCAAGATGGATTAAAGCCTTAAATATAAAACCCAAAACTATCAAAACCCTAGAAGAAAATCTAGGCAATACCATTTAGGACATAGGCATGGACAAAGATTTTACGATGAAATCTCCAAAAGCAATTGCAACAAAAGCAAAAATTGGCAAGCAGAATCTAGTTAAGATAAAGAGCTTCTGCACAGCAAAATAAACTATCAACAGAGTGAACAGAAAACCTACAGAATGAGAGAAAATTTTTGCAGTCTAAATATCTGACAAAGGTCTAATATCCAGGATCTAAAAGGAACTTAAACACTTTTACAAGAAAAAAACAAACAACCCCATTAAAAAGTGAGCAAAGGACATGAACAGACACTTCTCAAAAGAAGATATACATGTGACCAAAACATATTTATAAAAGCTCAACCATCACTGATCATTAAAGAAATGCAACACAAAACCACAATGAGATACAATCTAACACCAGTCAGAATGGAGATTTTTTAAAAGTCAGGGAAACAATAGATGTTGGTGAGGTTGTTGAGAAATAGGAATGCTTTTACCCTGTTGGTGGGAATTTAAATTAGTTCACATTGTGGAAGGCAGTGTGGCGATTCCTCAAGGATCCAGAACCAGAAATACCA
Source organism: Colobus angolensis palliatus (assembly GCF_000951035.1). Classification (NCBI taxonomy): domain Eukaryota; kingdom Metazoa; phylum Chordata; class Mammalia; order Primates; family Cercopithecidae; genus Colobus; species Colobus angolensis. Next base: position 10,391,838 of record NW_012120709.1, read on the forward strand.
TTTGACCCAGCAATCTCATTACTGAGTATATGCCCCAAGAAATATAAATCATTCTATTATAAAGATACATGCACACGTATGTTCACTGCAGTACTATTCGCAATAGCAAAGACATGGAGTCAACCCAAATGCCCAACAATGATAGACTGGATAAAAGAAATGTGGTACATATACATCATGAAATACTATGCAGCCATAGTATTCATGTCCACTCATTCATAAAAAAGAACGAGATCATGTCCTTTGCAGGGACATGGATGAAGATGGAAGCCATTATCCTCAGCAAACTGATACAGGAACAGAAAGCAAAACACTTCATGTTCTCAATTATAAGTGGGAGATGAACAATGAGAACACATGGACACAGGGAGGGAAACAGCACTCACTAGGGTCTGTCAGGGAAGGCATGGGCAAGGGACAGCATGAGGAAAAATAGTTAATGCATGCTGGGCTTAAAACCTAGGTGATGTGTTGATAGGTGTGGCAAACCACCATGGCACATGTTTACCCATGTAACAAACCTGCACATCCTGCACATGTACCCTATAACTTAAAATAAATTAAAAAGAAATAAACACAGATATATACAACAACAATAAAAATAATGAATAAATAAATAAATAAATATCTGAAGAAATACATGTCATTCATTCATGACTGTTCTGGCACAATTTATTGTATTACTGTAAAGCAAATAAAACAATTATGACAAAATTAGTTATTTAACCTAAGGGTACAGCTTTTAAAATTCTCCATCTTTTCTAAATTGCACTGAAAATCCCAAGTTATGATTTAACTATCTTAATAACTCTTGATTACACATTAAAGGTAATACCAGGTACATACTTAAAGGAAGAAATCCCAGTGTAGCAAGCAAATGTATTTATTTAGCATGGTTTAATTACTGTATATGTTACATAGTGACATTTATGTAGGTATTCTATTATTTTTCACTAAAAAGACAATTATTCTGCTTAGTATAGCAAGAGATAGTAGTTTAAATATCAACTATCATAACTGAAACCATCAGTTATCTGGATTTCTTTTTTTTTTCTTTTTTGCTGCATTTTTTAGAAAGAGGCAAATTACAAAAGGTATTGTGGATTTATTCTAAACAATAACTTTGGGGTTATTTACTTGGTTAGTATGAAATAAGTACCATCTCTTCTGTTTTCTGGGTGTTTAGGCCACACAATCAGAATTGATTTCTGAGTGGTAGCCTGGAGACTCTGTAGTAATCTTACTTATCAAAAAAGATTTAATTATGTCCTTATATTGTACTTACTAAGGGATAAAAGTAAAGGAATATACTTCACAAATAATTTCTCAAGAAAAGTTCTGATAACCTCGGTTACTTAGATTTACACACCTCAATAATTCAGATAACCCGTTTCTCAACAGACTATAGGATAGGGATTTATGGTATAACAGCAGTTTATGTTTAGGTGTGTGCGTGTGTACGTGTATATATATATATACATTATATTTTTATATATATACATATATTTCCAATATCTCCAAGTTCATTATACAGTCAGAAGACATTTTCATTTAAAGTTTTGAGTTGGGAGAATTATACACACATATTTAAATCACAAATCATGCTGAGTAAAATGAAAGAATCAAATAATGTCTACACAGAAGTATTAAACACAGGGGACTGTGTTTATCTTTACAGATTCCAGGCTGTTTTGCAACAGATTTAAGGGCTGGATGGGTGGCTGGACCATGGAATCCAAAGGATCCCTGCCAACCCTGACATCCTGTGACCTATGGAATGATGACAGCTCATTGGTCAGACCTTGAGGCTTTTTGCTTTCCAGTGTCTGTTCTCAGTAAAAGGTTAAATGCTGAAAAACACATAAATGTAAAATGCCACCCAAAGTAAAAAATTACAGTGAGATAATAAAACATATCACATATAATTTAAGTATGTTCAGTATGAAGGCAATGGTATAGAAAAAAATATGTTAGTTTCTTTTCATGTGAAGTCACAATTTTTGCTTTATGAAAAACAAAAGGAAGCTTATCCTACAAAAATAATTTCATCCACTATTAAAAAAACAAAGTCCCAGTATAATCCCCCTCGCTATGGTTTTAAGAACAAATTGTACAAAGCTATTTGGGGAAAAAAAGATAAAGGAACACTGAATTTCAGTCTTACTGGTTTCTCAATCTGTTCTTTAGCAGAGTAGTTTGCATGTGACATCTCACATGATAACTGTTTCCAGACTCAGGAGAAACCACTAGTAATCTCTGATAAACTTGTCAGGGTACAAAGAACCATGTGTTAGGGTCATTCATCTATAAAAATGGTGAAAATTACAATGTTAGATTTTTTTCTCTTAAAAGTAAAAAAAAAATTCCTCATATCATGAAACACTGTCTTTCCAATTGAAAGCTCTAAGTCAGGTCATCTTCCTTCTCAGCCTTTGCATCTCCACTCTGGCCCACCCTGCAAGGCTGACTCCTTGTCATCTTTCTAAACCCAGCTCTTTCTGGATGTCTTCTCTGCCCAACATCCCTCACCAGCTTCTTCACATCTTCTCCAGATATTGTTAATTTCTCCTGAGGTATCATGGTTCCTACTGTGCGATTTTTTTTACCCCTCAATTTGTGTGTATGCATGTGCCCTAAGTTAGACTGTGAGCTCCTTTAAGAATACAGCCTATATTTAACATTATTCGTGTCTGTTTCCCTAGAACTTAGCACATGCTTCACATACACTGGGTGTTCAGTCAACGTTTCTAATATAAGCAAATATGAGTATGGAAACATGATAATTAGAGCAGTGAGTGAGACATAGCCTTCCATCGGAGACAAACACATGAGAAAATAATTCTTTAGGCTGATGTGAACCTCCTTCTCTCCATAATGGTATAATGGTGTAAAGATGCAGGCCTTCTAACAACACTTTAAAGAAGTGGGGGACTAGGCAGAGGATATTGACTAGCTTGGTTCATAAGTAGGTACACCTGAGAGAACCAAGCCAGGGAAACATGAGCTCTGTACGTGCAATACACTTTTTTTTTGAGGCGGAGTCTCGCTCTGTCACCCAGGCTGGATGCCAGTGGCGCAATCTTGGCTCATTGCAATCTCCACCTCCCAGGTTCATGCCATTCTCCTGCCTCAGCCTCCAGAGTAGCTGGGACTGCAGGCACCCGCCACCACGCCCAGCTAATTTTTTGGATTTTTAGGAGAGACAGGGTTTCACCGTGTTAGCCAGGATGGTCTTGATCTCCTGACCTCGTGATCCACCCGCCTCGGCCTCCCAAAGTGCTGGGATTACAGGTGGAAGCTACCACGCCTGGCCATAAAACACTTTATTAAACATAGAGGAAAATAACTGGCATGCAAGGATTTCTACCCAATCATCATTTGCCTTGAAGGACTTTTCACCCTTACCATGACAGCCTCCAGTGTGTGTGTGTGTGTGTGTGTGTGTGTGTGTAAGTTGGGGTGGGGGAGAGTAGGGGGAAGGTGGCTGTGCCCAAGTGTCAGAGAGAGGCATATTGGCCTCTAGAGTGAATGCATTTTCCTACAGAACTGATTATCAAGTGGGTCACCTCAAAGGTTCATCTCATTCATTCACTCCCACACACTCCCATAGACAATGACCCATCTACCCTATATTCCATTTTAGAGATGCTCTGTGCTATCCACACACTCCATTTCTTTTATACTCCCCACCTCCAAGGGGTATGCATGAACATTCTGTCCATTTTACTCAACAAACATGTTTCTTCTCTACTGCTCTGGCTTCAGTCCTCCTGACATTTCCACACTCTAGCAACAGCTCCCTCTTTATACCACCGGAAAAGCCTCCTACCTGGCCCTCCTGCCACATTATGTCATCCATGTGTTGCAAGAAGCCTCTTCCTTAAGTCAATTTAAAAAAAAAAATGACAAATGCCTACTTCAAATCTTTTCCCTTTCCTTTCATTCCTTACTTCTTTTTTCTTTCTTTTTTGGAGGGGGAATTATTGTTAATTGATAATACTTAATATTTAAACTCCTTAGATTCACATATGACTTCATAAATTGGCTCCAACTAATTTTTTCCAGCTTCATATCCTGGTACTCAAAGTCATGTTCATTTTTTTATTGCATAAAATGTCTCATCTTTCTCTAGAAATAACAGCCCTTGCCATAAATTCCTGCTTTTGTGACATGAAATGGCTTTCCTTTGGAGTGAGACCACTTTTCACCTGAAATATGTTCATCCTTCAACATCCAGCTTGTCTCCTCCTTAGGAAAACATCCTCTGTTCTGTTGGTGATAATAAAGGCAGTAAGTATCCTGAAAATGTCTTTGTAAAAGGTTTTGCCTTTAGTATTGGGATTACCCATTCACCTGTCTATCCCTTTCCAGAAATGTGAGCTCCTCAAGGGCAGGCTCCAAGTCTGACTTTCCTACTGTGCACATACAATGGTACTTGCCACGCAAGAAACCAATCCTTACTGTTTGGGGAAAAAACAAAAGTACAAAGAATACAACTCTAATATGAACAAAATGAATGATAATATGCTGTTTAGAAAGTGTTGAAAAACCAGGCACGGTGGCTCACACCTTGGGAAGCCAAAGTGTGGTGGATTGCTTGGGCCCAGGAGTTGGAGGCCAGCCCGGGCAACATAGTGAGACCCCGTCTCTATTAAAAAAAAATAAAATACAACAATTAACCGGGCATGGTAGACTGTGCCTGTAGTTCCAGCTTTTCAGGAGGCTGAGAGAGGAGGACTGCTTGAGCCCACGAGGTCGAGGCTACAGTGAGCTGTGATCATGTCACTGCACGCCAGCCTGGGTGACAGGATAAGACCCTGTCTCAAAAAAAAAAAAAAGGTGTTGAAGTCATTTCTTTCATATCATGTGTTAAATAGACTTCGAAGGGCTGGCCTTGAAACCTGACAGCTTTGAGCCATTGCGTTTCCATGGGAGTAGGCATTCTAGGTTCCAAACAGCGCACTTACAAATGGACTTTGGAATACAACGTGCTACCTCAAGGCTCCACACCTGGCCACACGGCAGGCACTGAGGCTGGGAGGCAGCCCCCAGACAGATGAGTGTCCGCGCGTCTCTGAGAGGTGAATGAGCCCGAGGGGTCCCGACCTACGGAGTCGTGAGGAGCAGCGGCGCCAACGACGCAGGCCCGCCCCAGCCCACCAGTGAGCCGCCTGTGCCCTCGGCCCACCTGGCCCACCCGGGCCCTCGCCATGCTGATCACCGTGTACTGCGTGCGGAGGGACCTCTCTGAGGTCACCTTCTCCCTCCAGGTCAGCCCCGACTTTGAGCTCCGAAACTTCAAGGTCCTCTGCGAGGCGGAGTCCAGAGTCCCCGCCGAAGAGATCCAGATCATCTACATGGAGCGACTCCTCATCGAGGACCACTGTTCCCTGGGCTCCTACGGCCTCAAAGATGGCGATGTCGTGGTTTTACTGCAGAAGGACAATGTGGGACCCCGGGCTCCAGGGCGTGCCCCAAATCAGCCTCATATTGACTTCAGCGGCATTGCAGTGCCCGGGACGTCCAGCTCCCGCCCGCAGCACCCAGGGCAGCAGCAGCAGCGCACACCCGCTGCCCAGCGGTCACACGGCCTGGCCTCCGGAGAGACGGTGGTCGGCCCGCAAGGTCTGGGCAGCCCCGGCCTGATCCGCAGCATGCTGCTCTCCAACCCGCACGATCTGTCGCTGCTCAAGGAACGCAACCCCCACTTGGCGGAAGCCCTGCTCAGCGGCAGCCTTGAGACCTTTTCTCAGGTGCTGATGGCGCAGCAAAGGGAAAAGGCCTTGAGAGAGCAAGAGAGGCTTCGTCTCTACATGGCTGACCCACTGGACCGGGAAGCTCAGGCCAAAATAGAAGAGGAAATCCGACAGCAGAACATTGAAGAAAACATGAATATAGCGATAGAAGAGGCCCCCGAGAGTTTCGGACAAGTGACGATGCTCTACATTAACTGCAAAGTGAATGGGCATCCTTTGAAGGCTTTTGTTGACTCTGGCGCCCAGATGACCATTATGAGCCAGGCTTGTGCCGAGCGATGTAACATCATGAGGCTGGTGGACCGACGGTGGGCTGGGGTTGCTAAAGGAGTGGGCACACAGAGAATTATTGGCCGTGTTCATCTAGCTCAGATTCAAATTGAAGGTGATTTCTTACAGTGCTCTTTCTCCATACTTGAGGATCAACCCATGGATATGCTTCTAGGCCTAGATATGCTCCGGAGACATCAATGTTCCATCGATTTGAAGAAAAATGTGCTGGTCATCGGCACCACTGGCACGCAGACTTACTTTCTTCCTGAGGGAGAGTTGCCCTTATGCTCTAGGATGGTAAGTGGGAAAGATGAGTCTTCGGACAAGGAAATTACACATTCTGTCATGCATTCAGGACGAAAAGAGCATTAAAGCACGTTATAAATATGTCACCACCTTGAGGAAGGCTCAGGTCCCCGGAAATTATACAGTAAGAGCTCACTGGCAATGTAATCATTAAAAAACATCAGTAACAACTAAACCTGGCCTTGGGACTACGTTCTCAGATGGGTAACTACCTCAGTCCTGATTCCTTGGTCTTGGTCCCTCTTCCATTTCCCTTGTCCAGAGATCACTGAAAGACATCCTGGGAAGGCTCTGGAGGCTCCAGCTGATTTCCAGATAATCCATGAAAAAGAAAACCAGCTTCTTCCTTTAGAGACACTATCGTATCAGATTACAGGTGGCTTATTCAAATCATTACTATTTTGCAGAACTCCCTGGAAAAATGCTATGGCTACAGACCTTACAAGGCATCCACATAAAACTACTTCATATCGGCACTAACAATTCTTTATATTGAGAGAAATAAGCCCATTTTCACAGGTTTTGTTTTCTTTGGGAAAGGTATTAGAAATGGTGGGTCAATTACACTGTGATGTTAACTAATACTTACATATATTTGTTTGGGGCAGCATAAAGACCAATTTCCTCATATGTACACCTTCCCTTCCCCTGGATGCCCTGCAATCCACAGCTAAAGACTATTTTTGCCATATTTGAGAAAGTGGATTTATCTCCAAGGATGCTACATTAATTTTCTATTTACCCTGCATTCAAAGAAACTCTCACTGTAAAACAAAGGCAATAAATTAGATTTTTTTTAAAAAAAAAAGAAATTATGGTACTTCTTGGGAGTCAAGTTGTACAGCGGTGGGAGTGAGAGGCAGGGACAGGCAGTGGTCCAGGTTCTCTAATACTCATTGCAACTAGATCATCTCTCTCTCTCTTTTTTAAAGTAAAAATCTGCTTTATACAATCTGCTACATCAATATTGTTTGGACAAATGTGTTCACTGTTAAAATAACATTTGAAAACTTTTGAATGAGAAGATCTCTAAGGCCTCATTCATAATTATCCATTCTGACAATGCTAGTCTTTATTACAACTGACAGTGGGAAATGGAAAACCCTAGACTTAATGACAACCTATGGCTAAAGTACCTGAGAGAAAAGTTTCAGCTTCCTGAGGCCATCAGATGCAGGGGAAATGTTTCAGGACAATAATTTATCAAGACTGGTAGCACAACAGTGGATTCAAAATCAAGAAGTGTATGCTTTGATTACACTTAATTACTTAGACAAATTAGCTCACCTACTTTACAACTGAGATTCCTCATCTATGAATTTTTTTTTTCCTGGGTGGGGGTCACTTTTCAAGCACTAAAACCTCATTATGATCCAGGATATCCTTTAAGTTATTCTATTTTCCCAACAAGATGTAAAGCCACACAAAACATTCCCAAAGGATACAGAAAAAAATAACTCTCCCTTATAATCCCCGTATACTTCTTTTTGTTTTGCTTCTTGGTAATACTAATCACCTTTCTAAAGAGAGTCACCTCTTCCCTTCCAGCCAACATCAGTTCACCTCCCATTTTTCTTCTCTATAGGTGTTCCCATGCTTACATTTCCCAATCTGGTCTACATTTGCACAAAGTTTTACACCCAGTAGAACTACTAAAAATGATCAAATGGACAGATTTCTTTCTTACTTTTGTTTGTAATTAAGCACTCAAGACAAGTGTAATTAACAAAGACATTCAGAGTGAAGTCAGGGATAAGCAAAATGCTTATGAATAAATGTAAATTGACCTGATAAATTCATGGATTCTCTCACAGACAAAAATATGCAAAATCCTCAGCATCTTCTTCTGAACTCAATTTTAAGGTTCATTTAGGCAAAAAAAAGTCTTATGTGCATATATCACACGGGACTCCTCAGGGTGTCTGACCCATTAAAGTTAGCCACAGAATCTTTAAGATAAAAGACAGTTTACATGATACCAAATTTGACCATACCCACCCTGCCTTCTTAGAGGAACACCCCTTCTGAGGTAGCTATAATGTTTTGAGACAAATCTCACGTATAATTATTTGCTTCTTATTTTGAGCTGAAATCTATTGTCCCATAACTTCCAAGAAGTCAGTCTTCATTCTTCCTTCTGCCAAGACCACATTTAATTTTTCTGGCATGAGATAAGCTTTTTAATATATGAAATGAGTATCAGCCCACATATTCATTTTTAGGATTCAGTAGGTTTTCACCAGATTCTTTAACTGTTTCTCATAGGACAAATTTGGATTCTCCTAAAAATTTCATGTTTCTTTGGCCATATTCCAAATCCTAAAAATACGATTTGAGTGAATGAATGAATAAATTAGGAAGATCTGTACTGAACTGAAAAGCAATGACCTCAAAGAAAAATCATTAAACAAAATGAATTAATTAAGCAATGCCCTTATTGATTAACTTTTAAAAATCATTGTCTTTCAAATAGAAAAGTGTGTGAAAAATTAGTTTCATTAAAGTCTTGATGTAATTCTGTGTATACTTAAAAAGGTCCTAATCAATTAAATTTTAAATGGATTAGTTTTGGTAAAAGGCTACATCGTTTCCTTGTCTTCTACGTAAATCAGGCACCATGCAAGGTACTTTGCATAATAGTGCCCTTAATCCTCAGGATAAACTTAAAAATAATTATATATATATATTTTTGAGACGGAGTCTCGCTCTGTCACCTAGGTTGGAGTGCAGTGACCCAGGGTCTCTGCTCACTGCAAGCTCTGCGTCCCAGGTTCACGCCATTCTCCTGCCTCAGCCTCCAGAGTAACTGGAACTACAGGTGCCCGCCACAACGCTCAGCTAATTTTTTGTATTTTTAGTAGAGACAGGGTTTCACCATGTTAGCCAGGATGGTCTCGATCTCCTGATCTCGTGATCCGCCCGCCTCGGCCTCCCAAAGTGCTGGGATTACAGGTGTGAGCCACCACACCAGGCCAAAAAGAATTATTTTTAAGCCCATTTTGCAGATGGAAAATTTGAGGCTCAGAGTTATTAGAAACATTCAAATATTCAAAACTCAGTGATTTTAAAATTTTTTTGACAACAAACTACATTTTACATTGTGACCCAATTTTACACACTACACACACACACAAACACATATATGTATATGTGTTTATCTATATATCTGTATATCTCTATCTCTATATAACTGAAACAAAAAGGATTCTTGAAATAATAGGATACGTTTCATCATTTCCTAGTCTTACTTCTTTTTAAAATTGTATTTCATGTATCCCACCAAGATATGCTGATACACAATTTACAAAACATGGACTGACTCACCAGACTGTCCTATTCAAAGCTTTTTGATTTTGAATGCCAAGTTCCTTTGTAACTTCTTTATCTGACATAGTTTAATGCTAGGTCAAAAGCTGCAAAATTCTTATAAAATTTTATTTTGTGGAAACTACCAAAATTATGCCAGTAGAAATGACAACAGAGTAGGCAGAACTCAGAATATACACAACAATTATTTATTGAATACACATAAAATAAGCTCCCAGACAGATTTTTATACATATAGAAATGAGTAGGTTATAGTTTCAGACCTCAAGGTGATTATTGCCTTGTAGGGGTAGAAGACAGACTTGTAATCAACTAAGAATAAAAAGAATGGACATGAAATTAATAATATGTTGGTACAAAAGAATAAATTTTGTAATGGGGGTTATTTTTAAAATAAGAAGCAAGCCAGTGAATGCACTTTTAATGTGTCTAAAATGTTCATCACTGATGCTGCAACAAAAATCCTCCTCTTAAATTTCAGGTTACTAATACACAACTGATAAATATCTACTTTTGGAAATTTACTACCTGGAAATGGGTGAACAAATATTCATTTTCTGTTTTATTTTCCCTATTAAAAATGAGGATAAAGTAGACCACATGATGAAACAGACCTTTCCTGTCTCAAGCCATTTAAAAAATACTTGGCTTCACCTAATGCTCACTTAAATAACCATCTTACCTAAAAGAAAATCACTAGTGTGATAGACATGTATTTCAAGATTGCTAGCAACAGATTCTGCTGCAGTTAAACCAGAAGATGGATGTTGTTTTAGATAAGCAGAACATATAATCTTAACCTCTTTCTTAAAATATTGGGTCATAAAAATTTTCTTGTTTCTAGGGGGAAATCTGCAAAAAGAAAAGGATAAATGGATGTTTGCATGTATAAATTCATCTTCACTGCAGGTATTAACTGTTGTAATTTTAGTTAAGAGAACATTGTTCTTCTTTCAGAATGCCAGTTATAAAAGGGCCATTTTCTGACATCCAACATTCCATAAATAAGCACTTAAGTGATGAGAGTGATCTGGGATTCTCACTAGGAAATTGTACGCAATTATATTAATCAGTGCCAACATTCCTAGTTATTCTTTGGGTTTGCAAAAGCCTGGAAAACAAAGAAGAGGAGCAAACGTAAAGATGGGTAGAGAAAGAAGGAAAACAAACAAAACAAAACAATGCAAGTCTGGGTTGATTTTAACTGATTCTGTCTTAGTTAGAAGTGTACCGATTTATATGGTGGGAACTGGGCTATGATTATAGACTAGCTACCATTCCACAATACTTTTTTGTCATTGGCAAGTTATCTAAAAATGAAAATATTTTCAAGGTAAAGCCACAGTCAAACTTGCTTTTGAACCCCAGCTTCTTTCCACACCTAGGTCCATCTGTTAGAATCTTCGAATTTCTAAGGCTCTGTTATCAGAAAAAAATGGAGCTCGCAGTCTTGCTGTGTCTTCTGTGCCTTCCTCAGAGGGCCCAGTTAACAGGCTGTTGAGATAGGTGCACCTAGAGTGGCTTTGTCTCTTATTACAGCAATGAATGTTTTCTGATTGCTTTTTCTTATTGAGATTTTCATAAATCCAGTTTTTCTATGTTTCAAATAAGTAAGGCTCATTTTTAGAGCATCACTATACAAATTACCAGATAATTTCGTCTTATGTTAAAGTCCCTAGGAGGCAATGTGGGCTATGCTTCACGTAGGGGTATTTTTTATGGGTATATTTTTCTACCGTTAATCGATGTATTGATGTCTTGTCCAAATAAAGCAGACAATGAACAAATAAGCATATTCCAGGTAAGTAACTACTTAAATCCATTAAATTCTTACCCTACACCATCAATCACCATTTTGAAACCTTACTTTATCAGGGCTTTAGTATAAGGATCCCTTAAGATGCAGAGGAAAATTAATTTAAAATTACATTAATTCACATATTCTGCCTTTCAAACTCCTGTCATGTCTAAGGATTCAATTAGTCTATCAGTCAAAAGGTATTAGTGTTTTGCATTCTTACACGTCACTAAAAATTTAATGTATTTTTTCAAAAGTCTTGTCATTGACCAATATCATGCAGAGAGATGAAGAAATTTAAATCATACCATTAACCTTTAAAGAACTTAAAAGTTCAGTTAAAGGAACTAGAAAAAATGCAGAGTAAAATCTTTAAAAATAATGTTTAACTCAGTACTGAATCACAAAATATAGAATACGGAGTAGAGGGAAATGGTTCCTGCTCTCCATTTGAGACACTAACTACAACAAGGCAGGATCTATTCACCAGAATCTTATTGACCACCTGCTGTATGTCAGGACCATTTTAGGTGATGGATTTCTTCACACAGCCACCAACTTCTGGTGCTAAACTGGTGTTGAGAGCTGCAGCTCCCAGGCATATCTGAGGATCTATCACCGCCTCGAAGATAAGTCTTCCAGAGTCCCTTTCTGATGACTCAGCTTATCAACCTAGAGTAAGTACATGGCCGATTCTTAGGCTAAATAAACTTCAAGGTGAAGCTTGTGGTCTGTTTCTGCCTTGGCCCACAGTGGCACTGCATTCAACTCGCTACTATTAGGGGCTTAATCCTTGCTACAGTCCTTCCTACAATTTGACAACTGTATTAGTTCACATTGTGTGGCTATAAAGGAATACCTGTGGCTGGGTAATTTTTAAAGTAAAGAAATTTATTTGACTCATGGTTCTGCATACTGTACAAGAAGCATGACACCAGCATCTGCTTCTGGTGAGGGCCTCGGGAAGCTTTCACTCATGGTGAAAGACAAAGAGGGAGCAGGCATGTCATATGGTGAGAGAGGGAGCAAGAGAGCCATGGGGGAGGTCACAGATTATTTTTAACAAGCAGATCTTGCATAGGGGACTCAGTACCGCGGGGAGCACACCAAGCCATTCACAAGGCATCTGCCCCCACGACCCAAACACCTCCCACTAGGCCCTATCTCCAACATTGTGAATCACATTTCAACATGAGATTTGGAGAGGAAAAATATCTAAACCGTATCAGCAATTGTAAACAAATACTTCTCTCATAAAGTTAATGAAAAGGATTTGCGGCTTATACAATAGGGGAACAACCAGCAAAACAGTCACAGGGAATTGACTACCAACAGTGAGTCAATTGGATGAAGCATTTGTCACATACTTTAATTCCAGGGAATAATAGAACAGGAATTATCAAAGACAAGACAGCAGTTATAGAAATGCTTCGGGCCGGGCGCGGTGGCTCAAGCCTGTAATCCCAGCACTTTGGGAGGCCGAGACGGGCGGATCACGAGGTCAGGAGATCGAGACCATCC
>NW_012120709.1:10405743-10424000 GCF_000951035.1 Colobus angolensis palliatus
ATGGTGAAACTCCATCTCTACTAAAAATACAAAAAATTAGCCGGGCGTGGTGGCGGGTGCCTATAGTCCCAGCTACTCGGGAGACTGAGGCAGGAGAATGACGGGAACCTGGGGGGCGGAGCTTGCAGTGAGCGGAGATCGCGCCGCTGCACTCCAGCCTGGGCGACAGAGGGACATTCTGTCTAAAAACAAACAAACAAACAAACAAACAAGCAAACAAAAACCTGATATGCTTGTATCCCAGTATCCTTACATTCCTGGGGCAAACCAGAATGGCTGGTCACCACTAGTGTTAGAAGCAGATTTTTAATTTTGTGCTCATGAGCATGCTGTGCACTTCTCAACAAGCTGAAAATAGGCCTGAATGATCAATGATCAGTATACGTCTAAATGTTGAAAGTAGAATGTCCTATTCTCTTTATATAGGAGATATTACCTTATTTAAACTCATTTATAAAATATTTCTGGACTAGAAAATTAAATATCTTAAAAATGATAAGAAACTCACATTAAAAATACTAAAATAATTTAATAAAATGATCCTATAAATTTTTTCAAGAAGATTCATACTACAGCTGAAATTGATCAAACTGCTTTAATTTTCAAGTCTCCTTAGAAGTGGTACATGTTTATGCAACAAAAAAAGTGAGTACAAACTGACATCAGAAAATGAGAGCATGGGATACTCAAAATAAATATTTAAGTTATCTATGAACTTGGGTTATGCTGGAAAAGCATAGATGAAACAACATTTTATCATTTTTATACTAATAGGTAAGGGTAGTGATAGACTGAATTTAAGTCTGAAAGTAAATCCTAGGTTTTGAGTTTTTTAAGAGAATATTTGGACAAAGGAATAGAAACTTCAGAAGAAGCACAAATACATAATGATGTTACTTTCACATTTATTTCAAGTTTTGATGGAGCTATTGAAATTCAAGATGCAATGAACAGAATGTAAGGTAGGACTGCACAAAGGGGTGAGGTAAAAGATGAGCAGGTTTTTGATAAAGAGATGTGCTTATGAACAGGAGAGGAGGCCTAGAAAAAGGTTTGCTGAGTGTCTGATTGACGAGGGAAAGAAAAGGGCTAGTGATTCTACGATAGGAGCTGTAAGGAGTCCAGAAACTGGGGGGCAAGGAGAGGAAGATAATACCAGATTGTTATGTTGCCATGGAAGCAGAAGTCTGAGAAGGAACTAAGGAAAAACAGATCTGCCACTAACATCCAGTGTGAAAAATAATGTGAAGGAAAGTAAAACGGCAAAGTGAGACCTTTACAATTGCCTGTGGAAGGTAAATAAAACAGGGGTATATCTGACAGAATTAAGGGAAAGGAGCACGAAGAAGTTGATGATATCAATAGGACACCAGAAGCAGACACAAGCCATCTTTTGTTACCTGTTGAACCAACCAGTTCTTCAATTCACTCTTTAATAACTTTACTTCTGGTGTATCTCATCAAGAGTTCAGAATTAAATGATATTAAGAAAAATTGTATATGTAAGAGCCAGTGCTACAGGCCTCATTCTATCCAAAATGACAGCATAAAGTTAAAGCAACAGATGGGTAGTTAGAATAAAACAGAAACAATGATATTCTCTGTTCACACATTGCTAACTGCCATCACTTGGACTCCAAAACAATAATTGACAGAAAACAATTTCATTGATATTCCATAGCCATATGAGTTTATGTCCCCATATGGCAAGGCTTCCACTGTCAAAGCCTCACTGCATAATGACTCTGAAGTATCTGTTTTGAAAATGTCTTCATTAATACAGGAAATGGTGCTTGCTCTTTTTCAGTAAGTATTCAATAACAAATCTGTTTAAGTTGTATAAAAAATACAAAAATCTTCCCACACTATCTATCTACTCTCAGTGATTCAGGTTAAATTATTATTATTTTTATTATACTTTAAGTTCTGAGATACACGTACAGAACATGCAGGTTTGTTATACAGGTATACTCATGCCATGGTGGTTGGCAGCACCCATCAACCTGTCATCTACATTAGGTATTTATCCTAATGCTATCCCTCCCCTAGCCCTCCACCCCGACAGGCCCCAGTGTATGATGTTCCCCTCCCTGTGTCTATGTGTTCTCATTGTTCAACTTCCACATATGAGTGAGAACATGAGGTGTTTGGTTTCCTGTTCCTGTGATAGTTTGCTAAGAATGATAATTTGCAGCTTCATCCATGTCCCTGCAAATGACAAGAGCTCTTTTTTTTTTATGGCTGCAGAGTATTCCATAGTGTATATCTGCCACATTTTCTTTGTCCAGTCTATCATTGATGGACATTTGGGTTGGTTCCAAGTCTTTGCTATTGTGAACAGTGCTGCAATAAACATATGTGTCTTTATAGTAGAATAATTTATAATTATCTGGGTATATACCCAGTAATGGGATTGCTGGGTCAAATGGTATTTCTGGTTCTAGATCCTTGAGGAATCGCCACACTGTCTTCCACAATGGTTGAACTAACTTACACTCCCACCAACAGTGTAAAAGCATTCCTATTTCTCCACATCCTCTCCAGCATCTGTTGTTATTTCCTGACTTTTTAATGATTGCCATTCTAACTGGCATGAGATGGTAACTCATTGTGGTTTTGATTTGCATTTCTCTAATGACCAGTGATGATGAGCTTTTTTTCATGTTTCTTGGCTGCATAAATAGCTTCTTTTGAGAAGCATCTGTTCATATCCTTTGTCCACTTTTTGATGGGGTTGTTTGCAGGTTAAATTATTTTTTTAAAAAAATAAGGAAAAACTCCAAAGTAAGACTACTGAGAATATACTTTTAAATTCTCTCTACTTTTGAAAAAATTCTAAACATATTTTAGGTTGTGGCAATTGTAGAAGTGTCAAATTTCCACTACACTATAACTTTCCATGGTTTTATGAAGGTCTAAAGCCCTTGGCAGGCAACAAAATGGATGTATTAACATCTTACATCAAGTTCTGAGAATAAGTTCATGATTCAGCATCCTTTAGTTGAGCCACCATGGAGAATGGGGGAAAGTGACTGGTCATATTAAATGCATTACATTCATTCATTGTTGGCCAAATGATTATAGTACATAGCTAATGTAAATTTGCTGTATCTTTGATAGTGATTAAAAAGCCACTGACTATTTCAGTCTCCCAAAATACAAATGAATAATCTAGCACACTTTTGAGAGAATTACAGAGATTCCTGAATGCCATATTTAATATCTCATCAATGACAACCTTTATTTCTCTCACAGAAGCATTTTTCTATATTATATTTGACTGCATTTTATTAACTTTTTTAATACTCTAAAAAGCACAGGCATTCAAAACCTCTCAACTAGGAGACCATGTCTTCATCTTGAGGGTGACATCCTGACCTAGACAAATCCAGCCAGCTAAGTAGAAATGAAAATTCAATTCCAAATAGAAAATACTGAGAAATAATTTTTGCAACAATACTTAAATGATTATAGAAGCAACTAGATAGAGCGAAACATTCAAGCCCCAGTTCTAATTCTGCCATTCATTTATTTTTCTACTCTCTTCTTTCTTGAATGAACAAAGCTACTTCTTTTAACTTGTTAGTGTTCTGTCTCCTAGTTCACCTCAAACATTCTATATCTTCTTAGTCTCTCTCCATATGAATGAAAATGTCTTAACAGAAACAAACCTAATCGAAAGATTACCAAAACCCTATGGAGAGCTAGAGCAGATGGCTTGTTTTAGTTTACAAATATTCTAAGTCACCTCTTTTTCCTGACAGACTAACCTTTGCTACTGATACAGGCCATTCTCAAAGCTATCTTGTTTTTAAGTCACAAGTACAAATTGAGAGTATGCTGAGATGTATGTCCAATTTGTGGTATGCCATTCATTTGCTCATTCAAAAAATAGACCCTGAAAGTTATACAATGCATCAGGCACTGCTTCCAGAGTTAGAAAAATAGTGGTACACAAGAATGACACACTAGTCATCTTCTTGAAGTTTATTTCCAATGAAAGTTTCAAACAACATTTAAAATAATATAATGCATATAATTCACATAGCACTTGCCAAGTGAGTCATTTATTCTAAGTATGTTATATATTTTAATTCGCTTTACAACAAAAAAACTGTAAGAATTAAACAACATCTCAACTGTAAAGATTAAGACACTGAGGAACGCAGAGGTTGTGTCTTGTCAAGGTCACAGAGCTAGTCAGGGGCTGCATCCAGAACTCACGGAACTAGAATCTATGTGTTAAATCACTCTATCATATTATCTCTCATTAACAGCAAATAAATAACTATATCATTTCAGGGAGAGATATCTTCTATGAAAAAGGATAAAGCACTGTTAGGGAACATGGGGCAATGGAAGGGGGTAGTTTAGACAACAGGGTCAGGGAAAGTTTCTGTGAGGAACAGATAATTGAGGAAGAACCTGGATGATGAGAAAGGAGAACTTTTGAGAAAATCTGGGTAAAGCACATTTCAGAAAGAAAGAGAAAAGACCTAAAGCAGGAAGAAACTAAGAGTGTCCAAGGAAGAACAACAAAGAGAATGGTTAGGGTGGCTGAAAGAGTAATCTAGAAGGGCTAGATTATGTAAGACTTTGTAGTTCTAAATAAGGGGTTTGAATTTCATTCTAAGTGTTATGGCTTTTAGGGGTTTTTAAGCAAAGGAAAGACATTTGATTTATTTTTTCAAGCTTTTTTTTTTTTTTTCGGTTGTATTGTTAAAAATAGAAAGGCTAAGAACTAGGCTCCTGAGAGGCCCAATATCTTAGGCTCAGCAGAGGAAGAGGAGCCTACGAAGAAGCCCAAGAAAGATAAACCAATGAGGTAAGAGGGAAATAAAGAAAATCATGCCTAGAAGGCCAAATTAATAAAATGTTTCATGAAGAACAGGGGGGTCACCCTGTCAAATCTGGCTGGGAGTTTAGGATGAGGTCTGAGAATTGATGGATTTGGAAAGGAGGAGGTTGTTGGTAACTTCGAAAAGAATGACTCTGTGAGGATGGTAAAGAAAGAAAACCTGGTTAGAAGGGGGTTGAGGAGCCAATTGGATTGGAGGAGGTGGGAGAGCAACTAACAACTCTCAGGAGATAATTCTTTCAGGGAAGCAGAGAAACATCATAATAATAGAGGTAGGGGCCATGAGAAAACGCCTTTTACTATGAAGGTAGTTCGGTATGGTTATATGTTGAAAGGACATATACAGGTAGTTCAGTATGGGTTATACGTTATATGTCCAGTGGGAGGAGAGTTTGAAAAAGCAAGAGAGAACAAAGAGTAATTCATACAGCACAGTTCTTGTCTATGAGGGAGGAACTGGGCTGTCGGCAGGAGCAGGAAGAGTTCATTACTTGTAAAAGGAAGGAAGACAGCACACATGGGTGTAAATGCAGGTAGACAGCAGGATTGATAGTGTGAAGACTAGACTCTTCTGCTGTATTTTCTCAGTGAAGTAAGAATCAACGAAGTGAAGGGAAGTAGGGAGTGATAGAGTGATTCAGAAGTAAGGAGAAGGTATGAAACAAAAGAGTAAATTGAGTAGGTAAAGGTAATTGAATTGCAGGCCAGTTCTGAGGGCCCAACTTGAGATTCTACTCTAAAACATTTACATGAAAAGAGCTTTGCTGATAGAAGCAGCACTGGACCAGATAAGATAATTTTGGTTCTAACACCAGTTTTGTCACTTCCTGGACATACGCCCTTGGGCAAGGCACCAAACCTTTCCCGACCTCAGTTTGCTCATCAAGTAATGTGATAACCTGTGGGTCTGCTCCACTCGGAAACACCCAGAAACATGTGGGGCACTTTGGGATGTCCTGGCAAATATCAGCATTTAGTACTGCAGGTCCAGGGGTATTCAATATCCTTTAATGTATGGAAGGGTTTTGCAAGACAAATATCTGTCCCTCCCCCATCTCCAGCAGCACATACTCCTGTTGAGAAACACAGAGGCAGAGGATCACTCCAAGTGTCCTCCCAACTCCAAGACTGATTGTAATCTTAATTGTTCATGTCAGGGAAGCTAGCTCTTACACTGATGGATAAACCATACATCCATTTAACTCAACACTATCAATCCTCACTCTTGCCTCCTAGATTGATAACAGGCTGCTAGCCAGGCAAAATGAACAGAAGTTGAGTTTGCCCTTGTTATTTCCTCAGGCCTTAAAGGTACTAAGGAGCAGCAAAACAATCTATAGATTATAGCCAAGAAAAGAAACAGGCAGCACAAGGTGATACAGGAAAAAAAACAAAAATTGCCCTCCATTATGATGAAAACCATTGTCATTAACTATCATAGCAATTAAACATAAATGCTGTCAGTGATAACACTCAACAGTAGCAAAGAAAGTTTGGCACCTGGGTTTCACCAGCATGGAATTAGGTAACATCTCAATACCATAAAATGAGAAATATTAATTTGAATTGTATTGACCATAAGGCCCCGAACTAAAAATTAGTTGACAAGAACAGGGCAATTATTAAAGGCAATATATCAAATTCCACTCAAATGATCAGTGGGGTGCTGTAGGCACTGCTGCTAGTGACCTTTCTAGTTGACACCTTCATTAATGATGTGTAAGATGAAGCATGTAAACAGATATTCCAGAATGATTCCACTACAGGAGTCATACCAAGTGCAAGCTTCCAACATCGCAGGAATTACTTAAATATAAATGAATACAGAGGTCCCTGGGAAGATTTAAAATTTAAAGTAGGTGATTGTATAGTGAGATAATACAGATGGGTAAAATCCTAGGTGAAAATCTCTAATAATAGCACGGTGATTCCTGAAAGAAAAAATAAATCAGTGATTACACAGATCTCAAATAGTTTTTGCATTGACACTTATTGAATAAAATGCTGGCTGGATATTATAAACACTACTGTTTCATCTATAAAATGTAAACAAATACAGAAAAATATACAATTAACCAATGGGCTTTTTTTGACTTAAAAAATAAATTAAAAAATATGGTACAATTTTTTAAATTGAGTTTAAACTCATATAACAGAAAATTAACCATTTAAAAGTGAACAATTCAGTGGCAGTTAACACATTCATAATGTTTTGCAACCACTATTTCCATCTAGTTCCAAAATGTTTTCATCACTCCAAAGGGAAACCCTATACACCTTACGCAATTGCTCTACATTCCCCATTCTTCCTTGCCCCTGGCAACCATCAATCTGTGTTTTGTCTCTGTAGATTTAGGTACTCTGGGTATTTCATTTAAGTCGAGCCATGCAACACAAGACCTTCTGTGTTTGGCTTCTTTCAATTAACATAATGTTTTCCAGACTTATCCATATTGTAGCACGTATCAGTACTTTACTCCTTTTGATGGCTGAAGTTCAACATACGTTTGAACTGCAATGTTAACTTTAAAGTATGACAGGGACAGTCATGCAAGTTCTGAGTGAAAACAATATGTAAAACCCAGTAGAAATCCAGCAAAACCTCAACTATCTTGATCAATAAAACTCTTTAAAAAACAAGAGCAGAAAAAAAGCTTATTTTCTTAATTTTACTACTGGGAAGCCTTTATGAAATGAAAGATGTTACTGTTAGCCTTTACTTTTAAGTGACATTTAGGTATTCACTAATGAGATTCAGTAAATATTTATTAATTATTGATGAGCTGGAAGGTGTGGGGCTCCCTGGCATGCAAGCTACCAGGGAAGGTGCTCAGTGTTTAATGAATTGGAATAAGAATAAAGAAGACTGTAGGGGTATTTTCTGGCTATGTTTGCTTCTGTCCAATTGGGGCTAAGGCTGTATGGTTAACACGAGCAGAGGTAGTTGTTTCTGTTCTAGTGTTAATTTCATTGATTCTCAGAGTTATCACCAACCTATTTCTAAACTGATGCCCTCATCCACCCCAGGGCTTGTGGAACTGGTTGCTTTTGTATAAAATTTCCTGAGTAGGCTGTAGAAAAAAGAAGAGACTTTCCTTCTTCCTTTCAAAAATTTGTATCTCCAATGTAACTTCTTTCCCTCTCTGATGGTTCATTATCAGAAAGACTCTGTAGGATTTTTATTCTGTCTAGTACAGAATTTCTACATTTTTATTCTCTGTCAGAGACACAGTAAAGTAGTTTTTTAAGTAGAATATTGGTGGTAACAGTGACTTTTCATCCTGTAATTTTAAGCCAGTTTTCCAATTATTTAGTTTATATGCTCATTATTTAATTGGACAAATACTTTCTTATTATGAAACTTGGAATGGTGAACTTCTCTGAAAAACTTCAGTCTATTGAACTGAAGTGGGTTAGTGATCTAGATTTCCTTTTTTTTTTTTTTTTTTTTTGAGACGGAGTCTCGCTCTGTCGCCCAGGCTGTAGTGCAGTGGCCGGATCTCAGCTCACTGCAAGCTCCGCCTCCCGGGTTTACGCCATTCTCCTGCCTCAGCCTCCTGAGTAGCTGGGACTACAGGCACCCGCCACCGTGCCCGGCTAGTTTTTTGTATTTTTTTTTTAGTAGCGATGGGGTTTCACCGTTAGCCAGGATGGTCTCGATCTCCTGACCTCGTGATCCGCCCGTCTCGGCCTCCCAAAGTGCTGGGATTACAGGCTTGAGCCACCGCGCCCGGCCAGATTTCCTAATGATACCTTTAAGGGGGGAAAAAAAGGTCCTTTGTATATTGCAAGAGTTTTTAGAAAGAATACTAAGAAAATGAGAGTCTTTTTACAATGTATAAATTTTTCTCCAAGGAGACATTATTTTGTTCTTTCTTGTGTTTTAGATAGTTGGGCAAAGGCACTATGCAAAATAACTGAAATTTAACCCTTTGCTTGTGTGTATCTTTTCATAAATGTGTATTTTTAAAACTGCAGTTATATTACTTACTCAATTCAAGTGAGATGGCAATTAATTCCTGCAGAAATTAACAGTTTCACAAACAGCTTCTAGAATATATTTAGCTTCTTACTAAAATACTTCAGATTGGGTTACTGTTTCTATGAAAATGTGTTAATTAGCCATAATAACTATAAATTGCAGATAAACTATTTATATGCTTTAATGTAATTGCAGTCATATATAAAACCAAACTGCATTCACATAAAAATAAATTGGGAGGGGGCAAATCAACTATTTGGAACATGGTTTGTTACAGAGGGTTCAGAACAAGAAGTACATATATTCAACTGAACAGGATATTACAAACACTTACATAATGCAGAGAAATCAAACCAGATACAGTGCTGAGACACAAAATAACACATGCTCTCTGTAAAATTTGATGAATCTATAAAATTGAATGGAACAATGCCCCAAACTACTGAGTCTTCCAAATTTCAGGCCAGTCTTGGTTATGATGGTACTTTGCCACAAAAAAAGAGATGAGAGATTTATAGTGTAGCAAGAGGCAGAACAGAGACATTTATGAAGGTAGAAGATTCATGACATACAGAAGGAGCAAAAGAGGCCAGCAAAGTTTAGGCATGCCATTTTTTTCCCAAGACAAACTTGCTGGAAGCCCACAGCGTCCACCATTCCAGCACAACACCATGAGACACACAAATCAGTCTCCAGAGACTTTTATACCAAACACTGCAGCAACAAACAATGGCATAACTGGAATACACGTTTATTTCATAACTGGATTTTGACTACTGGGAAATGATTTCTGTAAAGGAATCGAAAAGGTCCATGTTGCTGGGAAATAAAGCTTTGGTAAAATGACAACTGCATATTTGCACAATATCCTTCATAGTTTGGTTGCTCAACGTTCTCATCCAGACACACCCTGCTGACCTTTATCAGTGATCATATATTAACTTCTTAATTCTGATCTATGTTGCTCAAAGAGTGATGAAATAGTCTATTTTCCTCCTCAAATATATGATAATTTAAAAGAAATAAGGCAACCTCAATAAGAAAATAGGCAAAATACTGGAACAAGCAACATAAACACATATGTGGGAAATGGGTAAGAAACGTGAAATAATGTTCAATCATATTAGAAATAAAAGTCATCACATGGGCGATGAGACACCATTTTTAGCATCACGTCGGCAAAGTCTTTGGAAAGTGCAATTCAAGTAGAAAGGGAGAAAACAAATGAAGACAGTGGGAAATAGATGGGAGAGGAGAAAGTAATGACAACAAATGTAGAAAATGCTTCCAAATTGTTTTGCTTCAAAGGAAGAGAAATAAAGCATGAGCAGGGGAATAGAAGGGTAAAGGGAAAACATTGGCTAGTTTTTAGATGAGAGATACTTAAGCAAGTTGAAATGCCAAAAAGAAGCCACTTGTAAAGGGAAACAGGCTAGAGATGGGGGAGATGGTAATGGTGCCAGGGTAATCAGCCTTGGAGAGGAGGAGATACAAACCAAGAACAGGTGGAGGGAATCAGCCTCTGGTGGAGCAGGTCCCTTAACCTTTACAAGCCTAATGTCTTACCTTTAAGAAAAACAATGCTGTTCACTTAGAACACATGATTCAAGTAGCATCTGACATATAAAAGTTTATTTATTTTAATGTTAATGTTTTAAAACAAAATGTTCTTGGTTCCTACCAATGGCTTTTACATAAATGTCGTGTATGTTCAAAAGTAAATTCCCTGGCAGGGACAAGGTTATGCTGCTCCATTGTACTACAAAACACCATTTCATGTCAAATAAAGTATTTATAAGGAATTAAGAGTTTGGCAAACAGTCAGCGAGTATTTATTGAAAGGAGCACAGATGTATTCCTTATTTGGAGTCACACGGATGTGAGTTTGCATTCTGGTCCTGTCAGTTTCTCACTCAGTCTTTTTCATTGTTGTATGTTTGATACTTAGAATAGTGGCTGGCTTAATAAATATTTGTTGAAGGTGTAAATGATTAAAACGTTCTTAATTTCTTGGTAACTTTGGCTCCAGGATCTGAAAATAAAACTAATAGTAATTCTAACTCAGGTGCATTACAGGAATAGAAAGAATATATTGAAGCAGTAAATCAGTGTCTGGCACTTAGTTGGATCAATAAGGTAATTATTATTCTTTAGTAGTCATAGTAAAAAAAATTATTTGAAGATTAAGAAAAAATTTAAATAAATCATAACTCTATTATTTTAAAAACCTAAAACACACTATTAAGGTGACCCGTTCAAAATATTTTTTACTTGGAGATGCCTTCCCAGAATTTGTGCTGAAGTGACATAATAGATATTGATGTGTTATTTCCCCAGTTTGAGTGCTTTGAAGGTGCCAACTATAGTGATCCAATGTGCTACAGAAATTACTACTGAAGTACAAGCATAATGGAACTGTTGCCATAGAAATGGTATTTTGCTACCCTGTTCTCCTCATTTAGATGTGCTTCCTTCATATAAGAGGAAAAACAAAAAACAAGAACAGAAATAAAACACTGAGGGTACTTTCTATTTCTGACTTAAGTATTTTTTTCCTTTTAAAATAACAGTCCTAATAAAAAACAAAAAACCAATAATCAGAGCCAGAATATTCACCCCCACCTCAAAGTTAAAAGATTCTAATATGATATAAAATTGCTAAAACTCCTCTTACCCCAAAACCTATAGCTGTTTTAAGTTATATAAAATTCATCAGACAGTAAAGTTTTTTAAAAATGTAGAAAGGGAAAAGAGGGACAGAATCATCCCTATGTATGTCAGATTATCTATAAACACAAACACATCATATGTCCAAGTTGTGTCTTTTTTTATATACTTTACATTGAACAACGATAGAATACCTAATATGGAGCAATGGTCTTTATTTTCACAGTTAATTTTTGTCTAGCCATTTGTAGTGGATTGAATAGTGTCCCTTCCAAAACAAAAATATGGTCAAGTCTTAACCCCTGATAACTGTGGATGGGACCCTATTTGGAAATGGGGTTTCTGCAAATGTAATTAAATTTTAAATCTTAGGATGAGATAATTCTGGATTTAGGGTGGGCCCTAAATCCGGGCACTGGTGCTATTATAAGAGAAAGGAGACAGCGATTTGGGACACAGAGACACAAAGGAGAAGGCCACGTGAGGATGGAAGCAGAGATTAGAGCAATGGAACCACAAGTCAAGGAACACCAAAGATTCCTGGGATTTAGAAGGTGGGAGAGAGGCAAGGAACAGATTTTGCCTCACAGCCTCCAAAACAACACAACCCTACCAACAGTTGCTTCTAAGATAGCTTGTTATCAAAAATTACATTTTAAAACAATTTTCAAATTTATATTTTAATAAAACATTTAAAACAATTATTTGATACAAAAATAAATTGCATTTTTTAAATATACTAGTAGCGAACCCTTGGAAATTAAATGTAAACATTTCCAATATCATAAAAAGCTGGCTAGGCGTGGTGGCTCACACCTGTAATCCCAGCACTTTGGGAGGCTGAGAAGGGCATATCAAGAGGTTAGGACCATCCTGGCCAACATGGTGAAACCCCCTGTCTACTAAAATACAAAAAATCAGCCAGGCGTGGTGGTGCGTGCCTGTAGTCCCAGCTATTCGGGATACTGAGGCAGGGGAATCACATGAACCTAGGAGGTGGAGATTGCTGTGAGCTGAGATCCAGCCTCTGCATGCCAGTCTGGCGACAGACTGATACTTCATCCCCTCCTCCCCGAAAAAAAAAAACACCACAAAGTTCTTAAGAATGAATTTGACAAAACATGTGGAAGACCTGTGAGTAGAAAACTACACAACATTGTTAAGAAAAATTAAAGAACATTAAATTGAAAAACCCAATATTGCTATAATGTCAATCTCCCATAATTTGGTGTATAGAATTAAAATTATCTCAAAGAAAATTAAAATAATCTCAATGAAAACCCAGTAGGACTTTTTGGTTTTGAAAAAATCCACAGTCTGATATCATAATTTATACATAAAACAAAGGGCCAGACCATTAGTCTAAGCAAATTAACACAGGAACAGAAAAACAAATACCACATGCACTCACTTAAAAGTGGGAGCTAAACACTGGCTACTCATGGACATAAAGAAGCCAAAGGCACAAAATAGGGACCACTAGAGAGGAGAGAGGGAGGAGAGAAAGGGTTGAAAAACTGACCACTGGGCACTGGGCTCAGTACCTGGGCAATGGGATCATTCATAACCCAAACCTCAGCATCATGCAGTATACCCAGATAATAAACCTGCACATGTACCCCCTGAATCTAAAACAAAAGTTGAAATTTTTAAAAAGTACAGAAATAGCTAAAACAATTTAGAAAAAGTAAAACAAAATGGAAGTCTCATAATACCTGATTTCAAGACTTATTACAAAGCTACAGTAATAAAGATAATTTGATATTATCATAAAGATAGCCATACACATCCATAGAACACAATAGAGTCTGGAAAGAGACCCATAAATGTATTGTCCACTGATTTGCAATAAAGATGCCAAAATACTGTAATGCGGAAAGATTAGTTTTCAATAAATTGTGCTAGAACAACAGATAATCCATATGCATAAAACAAAAGAACTTGCAATGTTACCTTGTGCCATCCAAAATAATTAACTCAAAATGGATCACAGACCTAAATGTGAAGCCTGTAATATTTCTAAAAGAAAACATAAAAAAAAATTGTGACAAAGATTAGTCAGCAATTTATTAGAACACAAAAACCATGAACCATAAAAGAAAACAAATTGATAAACTGGACCTCATTAAAATTAGAAACTCTTGGATAAACACTTTAAGAAACTGAAAAGATAAACCTCTGAGGGGGAGACATTATTCGCAAAATGTGTATGTGATAAATACTGAAATATGTACTTAAAACACGTTTCACATTCGCTGATAAGAAGAAAAACAACCCAATACAACATGGGCAAAAGATATGAAGAGACAGTTCACTGAAGAAGAGGTCTGAATGGCACATGAGCACCTAAAAAGATGCTCAGCATCATTAGTCATTAGGGAAATGCAAATCAAACCCATAATGATATATCAAAACACATCTACTAAATCAGCTAAAATTACACAGCAACAACATGGACAACAGGCAAGAGAGAATGCTGGCAAAGATCTGGAACTCTCATATATTGTTGATGGAAATGCACAAAGGATCAGCCACTTTGGAAAACAGCTTGGAAGATTCATTTAAAGTTAAACATACACTTACTACACTCATAGGTATTTATGCCAAGGAAATAACAACACAGAGCTATACACAAATGTTTATAGTTCATGGTAGCTTTATCCGTAATAACCAAAAACTAGAAAAATTTAAATGGGCAAATGCCCATTGAATGAATAAATCAAATTATAGGAGTTTCATATGATGGAAAACCTCTCACAATAAAAATGAGTGGATTGTGAATACACCCAACAACATGAATGAATATGTAAAGCATTATGCTAAGACAAAGAAGCCAGACACACAAGGCTGCATACTGCATGATTCCATTATATGATACTCACAAAAATGCAAAACTACAAGGGCAGAAAACAGCTCAGTATTGCCAGAGCATGAGGATAGGGGAGGGGATCAACTACAGGGCAGCACCATGGGACATGCGGCATTTTCAGGTGACAAAAACATTACAGATCTTGATTGTGGTGGTGGTGACACAACTGTTCATATTTGTCAAAACTCAACCTGTACAACTAAAAATGGTGAATTTGACTCTGTGTAAATTATACTTCAATACATCCATCTAAACAAATTTCAATGGCAAAAAAGAGTATTTGGAGCTAGGGAGTTTCACAGTGGCTGTAAAATACTATTCGTCTTTTTGAAGTTGCGTGTTCTTCAAAAGGTCTGACATTTCTAAGAAAATATAAATCCTAAACATTCCTAAATAAATACAATCTTCATATATATCTTTTACCTAAAATAAAAAATCTTTTTCTTAATAACTGTCAGCAATATCATTAGGACATGATTCTTAAATATCTTTATATCTTTATCATCCATTATTTTCATAAACTAAATACAAAGTACCTTTTTACAAATGTAACATCCCTCTCTCCCCAAGGTGAACATTTCCCATAAATGTTTAGCACTAGATTGTTATAGTATTGTTATTATTTTAAGATCAGTTAATTAAAATCCAACTATAATTAATTTATTGACCTTTTCCAATTTCCACTATAAAAACTCCCACTTTTAAGCATTTCTCAGGTGCCTTTTTTCTCTCTCTCTCTCTCTCTCTCTCTCTTCTGAGCCTTATCTGCCTAAGGAACAACTAATTCTTCAAAACTGCTTGAACAGCCTTCCTCCCTGAAGACTCTGCTGTTGTTGATTCACCAATTTCTTCCCTGCATTTCAGGTCAACTAATCCGTTTCCAAGATAGTACCCCTCTGACATTTATTTGTCTCTTCTACTAAAATGAGAACAGGATCTTAGCTTATATATCTTGATTTTCCTAGCCTCTAGCAAACTGGTGAACACCTAGAAGGCTCTAAATACAATTTTGCTTTGAAAATAAATCATTTTGAATATCAGTTGTCATTTCGCTGTATGTGAGATTTAGCTTCTGCAACAGATTGGCCTAAATGGGCGATAGCCTGAGGAGAAACATGAGAATAAAATGATATTTGAAAGACAATACACTAACTCCTAATTTGATTTTGCTTGCTTGCCATTTGTTTCTTTTTGATAAGGGCATTGTGTCAGCTCAAAAGACCGACTAATGGGGGTTACATCAGAAACATTCACTATTACAGCAGCAAAGGATCGCACAGATCCACTACGTTATGAATTACATTTTGACCGTGTCTTGGCATCTTCACTTCTAGATCTAGGTTTTGCCCAGATCAGCAACTCAAAGAGCTTCCAGGTGTCCACATATGCTTGTGTGTAATGTCTGACTCATGTGGCTTCCTCTTTCCTGGGCCAGGCTTTTCACTGTCTTGAACAAGGTGAGCATGCTTCTCTGAACCAGCTAGCTGGCCCAGAGGCCTGGAGGAGTACAGTCCTATTTATACTGGGCCTGGGTACACATCCGGGTGGGATAAGCATAGAAGGTATCACTGTTTTCTCTCAATGCAGGGGTTGGGAAGGGTTGAAAGATTGCCCCTGGGTTTCTAATTCAGATTTAACTACAGTGCCCATGGTTAAATTCTGCACAAGTTGGTAGCCAAGAGGAATTCTGTTTTGGCTCATTAGGAGAGATTCCTGTGTATACTTCTGCACGTCCAGCTTAGTAGCAGAGTGAAAAATGCTTGATATCTTTTTACTAAATGAATGAACAAACCTATGATGTGCCAACCCTGTTCCAGGAGGCACGTTTCCCATATGGTATTTCCGTGTGTGTATTTTTTAACAGCTTTATTGACATACCATATAACTCATTCATTTAAAGTACAATTCAAATGTTTTTATTTCATTATTATTTTTAAAAAATATGGGGTGACATATACATCAGAAAATTTGCCATTTTAACCATTTTAAGTGTAATTCAGTGGTATTAATTACATTTACAATGTTGTACAACCATAATCGCCATCTATTTCTAGTTTTTCATCACTTCAAACAGAAACTACAACACCTAACCAAAACCTCCCCATTTCCTCCTTCCCATAGGCCCTGGTGACCTCTGATCTACTTTCTCCATCTGTGAATTTGCATGGTGTCTGGCTCATTTCACTCAGCATGTTTTCAAGGTTTATACATGTTGAAGCACATATCAGAACTGCATTCCTTTTTATAGCTAAATAATAGGTCAAAATATGCAAGGTAAGCTGTCTAGTTTATAGAAAATAACAGAGTATATCTTCACGACACTAGGTAAGAAAATAATTCTTAGTCATGACATTAAAATGCTAGTCAAGTCAGGCAGCATGATGCCTCTAGCTTTGTTCTTTTGACTTAGGATTGTCTTGGCAATGCGGGCTCTGTTTTGGTTCCATGTGAACTTTAAAGTAGTTTTTTTTCCAATTCTATGAAGAAAGTCATTGGTAGCTTGATGGGGATGGCATTGAATCTATAAATTACCTTGCACAGTATGGCCATTTTCACAATATTGATTCTTCCTATCCATGAGCATGGAATGTTCTTCCATTTGTTTGTGTCCTATTTGATTTCACTGAGCAGTGGTTTGTAGTCCTCCTTGAAGAGGTCCTTCACATCCCTTGTAAGTTGGATTCCTAGGTATTTTATTCTCTTTGAAGCAATTGTGAATGGGAGTTCACTCACGATTTGACTCTCTGTCTGTTATTGGTGTATAGGAATGCTTGTAATTTTTGCACATTGATTTTGCATCCTGAGACTTTGCTGAAGTTGTTTATCAGCTTAAGGAGATTTTGAGCTGAGATGATGGGGTTTTCTAAATACACAATCATGTCATCTGCAAACAGGGACAATTTGACTTCCTCTTTTCCTAACTGAATACCCTGTATTTCTTTCTCTTGCCTGATTGCCCTGGCCAGAACTTCCAACACTATGTTGAATAGGAGTGGTGAGAGAGGGCGTCCCTGTCTTGTGCCAGTTTTCAAAGGGAATGCTTCCAGTTTTTGCCCATTCAGTATGATATTGGCTGTGGGTTTGTCATAAATAGCTCTTATTATTTTGAGATACATCCCATCAATACCTAGTTTATTGAGCGTTTTTAGCATGAAGGGCTGTTGAATTCTGACCTGACTTCAAAGTATACTACAAGGCTACAGTAACCAAAACAGCATGGTACTGGTACCAAAACAGAGACATAGACCAATGGAACAGAAGAGAACTCTCGGAATTAATACCACACATCTACAACCATCTGATCTTTGACAAACCTGACAAAAACAAGAAATGGGGAAAGGAGTCCCTGTTTAATAAATGGTGCTGAGAAAACTGGCTAGCCATATGTAGAAAGCTGAAACTGGATCCCTTCCTTACACTTTATACAAAAATCAAGATGGATTAAAGACTTAAATGTTAGACCTAAAACCATAAAAACCCTAGAAGAAAACCTAGACAATACCCATTCAGGACATAGGCACGGGTAAGGACTTCATGACTAAAACACCAAAAGCAATGGCAACAAAAGCCAAAATTGATAAATGGGATCTAATTAAACCAAAGAGCTTCTGCACAGCAAAAGAAACTACCATCACAGTGAACCGGCAACCTACAGAATGGGAAAATTTTTTACAATCTACCCATCTGACAAAGGGCTGATACCCAGAATCTACAAAGAACTTAAACAAATTTACAAGAAAAAATCAAACCACCCCAGCAAAAAGTGGGCAAAAGATATGAACAGATACTTCTCAAAAGAAGACATTTATGTAGCCAACAGACACATGAAAAAATGCTCATCATCACTCACCATCAGAGAAATGCAAATCAAAACCACAATG
>NW_012120709.1:10424620-10521631 GCF_000951035.1 Colobus angolensis palliatus
GGGGGGAGGGATAGCATTAGGAGATATACCTAATGTAAATGACGAGTTAATGGGTGCAGCACACTAACATGGAACATGTATACATATGTAACAAACCTGCACATTGTGCACATGTACCCTGGAACTTAAAGTAAAATAATAAAGAAAAAAACAAATAAAATGCTAGTCAAAAAGGAAAAAAAAAGTGTTAAAACTGTATCAATTAAAAATATCTGTTCTTTAAAAGATGCCAACACATGTACTGAAAAAGCTAGTCACAGAGTAAGAGTAGATTTTGCAACCCATATAACCAAAGATATGCCAGTATTCAGAGAAATATATTTTAACACCCATCTAAATTGGAGGGGAGTGTGAAAAAAGACTTAACAGCTGCCCTAATTTTAAAAGCTGTCAAAAATCTGTGTCCATCAACAGATGAATGGATAAACAAAATGTGATATATTCATCCAATGAAATACAGTGTGTGTATGCTTGATACATTGCAAATTCAGGTTTTTTTCTGTTTTTTTTTTTTTTTTTTTCTGTTTTTTGTTTGTTTGTTTTCTTTTTCTTTAAGACAGAGTCTCTCTCTATTGTCCAGGCTGGACTGCAGTGGTGTGATCTCAGCTCACTGCAACCTCGGTCTCCCAGGTTCAAGCCATACCTGCCTCAGCCTCCTGAGTAGTTGGGATTATAGGTGCGTGCCACCACGCCTGGCTAATTTTTGTATTTTTAGTAGAGACGGGGCTTTGCCATGTTGGCTAGGCTGGTCTTGAATACCTGGCCTCAAGTGATCCGCCTGCCCTGGCCTCCCAAAGTGTTGAGATTACAGGCTTGAGCCACCATGCCTGGCTATTTCTGATGCTTTTGCCATTTCAAGTGTTTACGACTTGAAAACTAACTCGTTGAAGTTCAAGTAGGTACTGACCTCTGCTATCTTAGCATACTTTTGGCTTGTCTATGCCTCTAGTTTCTATTCTCATTTTTGTCATGTTTCATAGAACGTTTCACAATTGAGACACCATCCCTTCTAGTCAAGCCTAAGCTTTTCTGAGTGGCAGGGGAGAGGGACAGACAGCTTTTCAATGACATTTTGTTTGGAATAGGAGATAAAGGGTAGCAATTGCTGACTCCATCTGCAGCAGTGAACATCACCTGGTTCCCAGACAGCACCCAGTGTCTCTCTCTGTGACACAGAAACAAATACCTTCAACCAGCATTCCAGTTACAACCTTGGGCCAGTTCTTCCTGGGGTATTTCTCATCCCTGTTCTTGGCCACAGAAAAGGCAATTTCCTCCATCTGTTCTTTCCCTGTATGTCATAAGATCTGGCTCTTCCTATCTTTCTTCCTTGACTCCATCTAATAAAAATATTTTTCTGAACTCAAAGTATGTGAAACTCCATAACTGGTGCTAGCAATCTGATATAAAATGGCCCATTTAAGTTTTGAATTACAATTTTTTGTTAGTCTGCAAAAATATCCAAGTGGCAGTTCAATACCTCAGAATATGTTAGGAATAATTACTTATATTAATTCAATATATTTATTCATCCACTTAAATCTTGAGTTTATTGCAGTAGAAACCAATTGAGAATTGACATACAAAGAGAATACATTATTATACTACTACAAACATTGCCTGAATGGCTGCAGTTAAAAAAAAGTAAATTCAAAGCTACTTTCTGGCGACAAATGGGAATGTTTGAAAATTCATGTTAAGGGAAGAAAAGAAAAATGCCTTTAATCAGATTAATCACCATTTTCCACAACAGATATGCTAATGAATTTGATGATCAGCTATGCAGGCTTCTCTAAAGATACAAATATAGAGTAACTGTCAGTGCTATTAATTTTATCTCCCGTGTATTCCTGTGAAATGTTGTGAACCTCTATCTTCTCCGAACCACAATAAAATAAAACAAAAAATCCTCTAATTTTGAACCTCCACATTTTTGGGTTATATAAACTCTTTGAGGATCTTCTCCTGAGATCCAGTAAACTAGGGCAATTGCCCCAAGCTCCAAGCTTTGGAAAGAACTGGGAGACATGAATTCAATTATGCTGCTAAATAGTACAGAATGAGGACAGGCTTTTGAGGTAAGGAAAGTAGTTTGCTACTAAAGCAAAAGATTTTGATGCCTTTCTACAAATACACATACTCAGGCAATACATACCAATATCATCATCAACATTAAGGTAAAACAGGAAATCTCTGTAAGAGTCTTTTACTGATTAATCTTACCTTCTATGATGCTGTTTTAGATGTGTGTGTGTGTGTGTGTGTGTGTGTGTGTGTGTGTGTGTGTGAGAGAGAGAGAGAGAGAGAGAGAGAGAAAGAGAATTTACTTTGGTAAACAAGCAGAAGAGGAATTAATCTGGTTCTGCAATAACTAGGTTATCCTGAGAACATCATTAAATCATAGACTTCTCATCTTTAAAATTAGAATGGATTTTTAAAATCACTAAATTCAGCACCATCAAAAATTATATGTTACCTGAAAGCAGTAGGTGTATACCTCAAGGGGATGTATTAGCCTGTTTTCACAAGCTATAAGGAACTACCTGAAACTGAGTAATTTATAAAGAAAAGAGGTTTAGTTGACCACAATGCCACATGGCTGGGGAGGCCTCAGGAAACTTATAATCATGATGGAAGGTGAAGGAGAAGCAAGGCACATGTTACATGGCAGCAGGGAAGAGAGAGTGATGGGGGAGGTGCCACACTTTTAAACCATCAGATCTTGTGAGAACTCACTATCAATAAGAACAGTGTGGGATCCAGTCACCTGCCACGAGGTGCCTCCCCTGACATATGGAGAGTACAAACTGAGATGAGATTAGGGTGGGGACACAAAGCCGAACCATATCAGCAAAGGAGGAGAATAGAGAACCATTGGAAGAAGGGAGAAGCTTCAGGAAACAGGAGTAACTCTGGGTTTTATGGTAAGTGGTGGAGCCCATCAGGCTTCAAAGCCTTCACTCTGAACCTACCTCATGCAGAACCTGACTTTGTGATTTTCCACATGATGTCAGTGATGTAAGTACAAACACATTCATAGCATCCAAAAATATAAGCTTCACTGCTGATTTTACAACGTGTTTATAAGGTAGAAAATAAAATGCTGTTGCCTTTACAATGTGTTCTTTCTCATTGAGCTCAAACACTTCACAGCCAACACCTAAAACTCACTATGTTGATGTGTTGGGTTTATCTATTAAATCACCCCACGTGATATATACATTGACTGGGCTTACAAGGAAATCCAGTGCAAGTGCTGATAAACATCCTGTATGAATTCTATTTCCAAAGTATTCTTTATACAGATGCCAAATGCACTTCAGAAGCACACGGGAACAATTACATAACTATCCTTTCTGTGAGGCAGATGCATTCATAGTACCCTTGCTCAGGCAGAGACAGAATCAGTTAAAATGTTCAAAAGGTGAATTCAGTACATAGATGATGGTCAAATCGTACTTCAGAACTGGGGTTTCATTTCCAAGAAAGCATTCTGGATTGTGATGAATTTAAAATACTGTGTTTATAAAGTAAAACTAGCAAAAAAATAATAAAAGAGACGTGAAAAGGAGGAAGGAAGGGAAACCAAAGAAGAAGAGGGCACATTACTCTAAATAAAGAGAGGTCTCTGGACCAATGGCCATGTTTTGGTCATACTCTACTTTCACAGTTAATTCCATAAACGTCTCCTTTGACACTGCATATTCTGATTTTGTCTTCTAACTGAGACAATATATAAATGTTCATGCTGCAAATTAACAATACGTAGTTAATACAAAAATATAGTCACCAGACTACTGTGATGGTTAATATTGAGTGTCAACTTGATGGGATTGAAAGATGCAAAGTATTGTTCCTGGGTGTTTCTGTGAGGGTGTTGTCAAAGGAGATTAACATTGGAGTCAGTGGAGTGGGAAAGGCAGACCCACCCTCAATCTGGGTGAGCAGAATGTAATCAGCTGCGAGCATGGCCAGAATAAAACGAGGCAGAAGAACCTTGACAGATAGACTGGCTTAGCCTCCGAGCCTACATCTTTCTCCTGTGCTGGATGCTTTCTGACCTCGAACATCAGACTCCAAGTTCTCAGCTTTGGGACTCGGACTGGCCTTGCTCCTCAGCTTCCAGACAGCCTATTGTAGGACCTCACTTTGTGATCGTGTGAGTTAAAACTCCTTAATAAACTCCCCTTTATATATACATCTATCCCATTATTCTGTCCCTTTAGAGAACCCTGACTAATACAACTACTATTTCTATTCTATTCTAGACTTCAAATATATATTTCTTTAAGTTATTCAGCTTCAACAAACTATTACCCTAACCTCATGCCTTACTAAAGGTTTGGATTTTCTTGAAAATTTTTAGTCTTAAAAATTTTTTTATTAGGGAGCATGGAATTTTAAACTACTTATAAACATTTACTTCATATAAAGAATTGACCTAACAGTTACTGGCAAATAAATATAAATAAAATAAGAATAGAATATAAAACTTCTTAAAATAGCTTTTAAAAAATTGGCTGTCAAAAAAGTGTCAAAAAATTAACTGGCAATAGAAAATTCCCCATTGCTATTCAGTACTTCATTAAATTCAAAAATGATAATAAATATTCAAAATTCAACCTTTGGGTAATGTCATTTCTAATGTTTGTGTAATCTTTGTTCCACCTTCATCAAGGTGCTGTGAAAAACAGCCCTTGAATCATTTGAAAACACAGTATTTACTTCTCTGAATATTATACCTTGTATGTATGCTACAGCAAAACTTTGCTAAAATGCTGAATACATTTTATAGTCTGTTTTAAGGGATCTCTACCATATATTTTTAAAATACTGATGACATGAGAAAAATAAATCGTTTTGACTAGCGAATGAAGGGTAGAAATACAATTACCTGGATGGTTCCAATCATTCTAGATCAAGTATCTGGTTGGTTAACTAAAATATTTTAATTTTTATTTGCAAAAATTGGTGTCATATATACAAATTGTCACATACTGACAAGATATAAAGTTGAAAGTATGTTTATTGTTGAAACATGAAGCAGAAGCAGCATCTGGGCATAGTAAAAATGGAGGGAAATGACCAATGACCAACTTTGGTGGAGGAACGCCATACCTCCCTCGTCTTCCAGAGCTTTTGATATATGCTGACAGGAATTATAGCCATGATTTGTTAAAATCACCAAAAATTATTATTCTGGGGCTCTATAACAAAGACATAAAAATAAATTTTAAAAATATTGAGAAATCACTCATTTGAATTAATTTGGATAGACTGTTTTGTCATATATATCCGTAGAGTTTAGAAGCGATCAGATATTTTAATGGATAAAGAAGTGCTAACAATGTATTTCTTTCAGGGGTTTACCCTGGGTGTGGCTTCATTACTGTAAAATCTGAAATGTGGGAACTCAGTAAAATCTGCAAGTGAGATGACACAACACTGTCATAGCAGCTTTCAGACAAGTAATGAGAAGTATCTTTTTATATGGTAGGAAATAAATTCCTTGACCTGATACCCAGAGGTAAGACTATATAAAGAAAAGTGTAACCTATTATAATTTACATAATGTAATACCTGTTATAATTTTAAGAATTTATAAAGGAATGTTGAGGTTATTTCAAGAATCTTCTTAAACATATCTTAGATGGTAGTGACATAAAATCCCCTGGTGTCACTGTTCAACACTCTGGGCCTCTACTGGCATCACTGATTGATCCCAGCTGGCACTGGTATAGTTCATACGATCAAATCACACTCAGCGTTTGAAACTTAGCTTCAATATTATTTTCTCTTGAAGACTCTAACTAAAAGTACTTATACAACCACATTCTAGGAGAATTTGCTTTGTATATCTCCAAATACTTGCTCTTCCACCTTAAGTCATATATTTCAATTCTCCTAATAGTTATTGTGGACCAAATATGGTCCAAGCACTGTGTTAGGTGCTGGTGGCCAAAGCTGACTGTTATATGAAGATGACCAATCTCATCTCAACACTTTGTCATTCTTTTAGTTTTTTCCCCACAATATGTGCTGACTATATAAATGTATTGGGACTAAAATAAAATGTGTATATTAGTGGCATGTCAGTTCCCATGATTGTATACACAGTTTCAAACATCTGTCTAGAGACTAAAGCAGCTATTTCTGTATGTGGACATTCTTGGGAGTGTGACAAATATTTTTTGAGGCAGGATCAAACAAGACCTTGATGTATTTCCCAATTATAGTTTGAAACTCATTTCTTTTCAAACAGTAGATAACTGCTGAGTCTTTATTAATGGATTGAAAAATTATTCTGACAGCATTGAACCATTAAAAATATGCTGAACAATTTTATAAGATAGAAGTGAGCAATTTTTCTTGTTTCCTATATATTAAGAAGGAAGGAAACTTACTTCAAATTTGAAAATCTTTCTATTAGAATTCAATCAAATGAAACACACACATAGTTTCTCCCACATACATACCTTTCTATCCAAAGTAACACCAAACATAAAGAATCTCTTGATCTCCCATTAGTAAGATAACAAGACTTGAAGAAAACAAGGAGGTCAGCCAAGTGCATCATTTTCCTTTTCAAGCCAGGATAATTCCGAAAAATATTAGATTTAGGCAGAAAAAGAGAAATTTTAAGATATTTGGGAAGATAAATGGCCTCTGCTCATGTCCACGGTCTAATGAGAACTAAATTAATTTCTAGTCTTGAATTTCCTGCAGACTACTTTCTTTGATCAACTAAAAGATTCTGAGTACATAGAGCAGTTATGCTCATCTAGTATTTGCAGCAATGGCAGATAAGAAAAATGTATTAAACCTGAGTTAATTAAAACACTTTTGCTTTATTTCTTTGGTTGTTCCATGGGGATAATGCTAATAACATTGCAAGGAAGAAAGAATTATATATGTGAAATTGCAGTGAAAATTTCAGTTACGTGAAAAGGAATAGAGTATTATCACACACTTAAAATGTTAACACATTAAAGAGTATGTTTCTTTCCCATGTAATTGTTTTTAACATATGAGATCAGAAAGTAGCTGCTTTGGCCATATCACCTTTCTATTCAGTAATAATAATGGCAACCCTGTGCTTCCTTAGGTTATCTTGTTAAACCACACCCACACCCTATATGGTGGAAATTGATGTCTCCATTTCAGAGTTTAAGTACAGCATTAGGATTTGAACTCAAATCTGTCTGGCTCCAAAGTTCTCATAAACAACCATCCAATTGCTTTGTTTCTTGAATACTTACTGCAGGCAGCAAGCACATACATGACCCCAAATGAGGGAATGTATTTCCATTCAAGTACAATCAAACATTAATGATTATTCTCTTCCTTTGCTGTGACTACCTCTTCATGTAGCTTTTGTAGTTTGTGATTAAAACAGATGTCTCAAGATTTCATTGTGTTTAGCCAGTTTAATATTGTTGTATACAATGAAATTTTGAGAATTTTGAGAATTTCTTTTAATCACAAATATAAACTACATAATTGCTACGTAATTAGAAAGAGCTCTTTGGGAGGCCGAGACGGGCGGATCACGAGGTCAGGAGTTCGAGACTATCCTGGCTAACACGGTGAAACCCCGTCTCTACTAAAAAATACAAAAAGCTAGCCGGGCGAGGTGGCTGGCGCCTGTAGTCCCAACTACTCGGGAGGCTGAGGCAAGAGAATGGCGTAAACTCAGGAGGCGGAGCTTGCAGTGAGCTGAGATCTAGCCACTGCACTCCAGCCCGGGCGACAGAGCGAGACTCCGTCTCAAAAAAAAAAGAAAAAAAAAGAAAGAGCTATCACAGCAATTATATAGTTTCTTCATTTCATATGGTACTAAATTGGGATTGACCAATACTGATTAATTCATTAAAGATATTGATGAGCAATGAGAAAATATCTATTTATATTTGTGGATCTATTATTTTATAACACATTTGGATATAATTTCAAAATTCCAAGAATAATGAAAAGAATTTATGAATACCCTTCATCAAGATTTTGACATTTTATGACATTTATTTGTATTCTTCTCTCTCTTTCCCTTTCTCACATATGCCTCTGTGTGTGTGTCTGCATGTGTATTTTTTTCTGAATTCTTTCAGTGTAAGTTGCAAACATGATATCCCCTTACCCCTAAATATTTCAATGTGCATTTTCTAAAAGCAAGCAATTCTTTTGCATACCATGGATGCAATCGTTAAAATCAGGAAATTGATATTGATACAACACTGTTACCTAATCTACAGATGCTACAATGTTACAAACTGTATTCCCTGTCTAAGTTGTCCCAATAACGTCCATGAGAGCAAACAAAAAGCCATGATCAAGCATTGTATTCACGAGATGCAATGTCATTTCTCTTTAGGCTCTTTTAATCTGAAAGGGTTATTGAGTCTTTCTCTTTCATGACACGGACAGCTTTGAAGAGTACAGGTCAATTATTTTCTAGAATAATCATCAGTTTGGGTTTGTCTGATGTTTCCTCATGATTAGATTCAGTTTGTACACTTTCGGCAGGAATACCACAGAAATTCTGTTGTGTCCTTTTTGATACATTATTTTCAGCAGTCACATATTGTCTATTAGACTCACAAGTGGCAAGGTTATTTTGATTATTTGGTTAAGGTGGTATCTTCCATATTTTTCCACTTTAAAATTGTTTTACCTTTGGTAATTAATAAATATCAGGTCAAAAGTTATTGTGATACAATGTGATTATATTCTTCTTAAACTTTCACACATTTCTTTTAGCATCCATGAATGTTTCTTGTCTGAATCAATTATTAATATGATGGCTAAAAAATGATGCTTTTATAATTCCATCATTCCGTCTACATTTATCAGATGACTTTCTTCTGAAACAAGACCTTTCCCAGTATGGGTTCATGGATTCTAACTTTATCCTCCAGTATCATAATTGTTGATATTATCCCAGATGTTGATATTCTCCCAGATTTGGCTGGTGCAAGCCCCTACATGTTGGACTTCATGATCTTTTGACATGTCCCCATCATTCTTTGAATATATCCTTGCAATATGGAACACATTATTTCTCTTAATCTTTTAGCACACAAAATAATCTTGGACTTTCCTTGCCCCAGCCCTAGAATCAGCAATTTCTCCAAGAAGCTTTGGTCATTTTATCAGAGAATGGTCTTTAGAACCCACAATCTAGGTACTAAGTGTGTTAATTCCTATTACAGTGTCATGCTCAGAGGACAGAGGTAGGGAGCAGATTGTATCTAGCTATCTATATTTCAACGCATTAGTTCATGCTGATATATCAAATACAAATCCAACAGCATAGGGTACAATTTAACTTTTTTCCTTCTATATTTGCAACCACGTCTTCCAAAACTGAGAAACCCACCTCCTGTTATCCTCAAAAAGTAGGGATATATTCGCTCAATCACATAAAGAATAGAAAACTGTTTCAGAATTGCTGACTCAAGCCTCTGAAATAATACAGGAGTTCAAGATGTGTTTAAAGTTCTTTTTGTCATTAGACTAAGGGGAAATATGTTCAAAATTATTTGAGCTAGTTCCTTCTTTTCCCTCTGGCGAAATCATGCTATTCATTTGTAAAATAATAAGACACATATTCTTTTGCCTGAAAATCACTCCCCATCAGTTCATGGGCTTTTTCCTCATTCTTTTCTTTTACAGGTGAACAGAACTCTATGGACATGTCGTAGCTTATTCAACCACTCCTTCATATATGGACATATTAGATCTTGCCAATGTTACAGAATTATAAACAATGGTGAAATGAATACCTTGTGAATATACATTTTTATTACTGTTGGAGTTGCATGTTCAGAATAAATTTCTGACAAATAGACTGCTGTGTAAAAAGGTAAATGCATACGTATATAGGTCAGATATTACAAAATTCCCCTCTATCAGTTGTACCAATCAATATTTCTACCAGCAATGCATGAGAAAGCCTGTTCCCTCACTGCCTCACTAAGGGAGTGTGATGTAAACAATATACATGTTATTTTAATACAGATAATGTTAAATCCCAGCATAATATGAGATCTACCCACTTAAACATAAATTTTAATTGTAGAGTACTACTAACTGTAAGCACAATATTATGCATCAGATTTTTAATAAAATGTTTGTCTTGCATAACTGAAACATTACCCCAGTGTGTAAAAATGGTATGTCATAATACCTTTAAGTTTTTCTCTTCATGAGTTAAGTTGAATATGTTTACTTATGTTTAAAAAAGTCAATATTGTAAATATGTGTATATTTATTATATGTATATGTGTGTATATATATTTGTGTGTGTGCATGTGTGTATGTATACATAATATGGGATATTTATGAGTGTATATATGTGTATGTGTTTTATATATATATATATAGTTTACGCTTGTTGGCCATATTTTTCTCAGGCTTTTAAAAATCTTTTCTCCCTCAATTTTTAAACATTCTTCATATATAAGTAAAAGTATCCCTTTGTCTATTATAGATATTGCAAATATTTTCTCTTAGTTGTTTTTTGTCAGTGGTCTTTTGACTTTATTTAAATTGCTTTTTGACATGCAGGCATTAAAACATTTTTACATTTAGGCAATAAAATTTGTCAGTTTTTCCATTTATTAAATCTGATTTTGAGTTGTAGTTATAAAACTTTTCCATACAAATTCAGATTAATAAGGAATTCACCTATGTTTTTATCTAGTATTATACAGCTTAATTTATTTTTTACTTTGTCCAGTGGTTTCAACTTCATTTATTAAAAAGATTCATCTTTAGTGATTTGAGATGCAACCTTTATCATATATTCCACATGTACTGAGTCTATTTCTAGACTTTCTATTCTATTCCACTGGTCTATTTATATATTCATGTGTCTGTGCCACAGTTTTAATTACAGAGGCTTTATACTATATTTTAATGTCTGGCAGGGATAGTCCTCTTTTGTATATTATTCTATTTAGGTTTTTTGGGTTTTGTTCTTTATTCTTGCATGCTTATTTTTCCATATGAAGTGCAATACCACATGTTTAGTTTCATTAACTATGTTTAGTATTAATTTTGGAGATTCTTTACATTTATAAGATACAAAAATTGATAAATTAATTTAGTGTGAACTGACATCTGACTTTGAGTATCCTATCTCAAAACAAGGTATGTCTTTTCATTTATTTAAAACTACTCTTATGTGTTTCAGTAGTGTATTACATTTTCCACAAATAAATTTTACATATTCTTTGTTAAATTTTTTCCTGTATATTTTATTATTCTGCTATTATAAATGGAGTGTTTCTGTTATTATACTGTCTAGGTATTGTGTATAGTAAGGTATTATTTTATGGTAATTTTATAGTCCACTTTTTAAATTAAATTCATGTGTTATTTGAGTTAGTT
The DNA here is from genome assembly GCF_000951035.1 of Colobus angolensis palliatus. Lineage (NCBI taxonomy): Eukaryota > Metazoa > Chordata > Mammalia > Primates > Cercopithecidae > Colobus > Colobus angolensis. The sequence continues at coordinate 10,436,009 of NW_012120709.1, forward strand.
CTATCACTGCTTCTGTAAGGTTTTTCAGGTATACAGTCATATCATCTACAGATAGAAACAGTTTTACTTCCTTTCAAGTTCTTATACTTCCAAATCAATTTCTTTTCAAATTGCATTAAAGGAAACCTCTAGCACAATGTTGAAAGTTAACAGATACAACAGGCAGTCTTGACTTGTTTCCAGTATTAATGAAAATATTTCTAGTATTTCCCCATTAAGTAAAATTCTGGTTTCACTAATGTAGTGTACATATATTTTATAATACGGAGTTCCCACTAATTTCTATTTTGAGTTTTGTTTTCCTGAAATGGGTGTTAAATTTGTCAGAAGCTTTTTCAGAATCTCTGGAGGTTAGACTTACATATTTGCTCTTTCAGAAATGTGTGGGTTTGGATGACATAATGTATATCAATGTCTAATACTAAAACATCTTTGAAATTCACTTGATATTTTGTTCACAAGCTAGATAATACATGAAAATCTAAAAGTATATTAATTCCTTATCTTTTTATTTAAAGTTCCAACCTTGTTCTCAAATCAAGGAATAAATATGTATAGAAAAATCACAACATTGGCTTTTACAAACATTTGTACATTCTACATCTAAAATCATATTTGAAGAAGCATAACTAGATGATATAATGTGATTATCCTATAATCCAGGATTAGTTTTATCCTCCAAAATTAGCATAAAAAGAGATTCAACTATATAAGCTGCAGTAAGTTCATGCTACCAATTTTCTAGACCTGTCCTGAGTATTGCAGCTTAAACAAACAATGCAAGGGCCTGTAAACGGTAAATGGCTGTAATAATTGCAATTTGAAAACACTACATAAATAAATAGGATTTCAATTAAGTTTTGTACAATGATCAAACTGAAGAATACCAGCAGAGAGTCTTCATGGTATTATTTCTTATTTTATTTAAAGGTTAAAACAAGATCCTCTCCTTTAAGGCAAGCATATTTGGAATTTTCTAGGACAGAAATGCCAATTTCTAGACTACTTTGTAACTCAATTTCTTATGAGAAGAAAAAAGACACAAGATATTGTAAGGCTGTAAGAAAAAACAACTTTTGGTGTGTAAATAAGGTTTGTCCTCACATATTTTCCTGAAATATTTTACAATAATTGGTGTCATTCCTTAATGACTACTGAAGGTTTTGTATTACTCCATCAGGGATTACAAAGCACACCTCTAAACTGGGTATTGCTTTAGACATAAATACTCATGCACTTTTGACTGAAATCATTCTAATAATTATGTACTGTTACCTGCAGGTGTGAATCAAAACATCATTGACTACATTGGTGAGTTTGCAGTTACATTGCTGAGGACTGCATATTTTTCTGTTTTGCTCATCTCCAGAATGTGAGTAAAGCTCTTTGAAAATGAGTTATTTTTAATTGACATATTCACAAGGTAAATTAGAACTAATACTTGATAAAAACTGTGTGACAGACTGCATTTGTGACTAATTTTTAAAACCTCTCGGTAACCACACTTTCCTATTTTCTGGTGACTTTTGCTTTGCCAGTGGAGCAACAGCAAACTTGACAAAGCAGAGGCATGAAAAAATGCTTGCCTATTTCTACTTCCTCTTTTATCACCATGACAATAAGCCTGGGGATAATCTGCTTAGACGATAAGCTGAGCAACGCAGGATGAGTAGATCCTGGACCAACCAATCCCAGGCAACCCATCCGGTAGCCACAGACACTTGCCTGAGCCAGCTGAGAACAGTAAAGCCAGCCCAGATTAGTAGAAGCACCCAGCTGGCCCATGAACTTGCGAGAACAGTACATCGTTGCTGTTTTAAGCCTTTACGCTATACACTTTGAGACAGTTTGTTTTGCAGTAGTATTGTGGCAATGGACAAGTGATACAAGTGCCTAGAATTTTCTTTAAGTTGGAACATCTTAAATGTTTCTGGGTGCCAAGATATCTAAAATGCTGTGCTATTTCCAACACAGCTTTTTAAAATTGGAACTAGAAAATGTGATGTTCAAATTTAAATGAATGAATAGGAACCAAAAACATCTGTGGAGAAAAGCAGGCATCAAGGCTTATTAGGAAGCAGTGTGGCACTGGCTCAGGCACACACAACCAACCAAAGCAGAGTGGAAAAGTATACTACAGTGTATTCACAGCAGCCAATATGAATACTCTGCAACCAGCAACTCTATAGGTGAATCTTAGCAACATCATACTCAGTGAAAAAGTAAGTCCATATACGCAGTTTGCAACAAAATTCTTTAAAAAGGAAAGGAAAACAATTGTGAACATGAGAATTCAGGTGCTGATTGCCTGGGAGGGGGCGGGTAGGTAGATGGGGAAATTACGTGGTGACACAAAGGTCGCTGTAAAACTAGATTTTGTTTTGTGTGATAGGTTTGTAAATTATTTAGTTACTTAAGTAACTAAATAATTTAAATAGCTAAGCAAAAGCAGTTCCATACATAGACTAAAAGAAAGTAAAATAATGCTTTGCTAAGTAAGAAAGCTGAGAAATGTATTACAATATACAACATATACTGACTGCCATCAAACTTTCTCGTAATGATCCAGGGTCATCATTTTGTAATGCCGTAACATGAAAATGCAGCTTGAAAATATGGCTAAGATACAAATGTTCACTGGTGACAGGTGGGGACTATAATTTGCTCTCTTAAAAGAGTCCATATATCTTAGCTATTTTTTTCTCACACACAAATAATTAAATGAAGCATGTTATTGATGAATATGCAAACCTCACTGCTTTAATGAACCATTAGCTGTATTTGCCTGTATAAGCAGAAGCCTTTGGCAAAATACAGGAAGTATATTTGAATTTGCCATTTGAACTGCTCAGTGTTTTTTTCTTAAATCTATACTAAGTGTGAGGTACACATTTTCTCTCTCAGGTGTTAGTTAATAGAGACTGTCCTTTTGTGATGACATAATTTTGCTACTTTTTTAATTTTTTAAGTTTATTTTAGAGTTGGGGTCTTGCTCTGTCACCCAGACTGGAGTGCAGTGGCATGATCATGGCTCACTGCAACCTTGAACTCCTGGGCTCAAGCGATCCTCCTACCTCAACCCCAAGCAGCCTGGACTACAGGTGTGAGCCACCATGCCTGGCTAATTTTTATACCTTAATAACCTTGGTAGATACCTCCTAATTAAGTTATCGACAACCTGTCTCTCTCACCACTGCTGCCATTACTCCGGTATGTGTCTCTCCCATACTCACTGCCAGGTACTGTGATTGTCTCTCTCCTCTCCTAGACAAGCTCCAGAATGATTTCCCCATGCCTTCTCTGTCTTTATATAAGCAGCGCTGAACACGTGGATTATTGCAAAGACCTCTTAATGGAACTTCCTCTTAATAGCTCTGCACTCTATGTATTTGATATGGTTAGGCTTTGTGTCTCCACCCAAATCATCTTGAATTGTAATCCTCGTGATCCCCATGATCCCTATGTGTTAAGGAAGAGACCAGGTGGAGGTAACAGAATCATGGGGGTGGCTCCCCCCGTGTTATTCTCATAATAGTGAGTGAGTTCTCAAGAGATCTGACAGATTTATAAGGGGCTCTTTCCCTTTTGCTCAGCACTTCTCCTTCCTGCTGCCTTGTGAAGAAGGTGCCTTTTTTCCCCTTCACATTCCACCATGATTATAAGTTGCCTGAAGCCTCCCCAGCCTTGCCGAACTGTGAGTCAATTAAACCTCTTTCCTTTATAAATTACCCAGTCTTGGGCAGTTCTTTATAGCAGTTTGGAAATGAACTAATACAGCATCTACCATTAAAACTATCCCCAGGGTTTATTATTATTATTATTATCATCTAATGTGACGATATCACCCTTTAGTTTATGCACCTTCAAATGCCTTTCATTAGGAGGACACAGTAGTGTTTCTATAGCTTGTTGCAGGGGCAAGTCTCAGGGTTTGCAAGTTTCATATGAGAATTTTCGAATTTTGTAATTTCACTTCTAACTTGCCTTTTAATAAACAATATAAACTTATTGTGAATTACCTAACTCAGCTTTCTGAACCTTGAATCATACCTGAATCTCCCAGGAAGCTTTGAAAAAAATATCAATCCAAGGGGGCTCACATCCAGAAACTGTGACACATTTGTTCTGAAAGGCTAGCTAAAACATGTTAAGGGATTTGGACTACAATTGAACCTTGAACGACCTCGGATTGAAGTGCACCAGTCCACTTGCACATAGATTTTCTCTGTCTTTGCCAACCTTGAGACAGCAAGACCAAACCCTTCTCTTTCTTCTCTCTCCTTCTCCTTCCTCAGCATATTCAACGTGAGGATGAGGAGGATTAAAACCTTTATTATGATCCACTTCTACTTAATAATAGTAAATATATTTTCTCTTCATTATGGTTTTCTTAATAACATTTTCTCTAGCTGACTTTACAGTAAAAATACAGTATATAATACATATAACATACAATATATGTGTTAATCGACTGTTTATAATATCAGTAAGGATTCCAGTCAATAGTAAGCTATTAGCAGTTAAGTTTGGGGGAGTCATACATCGATTTCTGAGTGCACTAGGGTTTGGTTCCCCTAATCCACACACTGTTCAGCATCACCTGCATTCTCCACATGGTGGATTGCTGGAGAAAAATTTTTAAGAAAGGAAAAAGACAAGGGTAGATCTCCATGTGAAAAAGCACTCACAATAGCTCTGTAGATGACATAACTGGTGACAAGCCTGGAGACAGGGAGGTCAAGAAGGTACTAAGGTCAACCAGGGTAGAGATGAAGAAGGAAGGATGTAAGGCAGCAGTATAAGCAGAAATAGAGAGCAAATTGTGGAAGAGAAACACGTTTAGGAGTTAAGGAAACAGAGTTAGAAGGACATTGGCTTGGGCAACTGGTGGTGTCATCTCTCCTTAAAAAGAACAGCAGGATAAGTGGGGACAGTAAATGGGGATTTGTGAAGTACATGAAAGAAAATGAGTTCTATGTTCAGTGCAGGTTTTTTACATGGCTGCAGAATATCCATGATCTAGGTAAATTAATTCAATCAATTCAAACTTCAGATTCTGCAACAATAGTTTTGTGTTATTTTTTTTTACCCTTTCTCTTCTCCTTCAAAAAATCATCCAGTGAAGGGGAAAATGTATAGGCCTCAGCAGGCAGGCTAGGATGTGGTCCATGCCGCCCTATGGTGCAGACATGTCCCAAGTCCGCTCTTGTCTCAGAGTACTGGGCACAGGAAATATGCTGGTTATGCCACTGGTCCTCAGTGGCCTTTGATGTAGGTTTGCATCTGCCACTGTGCACCTCGGACCTTGCCATTGTCTCTCAAATGCCCCATTCTCAGTGTCCTCTATTGACCACAGGTCTGCACTCGTCAGCCAGTCCATTAAAACACTTCTTTGTATCCATGGCTGTTGGGTGGGTTAGGGGTTGTGTAATGGGAAACTTCTCCATTAAATGCATATCACATGTGTACTATATAACAGCAGCGTTAAATCAGGCTGGTTATCTGGACATCTTCCATGAGTGCTTTCCTACTGTTTTTGAGGCATGTTGGACAGGGTCTCTGTATACACGCCACCAACACTATGTCTAAGGAAACTAGCCCCTGCCAACTTCTCAGCTTTCTCCGTTTCTACTGTAGGCTACGTCTTCTCTGACACTTTCCCCTACTTCTTCTTTCTTATTGACTCCCTTACCCTACCACTCTCTCCCTGTCTCCCTGATTCAGCCTTTCTTTTGATGACACCTGATGTCTCACAGGGGCTCACCCATATTTGCCTCCTTCTCAAGGTGGTATTTTCCCTTCTCTCTCCCTGGGGCTACATTGCGTACGAAGTCCAGGATGAAAGGCAAACATTCTTGGGAGGTATTTCAAAATTTTTAAATATCCTTATCATCCCTGCAATAACTAAAAAGTATTTTAATCCTTATTCTACAAAAGAAAAAAGTGAGGCTCAACATAATTAAGGGACTCCTTACTTTTGCTGAGCTATTGTTCAGAAATGAAACCAAGTATAGCAGACTTCAAAGATGATTTATATGATTTATTTCCACTACCTGTGGAAGTCAGGTAGTGGAAATAAGTCTAAATGCTGTGTTTGGTGGGCCACTGAGGTAGGACACGACTGGCTGTATGGCTTTAGCTTCTTGACTAAGCCACGCATAGCAGGAAATGTGCAACTTCAAGAGGATTTCATTATAGCACTCACCACTGGCCTCACGTGCCCAGTCATTGCCTACATGTGGTAAAGATGGCTCTATGTCTTTGTGGCCTTAGCATTTTAGTGAATATTTGTTCTCTCTTTGGTCTATTACTTGCTACTTTGAAAGTATCTATTTTTATTGTATTTTTTTCTGATAATTTATTATGTGTTCCATGTGGTTTAGCTCCTTAACCTGAAAATCCAATAAAATCTCATCCAAAAATGCTTATGAGTACATTAATTTCAGCCAGTCAGTATGAAATTCGTGTTAATTTTGGAAGCGGTACACCAAAATATGATCTCATTTTAATATGTGAGTTATATTTTCACCAAAAATGGCCTTTAAAGTAATTATTCTCCTTCTATAAAATATTTAATGTTTAGGCAGTCAGCTATTTACCAATGAGGGAAGAAAGATTATGTCATATTTATTTACTTTATATACTTTATACATGTATCCTAAATAAATGGAAGATTTAACATTGTGTAGGCTTACTTGTACTTAAAGAAAGTCTGCACTTAGCAATTGTGTAGGTTAACAAATGTATTTTTCCTTGTGATGCTTCTTAAGGTCTACTGTGAATATTGCTTAAAAACATAACTGGTTAAATTGCTTTTTTCACGTTAGCAGAGTAATTTAATTTTTGTCAATTCTGACAATATCAGAAACAGATTTGAAAATCTGAGAAAAACACATTTGGTGAATTCAAACTAATGTAGACATGCTAGCTATTCTGAATGATTCAGGCTTCACTACCAAGGCAGGTAAAAAAAAAAAGAGTCTGTGACAGTATCCTAATCACCTCACCACAATGTGTAGGTGATAGTATTTACTCAAGAAAGACTTACAAAATTGCAATAAGCCTCCTCTCCACCTCCTTTTACAATTATTGGGTTCTTACTCTGAATTTTTTGAATAGACTAAAGGCTACTTTTTCTTTTCTTTTCTTTTCTTTTCTTTTCTTCTTTTTTTTTGTTTTTGAGACAGAGTCTCGCACTGTCATCTGGGCTGAAGTGCAATGGTATGATCTCGGCTCACTGCAACCTCCTCCTCCTGGGTTCAAGTGATTCTCCTGCCTCAGCCTCCCAAGTAGCTGGAATTACAGGCATCTGCCACCACGCTCAGCTAATTTTGTGTATTTTTAGTAGAGATGGGGTTTCACTATATTGGTCAGGCTAGTCTCAAACTCCTGACATCGTTATTCACCTGCCTCGGCCTCCCAAAGTGCTGGGATTACAGGAGTGAGCCACTGGGCCTGGCCAGAGATACTTTCAATCTCTATTGGCAACGCCTTTTACACATGCTCTGTCTAGCTTTACCAATACATCTATAGTGATACAGAGTAGGTGAAAAATTAATCTTTGCATATATATATATACACATGCACATATATATATAACCACAACCATGAATAAATTATTAATGGTAAAGATATAAAGAAGGCTGAAAATATGATTTAATGGCATTTATGCATACTATAAACTTACACTTCTGAGCAGAGCAATGAACCTCTATAAATTTATACATTTTGTACATGCTCTGAATTATATGCCACACTCTTTGAATTAAAAGATAATGGTGCTGACAGTATTATTGCCTATGCATACCAATGTGGCTGAAAATCCCTATGAGTTACTCCTGGTCTTCCCCACTAATTCTACACTAACTGGCACTAAATGAAGTGAAAAGAGGACTGGTACAGTGTGTCCTCTACAGAGAGAAACAAGAGGGCTTTTTATGTCTGAGTCATTCAAATCTGTTGTTAGCACTGCCCTGATCTAAAGGCAGAACTTTCAGACTGTAATTCATTACCTGTTTGGTCTTTTAACACTGCAGTCTTTCATTAATCTCAACAGGTGAATAATATGTTATAATATATGTGATTATCAACAGTAAATACATGATGCTAAGAAAAAAAAAATAAAACCTCCTAGTAATATCAGCAATTATCAGATTTCAACTAGAGACCAGAATTTCAGGTACTTTAAATATCATACGATTCTTTCTAGAAAACAATTAGATTTTGGTTTCATTTTGGTTAATATGCAAAATATACCTGCACAGAGTCTAAAATGTCTGACAACTGGTCTGAATTGGAGAGATTTGACATCCACTGCTTATCAGTTTCAGTGCTGGTACATTTCTTCATTCCATATTGGTATCATAATATTTTATGGATATACTCTGGCATATGTTGGAGGAGCCACCCTCCAGTGTGTGCCTCCATCATGAATCCGTGCTTACTTCTGTTACGTAGCACCCTTATACTTTGGTAACCTGTATAACCTGTTTGGTGAACTTTTGGTAACATGTATAGTAACTTTCAATGAATAGTGATGAAGTTGACAGTGTGTGACTTCTGATAATATGCCATAAAAGACATAAAAGACATACAGTTTCCACCCTAGCCTCATGAATTGCTCACTCTGGTTGGAAACCAGCTGCCATGTCATGAGGACACTCAAGCAACCCCGAGGAAAAGACCATACGGGGAAAAACCGAGGCCTCCAGTCAATAATCAGTACCATTCTGCCAGCTATATGACTGAGTAAATGTGGAAACAGATCCTCCAGCCTCAGTTAAATCTGTGGACAACTGCAACTCCAGCTGACATCTTCACTGCTATTTCCTTTTTTTTTTTTTTTTTTTGAGACGGAGTCTCGCTCTGTCGCCCAGGCTGGAGTGCAGTGGCGTGATCTCGGCTTACTGCAAGCTCCGCCTCCCGGGTTTACGCCATTCTCCTGCCTCAGCCTCCCGAGTAGCTGGGACTACAGGCGCCCGCCATCTCGCCCGGCTAATTTTTTTTTTTTGTATTTTTTAGTAGAGACGCGGTTTCACCGTGTTAGCCAGGATGGTCTCGATCTCCTGACCTCGTGATCCACCCGTCTCGGCCTCCCAAAGTGCTGGGATTACAGGCTTGAGCCACCGCGCCCGGCCTTCACTGCTATTTCAAAAAACAATTAGTAGAGTCAGAACTGTGCAGCTAAGTCATTCTACATTCCTGACCTACAAAAACTAAGAGAGAATACATGTTTATTCTGGTTTTTGTTGTTGTTGTTGTTGTTTTTAACTTCTTTGGGTAAATACCAAAAGAGATTCTAGTTTTCTTAAGCTACTAATGTTTAGGATATTTTGTTATATACAATAGATAAATAATATGCAAGTGGATACTGATATGGTAAATTATTTCTTACTTTTTTATAAAATATATCAAGGCAATACCTGAAAAGATTTATGCATAATCCTAAAAAGAAGCTGATGGAGGTGCATTTTCAGGCTCTTAATGATGGAAAATGGATTGTTAATCTTCTTGGTAAGAGGTGAGGTTGCTTATTTTATGTGACAAACTGAAATATTTTCTGAATCATCTTTCAGTTTGTTTTTTAATGTCTTGAAAAATAAGTCATCAAAAGCTATTTTTCTTTCACCAAGAAACCCATAATGCCTATCAAATCCAAATGAACTAAGAGCCACAAAGAATACATAGTCTCTATGATCAGTTGTCTTCATCAAACTATGTAACTTTGTATTTATTATAGTAATTTCATATAAACAGTCAAAAACAGTTCAATTCTGCAATTGCAGCTGTTGATAAGAATATTCAGCTATGAAAACTCTGCAAAATAAACCAAGTTTATGAGAACAATGAGATCAGTCATTTGTCCAGGTCACTGCCTTTGACATGATATCTAGTATTTTCCTTTTTATGGAAAAACAACAATTCAAAACCAAGTTTAAGCATTTGAACCCCCTTTCTTGCTCCAACATCTATATTCATAGAATAAGTTTTTGAACTCCTCTTGCAATTCACTAAACATTTGTCTAAAATGATAGGTATTTGAACCAGCTGATTTTATAAAACATTTGTATTTTTAATCATCCCATAGAAAATACTGAGAGAATTCTGGCTAAATTCTTTAAAGCAGGAGATTTTTAATAAACAATGGACTTGGTGTAGGAGATGGAGCTTCCAAAGTTTTGCTCTTTATAGAGTTGCCAATTATTGCCAATTTTTTCCCAGTTGCTTGTCAACAGGCAATATGAAAAATATTGAAAAACAAAGTCCACTAAAGTGGTAACTTTGACATCACCCAAGTCATATAGATATATGGGCAAGAACTCAAGCTCTCAACAAGTTGCTTAGGTGTATATTTTCTGATGGTATTAGATAAGGGTGCCTTTCTGTCTCAGTGGCTACCCCTTCTTGATGCAGAAGAATTTCACTATTTCCCATGGGTTTCATCAAATTTTCTTCCCTTATGTGAACCTCACTTTCAAAGCTCAATTTAAAATTGGCCTTGAAGAAAGTTCCATTTTCTAGGTTTGGTTCTATTTTTCCACCATATAGGTTATAGTCATGATTTTCTTCTTTATAGTTGCCAAAACTTTTTGCAAATTTTGTTGAAAATTTGCATGACTGGATTGTTAGTTCATCCATTTTAAAGATTACTTCAAAAGATTAAGACTTAGGGTTACTTGTATCATCACCACAGTTAATTAAAACACATACATAAATTTTTTTGTTATTGTTTTTTTTAGTGATGCGGTCTTACTCTGTTGCCCAGGCTGGAGTGCAGTGGTGTGATCACAGCTCACTGCAGCCTTGAACTTTGGGCTCAAGCAATCTTTTTGCCTCAGCATCCAGAGTAGTTAGGGCTACAGATGCACACCACTACACCCGGCTAATATTTTAAATTTTTGTATAGACAGGGTCCAGGCTAGTCTCTAACTCCTGTCCTGAAGTGATCCTTCCTCCTCGGCCTCCCAAACCGTTGGGATTACAGGTGTGAGCCCCTACTTGTGGCCACAACTAAGTTTTAAGAAAATCCTACCCTGTCTCTTACCACCACTATGCTAGCTGTAGCCAAAGTACGGTTACCATCGTCCTTAATGTCAGGTTGACTGTGAAGATCTTTAAAATCTTTTTGTTAGTCATGACCCTATATATTTTAGGTTGCTATAAATCACACATATAATGTATTGGCTTTCATAATATATTGGTTTCATTTTGTTGCCAGTAGAAAATAACAGTTAAATACATGAAATTGTTTAAAGTTACATATAGAATGCAATAAAAATTTCAAATACATCTCAGAATCTTGGTCATTTTCTAACTAACTGAAGGGAGAAGTGGAAAAAAACAGTAGACGCTGGCTTATAAACAAAACTTTGATCTGCCCAAAGGTGGAAAAAAGCTAAAATGATATGTGGGAGCAATATTTTTAATAGAAAGTTTAAAGAACTTGACTTATAAGTGACAAAAACATTCAAAACTCTGTGAAAGTTTCTGAGGACATCACAAGAAATGACACATTCCACAATAGGAGGAAGTCTTCAGTATTTTTTATTCATTTTTGGACCGCTGATTATTCTACAGCTAGTGCTAATATCTCGAGATTTCTTCATAATACAAAAGTATCAAATGTTCCTATCACTAATTGCAAAGAAAATGTCTCTATTCTGTAAACTTTTAAAACACCAACAAAAAAATTATATTGTCCAAATACAAAAATAAACTGGATTATGTTGATTTAATTAGCCCATGATAATCTTGGAAGACTGAAAAAAATATTAAAATGTATCCTCAGACTTCTAGCAGAACACTGATAGTGAAGGAAGATGCATCATAATGTTCTAAACTTAATATATTTGCTGATATATTTCCACACCGGCAAGTCAGTGCATCCCATTTTAAGAAGAATGAGTGTAAAATAATCTGGTATCTTCCAGGTAGCATTGAAAGATAAAAGACAGAACACCCAGTTAAATCTGAATATAACATTACAAACAACACAAAAGTATATTGTCAATACTGAAGGTGCTAAAAAGGTTAAAATCCCATGTACAGGTTATGAAAAGCAGCCAAGTAACTATAAACTGATTGACCAACTCCTTTATATATTTAGAGTTGTCTGTGGGTTACCATGCACTTTGATGTGATGTTGAGGAACAATATGTATGGATTAGTGCATTTGCTCAATGAATGTGGATTCAGTTCCTGCAACATCTCAAGTATGCTTCTATGCATTGGGGAACCACAGTGAATGGACAGAGAAGACGCCTGCACTTATGGAACTCCCAGCCTAGCTCACAGGTGACTCACAAATAGAAAAACAAGAAATATTAGCTGGTGGGAAGCGTTAGGGTGAAAACCGAACAGTAGAGAACATAGAGCACGACCAGGAAACTGCTTCATCCTGCATGGTCAGGAAAGCTGTCGAAGGAAATGCTGCTGAAGCTGAGATGACATGATGGGACAGAACCAGCCTTAAGGAGATCTGGGGACATTATTTCCAGGAAGAAGAAAGGGCTGCACAAATGGCCTGAGCTCAGTATGTTGAAGAAACAGAAGAGAGAAAAGTGCAGTGGAAATGTAATAAGCAGAGGGAAGAAAAGCCTGAAAGGCATGCAGGTGGTAGATTTATGCAGGGCAACATTTCTCAAGCATTTTGTTCTCTAGGACCTTTACATGTTCTTTTTTTAAAAAAATTAAATTATATATATAACTATACATATATAATATATAATATACAACTGGATTTCATAATTATATAAATTGTGATACAATAATTATACAGTGTATATTATAATTAATATATAAACTACAAATGTTTGTAATATAGATATATGTAATATATTATGGTTTAATTATAAAATTATACATAAAATAATATAAAATATAATATATATTTTATATTTATTATAAACTATAAACAAAATATATGTAATGTATATATTTAAAAATATAATATATAAAGTACATATAATGTAATATAAAACATGTAATATAATGTATATATTTATCATATATATGAATTATATATATCATTTATATAAATAAACAAAAATAAAAATATATATAGTGTACCCTTACCCCAACTTCCCCCAATGATAATATCTTAACATAACCATAGTACATTTCAAAACAAAAAAAAATCAATTTTGGTAGAATACAACTTAGACACAGACCTTATTTAGATTTTATCAGTTTGTACTTTTTTGATATATGTTAAATTTTATCACATGTGTAGAACTGTCACCCCCATCACAATCCTTACAGCACTTTTCTGTCACCACAAAGAAACCCCCCTGTGTTATCCTTTAATAGCCACATCTTTCATCCAATTTTAACCTCCGGCAACCACTGATGGGTTCTCTATAATCTTCCCACTTTGAAAATGTTATATGAATGCTATATTGTTATATAAATAGGCTGCTTTTTATCTCCCCTCAGCTAAATGTCCCTGAGGTCTATCCAAGTTGCTAGTGGATTAATAGTTATTCCCTTTAAATTGCTGAGCAGGATTCCAGCCAGGTATGAATGTACCAGTTTGTTTACCCATTCACTCACTGAAGGACATTTCTGTTCCCTTTACACTCCTAAATATTGATGACTCCAAATTGCTTCCGTTTAAATGTATTATATAGACATTTTCCACGTTAGAAATTCAAAGGCATATATTTACTTATTTATTCACGTAGAAACAGCAATAACAAACCCACTGCATGTTAATAGAAATAACATAATTTTATGAAAAATACTGATATTTTCAAAATGAAAGAAGGTAAAAAGAGGGGCATTGTTTTACATTTTTGCACATCTTTTCAATATCCAGCTTAAAAGAAAACTTCTGGTTCTCATATCTGCTTCCCCATTCAATATGTTGGGGTAGTGCACGTTGCATGACCTCTGGGAAAGCCTTCTGCACACACATGGGAGAATGAGAGAGAAAAAGTCAATAAGGTCTATATATTATGACGAAAAGTGTTTGGATCTATTGGACCCAGGTAAAGTTCTCAAGGACTCCCAGGAATTCCTCTGTCATTGTGATTCACTGAGTTAGGGGTTTGGATGATAAAGAGCTTGATTTTAAGGGGAAGCAAGACCACTGTAGAATTTTAAGCCGAAAGTGACATGACTTGACTATCATTTGAAAGATGACACCTCTGACTTCTATGTGCATAATAAATAGCTAAGGTGGCTAGTGACAGCAAAGGAGGTCTCTCCTGGCAACAGACCATGGTGGTTTGGACTAGAGGAGTAGCAGCGAAAACAGCAATGCTGTAGTATATCTTTAGTAAGCAGAGTCTGTAAGTCTTGCTGATTGAAGAAGATGTGGGAGATGAGAAGGAAGGAGGGAAAACTGGGCTAATTTACATATTTTCTACCTGAGCACTCACTGCTCTATGTAAAAAGCCTGGAGGAACAGCCAGTTTTAGGGTGAATTTTGCAAAAAAGAAGAAATTGTGTGCACTTAATGGGACGTATAAGTTTTTTATTTTTTCCCCAGCTTCTTCCAAAGCTGCTATTAAATTGATGGTGCATCTTATAATCAATGACATCTTATATTTAAGAGACTACATTTCTCCTCTATTCCAATATAGCCTAAAAACAGATTAGCACTAAGTACAGATTTTAAAGGCAGTTTTATAACCAGGAATGTACAAATGTTTAATGATTCCATTTTTCCTCTCCATGCTGCTGCTACCTTAGTTAGAAATAAACATAGCCTCAATATCACCGAGTTCAGACCAAAGGATATTAACTTCAGGCAAACATATCACCCAAACATTGTCATAATACTTTTTTCCCAGGTCCTCATCTTGCTCAATTCCCTTAGAGCGTAATACATAAACAAAATTATTTTACTGAAGGGAAAACTGAGGCAAATGTTTAAACTCCGATGTAAACAGAGATGGCTCAGTATCAGCAACAGGTAATCAGCGTCCCCATGTGCCAAGCAATGTCCTTATTACAGATTCCAAGCAGCAGGAAAATTACAGTCTAAGTCTTTCAAGAACACATTGTAAACAGAGTTAGAATTAGTTGTCTTTAGCTTACAGTGCACTGTCCATAACTCAGTTGATTGAGAGAAAGAACAGTTCCCTCTTGCTCTTGTACCTAGGCTCTTAGTCCTTTTTTTTTTTTTTTTTTTTTTTTTTTTGAAGGAGTCTAGCTCTCTCACCAGGCTGGAGTGCAGTGGTGCGATCTCAGCTCCCTGCAACCTCGGCCTCCCAGGTTCAAGTGATTCCCCTGCCTCAGCCTCCCAAGTAGCTGGGCCTACAGGCGCAGGCCACCACGCCTGGCTAATTTTTATTGTTTTTCTTTGAGACAGAGTCTTGTTCTTGTCGTCCAGGCTGGAGTGCAGTGGTACGATCTCAGGTTACTGCAATCTCTACCTCCCGGGTTCAAGCAATTCTCCTGCCTCGGCCTCCCACCTCAGCCTCCCAAGTAGCTGGGATTACAGGCGCCTGCCACCACACCTGGCTAAGTTTTCTATTTTTAGTAGAGACAGGGTTTCACCATGTTGGTCAGGCTGGTCTTGATATCCTGCCCTCGTGATCCACCCACCTCGGTCTCCCAAAGTGCTGGGATTACAGGAGTGAGCCACCATGCCCGGCCAGTCCTCTTTTATTTTTTATTCATCTTTTCAGTATATCTGACATGTCTAAAAAATGAAATCTATTTCTCCATTATCTTATTGTGATCACAAAATCTAAAGTCAAGCGAATGTCCCACAGATTACTATTTGCTACCCAATTCCTTACATTCCCCTAAACAACTACTCGGAAAGATTTTAGGTTCAGGATGCCCAGAACAACTTTTGCAATATTTTCCCTCGAACACGAAGAAACCACTTCTGTTGAAGCCTTTGGTTCATGCCTTGGTGCTGAGCCTCAAGAAGATAAGTATTAATTACCTGTTTTAAAAAGGGGAACATCACCCACCGGGGCCTATTGTGAGGTCGGGGAAGGAGGGAGGGATAGATAACATTAGGAGATATACCTAATGTAAATGACGAGTTAATGGGTGCAGCACACCAACATGGCACATGGATACATATGTAACAAACCTGCAAGTTGTGCATGTGCACCCTAGAACTTAAAGTACAACAACAACAACAATAATAACAATAATAATAATAAATACAAAAAAGGCCTAGAGCATTTTCATTTGGCAAAACTGGCAGAGAGGCCTAGACTAGTTTATAATAATGTCCCATGATGTGACTTATACTCTGTTGCCAGTCATACGGAACAACTTATTATTCCCTAAACAAGCCATGACCTTTCACACCTTGCACTCAATCAGTGAAATCATACTTTTCCATTTGAAGAAAGCTGAAGGCTTTATATTCTTCGTGAAGTCTTCTCTGTCTTCCTTAGAATTAATCAGTTTTTGTCAATGCTTCCATACAGCATACTAATAAATAGTTTCTTTCTTTTTTTTTTTTTTTTTGAGACAGAGTCTTGCTCTGTCGCTCAGGCTGGAGAGCAGTGGCTGGATCTCAGCTCCCTGGAAGTTCCGCCTCCCAGGTTTACGCCATTCTCCTGCCTCAGCCTCCCGACTAGCTGGGACTACAGGCGCCCACCACCTCGCCCGGCTAGGTTTTTGTATTTTTTAGTAGAGACGGGGGTTTCACCATGTTAGCCAGGATGGTCTCGATCTCCTGACCTTGTGATCCGCCTGTCTCGGCCTCCCAAAGTGCTGGGATTACAGGCTTGAGCCACCGCGCCCGGTCATAAATAGTTTCTTGACTATACACAGTGACTATGGTAAGTTCCTTTAATGCAGGGTTTATGTCTAGTTTCTCTCTGTGCCACCTGCAGGTAGCACAAGCCCTGGTGTATGGTGGTTGCTGAGCATATTCTTAGTTAAAATACACACACACACAATTTTACTGACTCACAATTATAGTTAAATAAAGAATTACAAGTTAATCTGTTTATTCTGCCTGACTCAAAGGTCTCCAGAGGTGAGAATTATGTAAACCAAGTGTCTATACATACCCTGTGGAACTCAATACATCATGTTTTTTATTGAGTGCTTAACAATTTGCTTTTAAGCACTCAATTCATCCCTTCATTCTGAGAATCTTCATTACCTAGAATAACACACATGTTAAATTGATGGATACATAACACACAACATAAAAGCTTCCTGGAATATAAAAGACACCATGCTTTCAAAACATGGCATACCAAAATTAAAATTCTTGAGTTTGGACTTCTTGTCTGGGCATTACAACTTGGGAGGAGCTTTGCCTGAGTAACAGATACCTCCTGGGAAGGC
Organism: Colobus angolensis palliatus; assembly: GCF_000951035.1. Classification (NCBI taxonomy): domain Eukaryota; kingdom Metazoa; phylum Chordata; class Mammalia; order Primates; family Cercopithecidae; genus Colobus; species Colobus angolensis. Next base: position 10,453,283 of record NW_012120709.1, read on the forward strand.
AGATGGCTACAACAAGGCAGGTAACTTTGGAAGGACTCACAAGGAACAGTGAAGAAGAAGGCAAAGATCTTCTGAATTAACAAAGGTCAACTAGATCAGACTCGTGGATCCTTGAGGCTAAGAGGTATCAGAACAGCCAGATTATGTTCTCAGCTGGATAAGCACTCTTAGAACTCACTGATCCAAAATCCTTCCCTCTATATCCAGGGAGGTTCTAATGGTGCACCTGTCCATTAGCTCCTCCATGTAAGCATGAACAACAAAGTGGGATGAAAAAAGTAAAAAATAAAAACAATCTATTTAGAAGGAAAACAAAAGAATTTTATTGCTTTCATCTTTAAGGATCTCCAAAAGCTAAAGTTAGAAAGATGAGAGAAACTGGCTAATTAGAAAGTGATAAACATATGAATCATAAGTGGTAAACTGGTAAATTATGAATCAGATACTGTCTTTAAACATGAAGCAGTCAATGAACTTCAGAGTAATCAGAGAGTATTTCATGAGGAGACTAGGTTTTGAACTGGATCCTGAAATATGGAAACAATTTGGATAGGTGATAAATATCAGGGTTCCTTTGGCAGTCAGAGAATTAACTTATACTGAATTTAGAACCACGTGAATTGGGAAAAAGAAGAATCTAGAGTGTATCTTCTCTCCTCTGAGGAGCACACATAGCTTGAACCCCTAGGAGCAGGCAGTTACTGCACTACCAGTGCTGAATCCTGAAAAACAACAATGCTAAGCAGCAATTAATAGGTGACCACACGGGCTTCGTTTGCTATTTACAAAGGATTATACTTTTTTTTTTTCATGTGGGTTTGATGTTGAAAATCCCAAGTTTATATGAAGCAAAAATTCAATTGTAAGAATAAAATAATAGCATGTAGAACTTTAATCGTATCGACTCAGAATTTAGAGTTTACCAAGTGCTAATACAAGAATTGCATCAATTGATCTTGATCAGCCCTCATGGAAAGTTAAGATACGCACTTTACAGATGAGGAAGCGAGTATTGCCAAGTGTCTATGGTTGGCAGGCAAGAAAAGCACCCAGACTCGAAATCGTATGTACTTTCTATCACAAGATGCAGCCTTCTTAACATTAATAAACAGTTTACCAAAAGACTGCTTTAAATAAAAGCCTCCAAGCTACATGTCAAACATAATCAATTAGTCACAACAAATTGAACACTATTTATTGGTAACATACTTAAGGAAGCACAAATTGCACAGATTCTATTGGTTAACCATTGCACCCTAAAGAGATTTGCGAGCTGGTTCCCTTGCCTCAAATCAAAATAGTATAGAGTATAACATACAACTCTCTCCTACTCCTATCAATTAATGGAGATCAACAATTAGGAGCCATTGTCCCTATCAATAAAATCTATAACATAATTTTTATAAGAATGATTACAGTGACATCTCTTCCTCAAAAGACAGCAATGAAAGATAGAAAAGAAACATTAATTATATTTTCTCTTTTATTCTCAAAAGTTTTCTTAGAATCATATTATGACAGCAACTACAATAAAAAGCTATGAATCTTACAGAAATAGATTTTCCAATTTTAATATTTGGATTTGTTTATTCCAAGCCTATACAAAACTTCTAACAGAAATTCAGCATATATAAGATCACTTTTTGTGCTTGATAAATGTTAAAAATGGATGTACAGGTGGGCACAGTGGCTCATGCCTATGATCCCAGCAACTTAGAAGGCTGAGGCAGGCAGATTACTTGAGACCAGGAGTTCAAGACCAGCCTGGCCAACACAGTGATCCCCTGTCTCTACCAAAAAGAATGCAAAAGTCACCCAGGCATGGTGGTGTGTGCCTGTAGTCTCAGCTACTCAGGAGGCTGAGGCAGGAGAATCACTTGAACCCAGGAGGTGGAGGTTGCAGTGAGCCACGAGATCACACCACTGCATTCCAGCCTGAGCAACAGAGTGAGACCCTGTCTCAAAAAAAAAAAAAAAAAAGTACGGCAAAACAAGGCACTGTGGAAAATATGCCATTCACGGAAAAGAAACAGAAAGACAATACTTTCTGAAAATATAATTTTTAAGAAGCATTTTTCTGCAATAGAGAAATATAGCAAAATGGAATAAATTACTCTGTTTTTGTTTTTGTGTCTCACATCTGAGGCAGGTCCAGCAGCTAAGTGCCTTCCTTCAATTCTGCCTGGAATGTGCCACATTATTGATCTCCTGGGTCTCTTCCAGGAGCAGTTCCCACAGATGCTGCAGTAGTCACGGTGCCTGTGATGCAGTTTCTACTATAGCTCTAAAACAGATGTAGCAACTTGGCCTGCAAACTTGTTTCTCAAAAGCCCCTTATGCAAACTACCAAGTCTAACACTGAAATCCTAAAGCATTCCCAAGGGCCTCTAAGCCAGCTAAAACAGTGTGATTTACACAGCTATACAGCTGATGCCTTAGGTCTAACAAGAAGCATGGTAAATTAAAATAGAGTCTCTAACAGTATTAGGCTAAAACCAAGCTTGCTTACATGTGTATAGGCATACTGTAAAAATAGTTTCACAAATGGCTTTTCAGTTGGACATATTTAAACATTAAAATCATCTTAGTAATTGGTTTTCCTTTCTTAAAAAATAAATGTTTAATATTACAGAATCAGGAATTATTTTCTTTTATGGGACAAATACTATAAGGTTCCTAATTTGTATTTAAGGAAGGTATGCCCCCTTCGTTCAATACGTTTCAGTCCTGCAGCCCTTCTCTCTGCTTCTGCAGTAAGCAGACAGAGCTACTGGATCAGGAAACACTTTACCCAATGTGACTGAGCTAACAGCCTCTGGGGTATATATTCAAAAATTGATTCACATTTTATTAACTGCAGCAACAGTGTTCTGAGATATGGCACTGAGTATTTGCAGGGAAAGGCTGACAAGCTGTCTTTAAGGGGTCAGTTTTCACAGCTTGCTGCAAAGGTTCCTTGACTATGCCCTTCAATGAGAGCTAAGCGAAGACTTACTCCTTAGGAATCAGGTTTTATGTACTTTTAGAACAGAGCCTACATTGTTCCTATAATAAATAATTATAATGACCATTATATAACTAATGGCTTTGTAATCTTGATTTTGACTCCTTCCAAAATCTACACCTCATTGCAAAAATGATCTAATATTCAGGGACTTGTAAGTGTAACAGACCATGAGGATTGAGTAAGCTGTCAGAAATAACTACAGTCATATCTATCAGAATAGAAACAAATCTGGCAATAAAGGAGAAGCTGACATTATATAAACACCCCCAGCAAATGTTAAACAAACCTCATATATGTGCCTTTCTACACATTTTCTACACATGATCCCATGTAATTGTTACATCAGCCCTATGAAGTGAGGGTGACTATTTCTAGTTTAAAGATGAAGAAACTAAAGCTTTGAGAAAAAAGTATGGCCCCCAGGCCTGCAAGATTGAGTAAGCCATGGCTCAGAGAGCCAGGTGATGTTCCTAAGATCACATAGCTAGTGCATATCAGTGCCAAAATCGGAACCTGTGGATATCTGACTCCAAAGACAAGGATTTTAAAACTACATCAGATGGTCTCCCAATTTGTTCTGTAGCTTCTTCATATGCCTAAAGTGGCTTATGATTACTGCTTACCAGACAACAGCTATGTTTTCTCGGCTTATTAGCCCATTAAATCCTCAGAACAAACTCATGAAAGAGGTAATTTTATTATTCTTATTTTACAGAAGTCAAAAGGAATGTGTCTGTGATCGCATCCAGCAGAACAACCCAGGATCCACTCCCTCACCCTCTGCGCTATCCCAAATCTCTACGTATGACAACAGCAACACAGACTGCAAATGTGACCGACTGCTTTGACAACATTAAAATCAACTGAAATGATAGTCTGACAATAGCTTTTCTCATATCTCTGCCAAAAGAAATTGAAACATGTCTCCAGAAAAAAATAGGTACTAATTCTGATCTTCTTGAAATAAACTATTCTATATTATATAGAGTCATATCATGGACACATGGATAAATAATTATCATAATTTTCAGAAATATAAAGCCTCTTTTGAAAAAGGTACACAAATGATGTTGGCTTATCTGACATAGGAATCAATGTGATGGACTTACATAAACAGAAGAAAATCAGTAGTGATTACCCAGAAGAAAATAGAATATGATCATCTTGGGGTTTTCAGCATTTGTCCTGCATGCTTATTCTTTCTCATATTTTTATGATTGACCCAAGTAAAGAATGAGTCACTCCACAGGGGGGCTGAGAACATGCCAGGTCGAAGATTTTCCTGTGACATTAAACAATGGCTTAGAAAAAGCAAATAGAATCTACTACAAAATTATAAAGCAGATAGAGTTTGCCATGGTTCTTTTCCCACTTGCTTCCTCAGCTGTATTCCACTTTGTGGTACCCCAGCTCCTGGATTCAGGCATTCATCTTGTTTTCAGCTAGCTGAAACCTAAATGATTTTAAGTTTCACAAGCAAGTAGCCCTTCTAGGAGAATTTGATTTTTCACTGGGAATTCTGGATGGTTTCAAGATGAAAAGTTACATTTTACTGATCAAATTCTAGAGAAAAGTGATGGGGGAGGCGATGGGAGATTTGAATCATCCTACATGGGACAGCTCTGGAAGGGTCAGTGCACACACACACCCACACACACATACACACACACAGTCATGCCAATTGAGTGCTCTGTCTCTATTGAAAAGACACATTTTCCCCAGCTATGTGTTTTCAGATTGAATACCTCGGAGCCAAGGGGTTCCTCTAGGCCTACCCCTACAGTATAGAGAAAACTAAGTTGGCAAACTTCTGCTCCTCCTCGCTTGTCTTCAAACAGAACTTCTCTTCCTTCATTGGTTTTATATATCAAAGTTCTGTGGAATAGTTCTCAAATGTGTACACTTCCCACAATTTCCTTCTAAGTTTGCTCTTTCCTCCCTCATACTTCTCAAACCCACTCACTCCCTCACTCCCTCACTTTTAGCCAATGACTCTAATTCTCTCTTTACTGAGAAAACAGAATCTATGAGGCTTTACCTCCCTCTTCAAATAACATCTCCAAAATACAGAATGTCATGGGCTCCACCCACCTTCTCCTTCCTCTTTCCTAACAAAGGCCATTCCCTCGCATGCTTCTGAATCCCACTCTTTGGCTTCGCTTTGCAAGGTCTTTGCTCTTCTGTTCATCCTCTCTCCTTCTGATCATTAAAAAAAATTCCTCTTAACCTCACAAACTTCTCCAGCTATTGCTCAATATCTAAATTCCTTTTCAGAAAAAAAGTCTTTAAACACTTGCTTACATGTGCTGCCTGCCTTATCACTCCACATTCATTCTTCACCTCATTCTACTCTTGCTTCAGCCTCCACCACTCCACCAACTCCTCTTATCTTAAGCCTTAAACAATCTTCGTGTTGTTCCATCTGATTGAACATGCTTTGCCTCTTAAATTACCAGCCCTCTCAGCAGTGCTTGGCACATTGGCCATTTCTCTATCTTGATACCCTAGCATTCATGGCCATCGTATCAGCACATCTTCTTGATTTTCCTGCAGTCTTTCCTGGCCTCCTCCTACCCTCCTTCAGCGACAGCTGCTGGCCCTTCCTCCTCTAACTCAATCCTCAAAATTGGAATTCCTTGAGGACCAATCCTGGCCCCCCCCACCTCTTCTTTTCTCTTTGCTTACAAGTCTCCACAGGTTTTCTCATCCATACAATATGACTTCTATGCCTCAAAATGCCAAAATTTGTATCTGAGCATCAAAATCATATATCCAAAGCCTACTTAAGATGCAAGCATCTCAAACTTAACTTTTCTAAAATCAAACTCCCTGCCTCCATCCTCAAAGTTTGTCTTCCTTTTCAGAAAAGAGTATTATTATCTACCCAGCTGCCTAGGACAAAAAAATTAGTGCTCAACCTTGAGATCCCCTTCATCTAAGCATTTGACAAGTCTCATTCATTCTGTTATCTATAACTATATACGTATGTACAAACACACATAGTCAGTTTTTTCTCCAGCTGCCCTGCCAAAATGCTAGCCATGGCATCATCCCTTATATTGACAAATGCAACAGTCTCCAAGATAGTTTCCCCATGCACTTTTTCTCCCTCCAATCCACATTGCCAAGTAAAATTCTTAAGACATGTATCAGGTCTTGACCCTCTCCTTTTTAAAAGCCTTGTTGTCTTTCAACTCAATTCAAAGCAAAAACTCCTAAAAATGCCCACAAAATGTGGCATGATGTGACCCCTGCTAAGTTTCCAACCCTGCTTCCAGTTCATGGCATAGCAATCACACTGGTCTCCTTCCAGTTACTCAAAGGCATCAAGATCTTTTCTGCCTAAACTTTTTTTTTTCTCCTGGTCGGTTCCTGTATATGGATATATCTTCCCTTCTCTCTTACCTTATTCACCTCTACTTACCCTTCAGATCTCAGTTTAAATATTACATCCTTAGATTTCTTCTCTGATCACCTACCAAACCTCAATTCGAATCCCCAGTATTCTTCCCTTATTGTAATATATTTATTTGTTTGTTTGTTTGTTCTGTCTTCACTCTTCAGTGTCACCCAACTAAACTACAATCTCCATAATGGAAAGCATTTGATGTTTATTTTTTCAATACTATATATGCAGCACTTAGCAGAGTGCACACAATACATCTAAGAATTACATATAACTTAATAAACAAACACTATTTTGATTATTGAAAACCACTCATCCCACTGAAGTAGGCAGCTCTCTCAACCCTAATCTGGGTTCTGTAAGTAGGAGGCTGGAGGGAGACTAACAAGCTCCTGCTTTCAGTCACCGTAAGACACTGCCATCCACACCTAAAATTCTCCTCATAAAATTGGTTTCCTGTCACACAGTCCTTACTGTCTTAGAGACAAAAGAAATGGTAAAAAGAAAATGAGAGAAGAAGAAAGAGGGAGGGAAAGGAGAGAGAAAGACTTAATTTTTGGAGTTGAAGCACATTTGATATGTAAGAAGTATTCCTACCATTTTCCTTTAAGATTTAGTCTATAAAACATGCTCCATAGAAAAGTCTATCATCTCTGTAATGAACACTTGGACATGCAATCTCCATTACTGTTAGTGTTTGGAAAGGCCAAATATACGGCTCCAATCATGAGAAGGATGCATCCTACAAACTCTAATATCCTATTTATCTCTTCATATATTTCACACTAGAAATGAAATCCCTCTTACTGATATATGAGGAGATAAAAATGTGAGTTAGCTCTATTAGTTCTGAAGCAGATTATTCCACAGCCTGTACTTTGAAACAATAACTCATTCAATACTCCCCCAGTGGCATGAAAGAATTAATACAATCTGCAGATGTGCCTAAACATATTCCCAAGGGAATTACTTAGGCACTTGGAGAATGTGGAATTAATTTCTGAATCTCCTGTTATTATTACAGTAAACTTTTCTGCAATGTCTTCCTTGAAAGACATTAATTTTAATCTAAAAATATCAACGGAAGCTTATGAGCTGCAATTTTATTTTTCTCAAAGGAATGATTCAAGGACCCATATGTCCAATAGCTGTTTTATTTTTCCTGAAAAAAAAAAAAAAACTACAAAAAAACGGCTGTCTTATGTATAGCTACTATAATACGGCTAACAATTAGTTAGGTACTGGTCAAAATATCAGGAATGCTGGAAAGAAACAGCAAATAGGGAGCATTGCATTCACTGCATAATTTAAGTATTAATGCAAAATAAGAGCTGTACATGGTATATTTATTCAACTCTTGATTTCATCCTAGAATGAAGAAAGACAATAAACAAATTAGAATTATTAGTAATCCCCAAATTCCCTTTCTTCATTCAGCAAACATTTTTAGACTTCACTAGACACAAGGCAGTCAGAGTGACACGATGTACAGAAGATTTACAGGTTCTTTGATTAAATATGTAGCATACATACAATCATTATAAGAGTATCTCTGTTACAGGTGTCTTACTATATAGGGGTTTCTGGGATAACTGCGTAAGTTGCCTCATGAGTGGTCAATATTTGACAACTTGGACAACAAATCAGGGTATTACTTGTAACTAGGCACACATCTGTATAAAGGACTGGTGTAGAATGTAAATTTGAAAGAAGATATCAATGGTACAATTTTATCCAATGGTGTAAAGCTCCTTCTCCAAAGGGTATAAAACTGAAGTTGTACTAAGGAGTAGTGATGTGGCCAGACTGGTTACAAGGAGATGGATTATACAGTTAGGGCTTGAATAATCACAAATTGACTTAAGTGAGGTCACTATTTATTACCTCTTATCTCAACACAGCTTTTCATACTAAATAGTTTTATTCTTCAACAAGTCAGGCCTTATAGTACTTCTGGAAATTATCACTCCGTGACTGGTGAAAGAGAGAGTAAATGAGGTCAAGAGGTTTGCCCCAGACCTCCGCATGAATCCCCAGACCTTAGCAAGAACTGCACACTCAACAGGGCAGTTGCTATTTTGTGCAGTGCTTACATGATAAACTCACATGCTTTCAAAATCGAGTAATAAGAATAGCAGGCCATGCACTCTGCCAAACACTTCGTATGTATTGGGACATTTATTAGGGTGTTCATATGTCGATAGATTTTAGACCACAGAAATTAGAAGGAAAATTTTATTTTTTCCAAGAAATATGATTTGTCACATATACAAGGATTTCCAATCCTTTACAATGCAGTCGTCAGATATCAGCATTTTCATACTAACTAGAAACGGAACCTTTATATTGCTCTGTTCTTAAGGTTCATCTGTGACAAGGAAATAATAGCACCTATCAGTTGGGGTTGCTGAAAAAAGAACCTGAGCATCTAGAACAATGCCTGACATACACGAGGTGCTTTGTAAATGGTTAGGATCCAGCCCTCAAACGGTTCCCAGATGCTCATGATATACAGAGATTATATGGACACTTTAAGAGATAATAACAACTTATATTTGTAGTATATGAATTGACTTCTGCAGTTGTGCTAAGTGCTTTACACAGATTTTTCTAACAATGGCTGCACCAACTCTACAAAGAAGGTACAGCTGTTATTCTCATTTTACAAATGAAGAAATGGAGGCTTAATAGTAATAAGTAATCTGTACAACTAGTAAACAAATGGGCTTCGACATGTCCTGTCAGTCTGAATCCTCTGTTTTCACTTCAAATGCCAACTATACTGCTTCCCTTAAGCACAAATCATTTTTAGTGGGTCCTATTAAAATTCTACAGCAAATTTCAGATACTTAGAATGGTTATTCTATTACCGTAAGAGGAAAACTCCAACTGTCCTCTCCAAAAGCCCTGAATACTTTGAATAAAAATCACTTTCAATCATCAGAAAAGAGGATTTCCTCCATGAAATGCCACTATGAATAGTACTTTGCCTGAAAACATTTCAATAGCTGTTGAGATGGGTTCTCAACTTCTACGTGAAAACAGGCCATTTCAATCATATAATTTGTTTGAACTTGTAACAAATATGAAAGTATCCACCTGGTGCCTACTATGTGTATAACTCAGGGTGAGGCATTTATTTGGTGAGGCAAAAGCAAATATTAGACACTATAGCTACCCTGGTTCAACCCTCCTATTTGCTGGGCTTGAGGCTCTGTAAGATGCCAAGAAATCTGGGCTTTCCAGAATAATTGAAGGCAAAAGAAAGAAGAGGAAGAGAAATGCAAGCTGTCTATGGCAAGGGGATGTTTCCTTTACTTTAACATTTGTAGTTGCTCCCATAAGAAGTATTTGCTAATCTAAAGTAGGCTAAGAGGTTTCAAACCATATATAGATAGGGGAAAGATTTTCCTTCTGTTTTTCTTTTCTTTTTCCTTTCCTTCTTTCTTTCTTTCTTTTCTTTTTTTTTTTTTTTTTGAGACAGGGTCTTCCTCTGTCACCCAGGCAGTGGTGCAATCATAGCATAGTGCATGCAGCCTCAACCTCCCAGGCTCAAGTGATCCTCCGGCCTCAGCCTCCTGAGTAGCTTGGACCACAGGTATGTGTCACCATGCCCAGCTAATTTTTAATTTTTAATTTTTTTTTGTAGAGATGGGGTCTGGCTATGTTGCACAGGCTGGTCTCAAATTTCTTGGCTTAAGTGATATTTCCACCTCGGTCTCCCAAAGTGTGAGTCACTATATCTGACCCCTTCTGTTTTCCTTATTTTTATTTTCTAAATACAAAAAGGAAGAAAAACGAACAATGTTATACAGAACTGGGTAAGCCACAAAAAATACAAACTCTGTTCAAGGAGATCCTTGCCTTATCTTTGAGAAGGTAGGTGACACTTCTCATATACATTGAGCAGTTTTTAAAAACTACCTTCTTAGTTAAAGCAGCAGGAACATACTAACAATGAAATAGAAGAATGATATCTAACATTCACTGAATGTTTTCTCAGAGCCAGTTCTCATGATAACACTAAGAGGCAAATGTGTTAGTATGTTTATTTCACAGAAGAGACTGAGAAGGAGCTCAATTAATTTCAGCAAGTAGTACCCAGATAATCATCAGCAGAGCCAAAATTTGAATCCAGGCAGCCTTGACAGTAGGAATGACCAGCATTGTTTTTTAGTTATTCAGTGATCTAAAAATTTGTCCTTTATAATAAAAGTTTCAAAGTTTAGATATCTACCCTAAATAAATTCTAGCTTTTCCTAATAAATTACTAAATTACTGTTATGATGAAAATATGAACATTTTCCTGTTGGGTGAGGTGGCTCACTCTTGTAATCCCAGCACTTTGAGAGGACAAGGCAGGCAAATTGTTTGAGCCCAGTAGTTCCAGACCAGCCTGGGCAACATGGTGAAATGCTGTCTCTACAAAAATTTAGCCAGATATGGTGGCACATGCCTGTAGTCCTAGCTACTCTGGAGGCTAAGGTGGGAGAATCACTTGAGCTTAGGAGGCGGAGGTTGCAGTAAGCCCAGATTGCACCACGGCACTGCAGCCTGGGTGACAGAGTGAAAACTGTTTCAAAATAATAATAATAATACTAATAATAACAACAAATCAAACAAAAAATGGAATATATCTCATCTTCCTGCCTTGAAAATAACTTACATTGCTTCATTTACTATTCTGAAATTTTGATTAAATCAAATTAAATCTTTATAATTATTATAAAATGAATCTATTTGCAATTCTAGTATTTAATACTCATCCAATTGCTAATGTAGGTATCACTCTTCACGCATGTTATGTCTAGGCTCATACATGCATTTTTAAGAATAACACAGATTGCTTTAATCCACAAAATGCTAATGGGTATATTTTGAATACCATACTAGTTCATTAATACCTCTCAAACCACAAATTGGAACATGAAGAGAAGCCAGAAAATCAATGTTTACAACTAATGAAGAGCAATTTTTTTTAATGCTAAAGTTGACGGCATGCATGACGTCTAACAAGAAGGACTGGAAGGGTTAATCTTTTCCCTTAAGCATTTCCACCGCTTGAATCCTCAGGAACACTGTCCCTTTGCCAGAGGCAGCCTACATAGCTCTGGTCATTGAAATGTGGATGCCCTGCTGGGAACTCAGGACAGGAAATGTCCAGAAGTGCTTCCTGGAGCCTGAACTGGTTTCTGGTCACAATGCACCAGCACAGAACAGAGGGACCAGGAGCTCATGGACTGTTTAACATGTTTTTTGGTGTGTGTGTGTGATTGGCAGAGCCTTTTAGGGGCTAGGGAAGGGGTCTTTCTTGCTTGGCTCTTAGGGGCATATTGTTTGGAGATATATGCAAAGACTTCTTTTGAATAGCACATTGGCTCTGGAGCCACACTACAAAGCTTCAAATCCCTATTCCCCCATATATTGGTCACATGACCACAAACAAGTCACTTACCATTTCTGTGACTTAGTTTTCCTCATTTGTAAAATGGCAATATTAATAATTCCCACCTCATAGAGTTGTTTTATGAAGATTAACTGAATTAATACATGTGAAGTACTGAGGTGAGTTCTGGCTTACTACAAGGGCTACCTAAATGTTACATTTTTATTTTTGTAAGTATAACCAAAATCTCTCGTATGTGTTTTCCTCAGTCTGCTCTGTATGTCCATTACAATCCTATTTGTGTGTATCCACTTATACCTAAATCTTTCACCTGAACATATTAGGACTTTCCCTTTCTCAATGAGCAAAATATTCAAATAAAAACAATTACTTGTGTGTGTGTGTGTGTGTGTGTGTGTGTGTGTATTTCTAGATATATGTGAATATATTCTTATATCTAAGCATATATGGAAGGATCTACCCAATATTGTGAAAATATTGCATGCACACATATACAGTCATAAACTGCATAACCACCATTGGTCAAGGATGGATGTCATACAGGATTGTGGTCCCATCAAATTATATTGCAGCTATTGCCTAAAAATACTGCAGCCATCCTAACATCATAGTGCAATGCATTACTTACATGCTTGTGGTGAAGCTGGTGTAAGCAAACTTACTCTACTGCCAGTCATAAAAAAGTATAGCATATACAATTGGGTGCATTACATGGTACTTGATAATAATTATAAATGACTATGTAACTGGTTTACTTATTTACTATATTAACATTATTTTAGAGTGTATTCTTTCTACTTACTTTTTTTTAAGTTAACTGTAAAACAGCCTTAGGCAGGTCCTTCAAGGGGTATTCCAGAAGAATATACTGTTACCACAGAGATGACAGCTCCATGAGTGTTAAGACCTTCCAGTGCAACAAGATGCAGAGGTGGAAGACACTGAATACTGATGATCCTGACCCTGTGCAGGCCTAAGCTAATATGTGCAATTGTGTCTCAGATTTTAACAAAAAATAAATAAAAATGGAAGAAAAATTTAAAAACAGAAATAAAGCATATAGAATGAGGATCTAAAAAAGGAAATATTTTTGTAGAGCTGTATAATGTGTTTGTGTTTTAAGCTATTTTAAGTTATTGCAGAGGGTCAAAAAGCTTAAAAGATGAAAAAAAGTTAGCATAAGCTAATTTTGATTTATTACTGAAATAAAAATATTTTTATAAATTTAGTACAGGATAAGCGTACAGTGTTTATAAAGTCTATATAGTGTACAGTAATGTTCTAGACCTTCACTTTCATTTACCAATCACTGACACCCAGAGCAACTTCCAGTCCTGCAAGCTCTGTTCATGGTAAGTGTCTAATACAGGGGTAACCACTGTATACCTTTTACAGTATATTTTTATTATACCTCTCCCATGTTTAGATATACAAATACATAACATAGTGTTACAACTGCCCATAGTATTTAGTAGAGTAACATGCTGTACAGGTTTGTAGCCTAGGACCAAGGCTACAAACCATCTATAGCTTAGGTGTGTGGTAGGCTGCACCATCTATGTTTGTGTGAGTACATTCTATTATGTTCACACAATGATGACACCACCTAATATTCTCACTGAGAAAATACCTGTATTTCTGACAATGTATCCCCATTGTTGAGTGATTCATGATTGTACACAGAAACTTCTCTAAAGAAGATTCTAAGTCTCTGAATACTACGTATCACCAGAAACAGGTGGTAATATTTACAACTACCTTGTGAAATAGCTGTTTGTTACCTCAAACACTGATACCATATGCAAATTTACATATATCTATAGGAACACTACATAGGAGAACTCTTATTTTTCACTGATAAGGACTTTGTTCTTGTTGCTCACCCTGTATATCAGTATCATAAAAGATGAAATGAAATGCAAATAGGTAACATTTAAGTGAAACTTACGTGCCACTGTGTTAAGTACTTTACAGACATTACTCATAAAAGGAACCCCGCTAATGGGGATCCATGATTATTATTTCACAGAATGAGGAAACAGGTGAAGATCACCCAGACAGTAACTTGCCCAGGATCACACAGAGGTAACAGCTGGTATGGTTTTGACCTCAGATCTCTGACTAGAATCTTCTGCTCCATTTGTAGCTGAGCAAGAAGGAGGGAAGAGCTAAAATTATGCCCCAAAATTCCAGTCTTTATTATGGTATACACAGTTCATTATATCATGTCTTGTTAACAACTAGTGTTCTCAAATCACATGAACTAACCAAGTCACAGGCACAAATAAAATGCCTGCTAGATAAAGTCACCTCACTTAGATGAAGGCATTAAAATTGAGAGAAAACTATGGAGAAAAAAAAAAATAATAAACCATGCTTACATGGGTAAGAAAAAGCATTTGGTCAGTTATTTATCTAACTCACATAAGACTAAAAGAAAAAAGGATGTGTGTATCTCCAATCATCTAAACTGTCCAGTTGTAAATGCTTTCATATTTTCCAAATGCTTATTCAGCTTTATGTGACATTTTTCTCAGTGTGGAGTCAGTAATATTCTGTATAGAGATGATGGCTCACATAATTCAGCTGTAACAGCCAATAATTTCCAAAACGACAGTAGGAAAATAACATCTCAAGGAGATAAAGGAAACTGACAATAAAAGTGGAAGAAGTACAAAAATTGCCATGTAAAACAATTCCTGGAAATTTTTGAAAGTTTTGCTGGAAAAGACTATATACTTCTTCAAAAGAGAAGTAAACTTCTAAGTGTTATATATAAGTAGATATTAGTATTATCATGAATTATAAAAAAAAAAAAAAAAAAAAACTTGCGTTTGAGACAAGTCTACCAAGAAATCCAGAATGGCATGTGTAGTTGTCCAAAAAAGCACAGTGTTTACAAAAGAGTTACTTTAGAAGTATTGTTAAATCTTCATTTAAAAAAAATTAAACCAGCACCACAGGGAGTTTAAGTAATACATGTACTAGAAACTTACATTTCTGAACTGAGGAGCAGAGTAACTCTTGGTAGATGACTTAAAAGAATTCTAACCATAATTAATCAACTATGTAATCTCAAACCTCTATACAAGCCAGTTGTAAACCAGATGAGGTAATTCCAATTTTTCAACACTCTGGCACTATTTGTTTGCAAAATTCCTCATGAACCCACTAACTGAGAGCATATGTTCACATTTTTTAGCTCTGAGGAATGATAACAACCACAAAGAAGTGCAGCCAAACTAATACCATAAGACATAGTTATTTTTTTCAGAGACAAGATTACTACCTGTGCATCAGCATAACTTCCAAACAGTGATAGCAAAGACTTCTGTTTGTGTTTCTGAAAATGGACATCATTGATATTAACACAGATCCTACGCCAACACCATCTTGGGTGAGATGCTGGAATTGCCGCACAAAGATAAAAAGTCCACATTCATTCAATTACTCAGAAAGCACAGATTGCCCATTCTGTGCAAGGAACTTTGTTGTATATAGGAAGCTAAACAAAGACTATTAGTTCTAGACCTTTAGAAAACTTGACGACTAGCAGTAGAGATGAAGCAAGTCCACCTCATTAGAAATTAATGGTGGCCAGAATTCCATATGATCCCCAGTGACCCATGCCTTTGAATAATGCCTTTTTTTTGTTTTGAGTCGGAGTCTCACTCTGTTGCCCAGGCCGGAGTGACGTGGCACGATTTCGGTTCACTGCAACCTCTGCCTCCCGAGTTCAAGCAATTCGCCCACCTCAGCCTCACAAGTAGTTTGGACTACAGGTGTGTGCCACCACACCTGCTTAATTTTTGTGTTTTTAGTAGAGATGGGGGTTTCACCATGTTGCCCAGGTTGGTCTTGAACTCCTGAATTCAAGTGATCCTTCTGCCTCGGGCTCCCAAATGTGCTGGGATTAGAGACATGAGCCACCACATGCAGCCAATGCCCTCTTCTGAATGTAGGCAGGACTGTGAAGGTGAGGGGGTACCATTTCCATGATTAGAATACAAAATGTGACAAAGGTTAAAAAAATTGTGATGTAATTACAGTCTCTAATCAATTCATTTTGAGTTCATCAGAAGGCAGACTATCCCCAAAAAGGCCAAATCACATGTGTCCTTTAAAAGAGGGTCAATCTATAGGTAATAAACAAGAAGCATCAAGGATACTCTCTTGTTAGTCTTGAAGAAGCAAACTGCCATGTTAGAGAGGAGGTTATATTGCACAGGATGCTGGATGATCTCTGAGAACTGAGGATCTCATCCTATAATAACAAAGAACTGAATCTTTCCAACAAATAGTGAGCTTAGAAGAGGACTCCAAGCCACAGATGGTGGCAGCCCCTGCTGACACCTTCATCAGAATTTGAGCCGAAGACCCACTAAATTGTGCCTGGACTTCTGAGTCACCAGATCTGTGAGGTAATAAATGAGTGTTGTTTTAAGCTGGTAAATTTGCGATATTACTAATTTATTATAAACAGTAAGTGAATACAGAAGTCAGTGTAAACTAAAATTTCATAGTAGAGATGAAGTCCTGTGAATTTCAGAGAGAATAAGACACTATTTTTCACCAGTCACAACATTCACTACTAGTGGAGTAAGGAACTCTGGAGTAAGAGAGCTGTGTGACTTTTGGCGAGCAACTCAACCTTTTTGCCTCAGTTTCTTCACATACAAAATGGGAATGATTTTATTGTTTGTGAGATTTCAGTGAGAGAATACATTTATAATGCTAACTTCAGTTGCTGTCACATGGTAAGCTCAATATATTATTATTAATGTTATTGCTATTTCTAACATAATTACTATCATCATTAATTTGAATAAGAGAAACATGTTTGTATTGTCAGCTATATATATATAATACTTTGTTCAGGCTGAAAAATAAATAAATAAATAAATAATAAGATAGGAATATTAAATGGACTTACAGAGATTCAGATGATTGTGAGTTTGCAATCAACAAGGCTTTTAAATCATTCATTCATTTTAAAAGAAGATCCCTTCAGCATAGTTTTCATTACAAGGCCCAGGGCAGGTAATTCAAAGAAAGGTCTTGGTGCTTAAGATGAAACTTACGGGTCATACTAGAACTAGAGAATAGGTTGAAACAAGAAACTTAGGAATGCTTAAAAATTAAAAAGACCCCACAGCAGTTTGGTTGTGGTTTGTATGGGCATGGGAAACCGTGAAAGAAATCCTCCACACTGTGTCTTTTATCCAGTCCCCTTATCTGCTGCTTTCTAAAATTCACAGCAATGATGTTACTGAGCTCTGACCATGGCTTGGTGATGGCAGCATCTATGAGGTTAAGTGTTGGGTCTATTTGCATTTTTGTCCCTCCTTCTCAAGGAGATTATAAGAGTTCCAGGAAAGAGTTCAAAAATAACTGAAGTCTCAGGATAAAACATTTTGAAAGCAACTGGAATAGAAGGAGTAAAAGCTAAAAAATTATTTTTAATCATTACATATGTTACCAAAAATGCTTTTTTGTCCTAGTGCAAACAGTTTTAATTCAAGAAATATATTGCTTTTGTTTATTGAGTAAAATTCTACAGTAGGAAAATGTTCTCACAACGGTTATTATCTAAAAGTATAAGAACTTTGGTATTTATTAATATAACAATAACACCGATTATAACTACACAAACAGCATGAGTCCTAACAGACTCGAAGTTTATTACCTACCTTTCCCCAATTCTTAAAATTTCCATTCAGAAGAAACTAAAATCTACACCTGAAGAGCATTAGAAACAAATCTATCTTATATGATCTGTGTATTAATTATTAATTCTTTACATTTTTTTTATTATTATTTTTTTGAGAACTCACTCTGGTCATTCAGACTAGGGTGTTGTGGTGTGACCATGGTTCACTGCAACCTCCACCTCCCTGAGGCTCAAGCGATCCTCCCACCTCGGCCTCGGAAGACGCTGGGATTACAGTTGCATGCTACCACGCCTGGGTAAATTTTTTCTGTAGGGACAGGGTCCCACCAAGTTGCTCAGACTGGTCTTGAACTCCTAGGCTCAAGTGATCCTTTTGCCTTGGCTTCCCAAAGTGCTGGGATTACAGGTGTGAGTCACCGTGCCTGGCCTTGTATTGGTTATTTTTATATGAACAAGTAAATCCCATTCTATACCATTTTAGGTTCTGGACAACTTAGGCAATATTTCATTGACAGAAACTCAAACTGGGAAAAAATAAAGTAATGCTGAAGATGACAAGGAAGGGACAAATTTTAGGCATATGTTTCCTCTATAGTTTAAATTATCCATTTTAGGAGTCTAAGTAGAGTAAATAATAAATTACTTCTTGAAATGTAGAATTCATAATTAAGTGGGAATTATAAAATTAAGCACGGTTATAAGTCACGGTACAACAGGTCAGATATTTAAACATCTACTATTACTGCATCTATGCCTACTTCAAAAAGTAGCTTGTAACCTGTATTGCTTGCTAGAGAAACATACATCTGCAAATTTCAGGTCTTCAGAAAGAGGATTTTACTGGTAGTACCCTACTTATTATCCTCCAGTCTCAAATAAGAAGGTAAAACTAACGTTTTTTTTTTCCCAAACAGTTTTGTCATTTGCATGATGGCTGTCATTTACTAAAATTATAAATGCAAAGATACTTATTGTATTTCCTAATTAAATTAATTAAAGAAAATGTAATGCAGAAATAGTAAAATTAAATTAACGTGCTTTTAAAAATTAAGAAGAGGGCCTGAAGGGCCGGGCGCGGTGGCTCAAGCCTGTAATCCCAGCACTTTGGGAGGCCGAGATGGGCGGATCACAAGGTCAGGAGATCGAGACCATTCTGGCTAACCCGGTGAAACCCCGTCTCTACTAAAAAATACAAAAAACTAGCCGGGCGAGGTGGCGGGCGCCTGTAGTCCAGGTACTCGGGAGGCTGAGGCAGGAGAATGGCGTAAACCCGGGAGGCGGAGCTTGCAGTGAGCTGAGATCAGGCCACTGCACTCCAGCCTGGGCGACAAAGCGAGACTCCGTCTCAAAAAGAAAAAAAAAAAAAAAGAATAGAGCCTGTATTTTACTTTTTAACAATAGCCATCCTGATTGGTGTCGGATGATATTTCACTGTGGCTTTGATTTGCATTTCTCTAATGATCAGTAATGTTGAGCTTTTTTCATGCTTGTTGATTGCATGTATGTCTTCTTTTAAAAAGTGTCTATTCATGTCCTTTGCCCACTTTTTAATGGGGCTGTTAGTTTTTTTTCCTGTGAGTTTAAAAGAAATGCTTATTCATTGTTGGTGGGAGTGTAAATTAGTTCAATCATTGTGGAAGACAGTGTGGCAGTTCCTCAAAGACAACAAGACAGAAATACCATTTGACCAAGCAATCCCATTACTAGGTATATAACCAAAGGAATATAGATTGTTCTCTTGTAAAGACACATGCATGCAAATGTTCACTGTAGCACTACTCACAATGGTAAAGACATGGAATCAACCTAAATGCCCATCAATGACAGACTGGATAAAGAAAATATGGTACATATATGCCATGGAATACTATGCAGCCATAAAAAAAAAATGAGATCATGTCCTTTGCAGGCACCTGAATGGAATTGGAAGCCATTATCTTTAGCAAACTAACACAGGAACAGGAAAACATATAACACGTGGTCTTATTTATAAGTAGGAGCTAAATGATGAGAATGCATGGACACATATGCAGAAAAACATACACTGGGGCTTTCCTGAGGGTAGAGGGTGGAAGCATGGGAGGAGGGAGAAGATCAGGAAAAATAACCAATGGGTATTAGGCTTAATACCTGGGTAAAAATAATCTGTACAGCAAACCTCTACGACATATGTTTACCTATGTAACAAACCCGCATGTGTACTCCTGAACTTAAAATAAAAGTAAAAGGAAAAAGAATAGGACCTACAATACCAAAAGAGGGTATTATTAAGTCAGAACATTTGGCTGGCATTGATATTTTTTAGAAGAGGTCATTTGAAAAATGTATTTTATGGAGAAAATTGCCTATACCAAAGATTACATAACTTTCTCAGAAATCTAGAAGGTACTGTCAATTCATTTTTAATAACTAAGAAAACACATGATTGAACACCTCTTTTTAGCTGGACAGTGTAGTGGGCACTGAGGATGTGGCCACATCCAAACTGAAGCTCCTGCCTACAGAGAGCTTACTCTGCATTGGCAAGGATGGGGGAGGGGAGGCAGACAATAAACATATAGACTAATAACAGAATAACGGAGTGATGCATGTAATATGGAAAATAATAGGAGGGTGGACAGTGAAAATAACTCATTTCTTTTCAGCACTGAATAATATTCCATTGTTTGGGTAGCACAGTTTATTTATCCATTCACCTACATACACAAGAACATCTTGGTTGCTTCCAAGTTTTGGCAATTATGAACACAGCTGCTATAAACATCCAACTGCAGGGGTTTTTTGTGTTTTTTTTTTTAAATGAACATAAGCTTTCAACTCTTTAGAGTAAATACCACTGAGCAGGACTGCTAGATCATATGATAAGAGTATGCTTAGTCTTACAAGAAAAACTGTCTTCCAATGTGGTTGTATCATGTTGCATTCCTACCAGCTATAACGAAAGTTCCTGTTGCTTCACATTCTTGCCAGCATCTGGTGTTATCACTGTTCTGTATTTTGGCCATTCTAATAGGTGTGTAGTGGTATCTCACTTCTGTTTTAATTTGAATTTCCTTGATGACAAGGTTTCCTCGAATGTCATTCCTTGATTTCATATGCTTATTTTCTATCTGTATATCTTCTTTGGTGAGGTGTCTGTTAAGATTTTGGCCCAATTTTTAGTTTGTTTTCTTATTTTTGAGTGTTGAGTTCTTTGCATATTTTAATAACAGTTCTTTAACAGATGGATATTTTACAAATATCTTCTCCCAGTGTGTGACTTGTCTTTTCATTCTCTTTACAGTGTCTTTTACAAAGCAGAACATTTTAATTTTAATAAAGTCTAGCTTATTAATTCTTTCTAAGATCATGCCTTTGGTATTACATCTAAAGAGTCATTGCCACATCTGAGGTCATCTAGATTTTCTCCTATGTTATCTTCTAGGAATTTTAGAATTTTGCACTTCACATTTAGGTCTGTGATCCATTGTGAGTTAATTTTTGTGAAAGGTGTGAAGTCCGTGTGCAGATTTTTTTTTTTTTTCTGCATGTGGATGCCTACTTGTTCTAGCACCATGTGTTGAAAAGACTCTCTTCTCTCCATTGGGTTGTCTTTGATCCATTATAAATCACTTGACTATAATTATATGGGTCTATTTCTGTGTTCTCTATTTTGTTCCATTGGTCTATGTGCCTATTTTTATAACAGTACCATGCTGTTTTGGTGTCTATTGCTTTATAGTATAGTTTGAAATCAGGTAATGTGATGCCTCCAAATTTGATTGACAATATTCCACAAGATAGAGAAAGAGGGAATCCTCCCTAAGTCATTCTATGAAACCAGTATCACCCTAATACAAAAACCAGGAAAGGACATAACAAAAAAGAAAACTATAGACCAATATCCCTGATGAACATAGATGCAAAAATCCTTAACAAAATACTAGCTAACCGAATCAGACAACATATCAAAAATATAATTTATATAGTTTGGCTGTGGCCCCACCCAAATCTCAACTTGAATTATATCTCCCAGAATTCCCATGTGTTGTGGAAGGGACCCAGGGGGAGGTAACTGAATCATGGGGGCCACTCTTTCCCATGGCATTTTCATGATAGTGAATAAGTCTCATGAGATCTGATGGGTTTATCAGAGGTTTCTGCTTTTGCTTCTTCCTCATTTTCTCTTGCCGCTGACATGTAAGAAGTGCCTTTCGCCCCTGCTCCATGATTCTGAGGCCTCCCCAGCCATGTGGAACTGTAAGTCCAATTAAACCACTTTTTCTTCCCAGTTTCGAGTATGTCTTTATCAGCAGTGTGCAAACGAACTAATATAATAATCCACAAGGATCAAGTAGGTTTCATACCAGGGATGCAGGGATGGTTTAACATATGCAAGTCAATCAATGTGATACACTACATAAACAGAATTAAAAACCAAAATTACATGATCATCTCAATAGACATAGAAAAAGTATTTGACAAACCCCACCATCCCTTTATGATTAAAACTCTCAGCAAAATCAACATACAAGGGACATACCTCAATGTAATAAATGCTATTTATGACAAACCCACAGTCAAAACAATACTGAATGAAAAAAAGTTGAAAGCATTCCCTCTGAGAACTGGAACAAGACAAAGATGCCCACTCTCACCACTTCTCTTCAACACGGTACTGGAAGTCCTAGCCAGAGCAATCAGACAAGAGAAGGAAATAAAGGGCATCCAAATTTGTAAAGAGGAAGTTGAACTGTCACTGTTTGCTGATGACAGGATTGTTTATCTAGAAAACCCTAAAGACTCCTCCAGAAAGTTCCTAGAACTGACAAAAGAATTCAGCAAAATTTCCAGATATAAAATTAATGTACACAAATTAGTAGCTCTTCTATACACCAAAAGTGATCAAGCGGAGAACCAAATCAAGAACTCAATCCCTTTTAAAATAGCTGAAAAATAAATAAAATACTTAGGAATATATATAACCAAGGAGATGAAAGACCTCTACAAGGAAAACCACAAAACACTGCTGAAAGAAACCACAGATGACAAAAACAAATAGAAACAAATCCCATGTTCATGGATGGGTAGAATCAAAACTGTGAAAATGGCCATACTGCCAAAAGCAATATACAAATTCAATACAATTCTCATCAAAATACCACCATCACTCTTCACAGAAATAGAAAAAACAATCCTAAAATTCATATGGAACCAAAAAAGGGCCTACATAGCCAAAGCAAGACTAAGCAAAAAGAACACTTTTAGTTTTAAATTCCACTTGTTCATTGCTGGTTTATTGTAAAGTGACTAAATTTTGTATATTAAGATTGTATCCTACAACCTTGCTATAATCATTTATTAATTCCAAGAGTGTTTTTGTCCATTCTTTCAAATTTTCTACATAGATAATCATGTCATCTGTGAACAAAGACAATTGTATTTCTTCCTGCTACGGACTGAATGTTTGTGCCCCTTCCAAGTTTATATATGAAGCCTAATCCTCAATATAACAGCATTTGTAGATGGAATCTTTGAGAGATAATTAGATCATGAGAGTGGAGCCCTCATGAATGGAATAAGTCCCCTTATAAGAAGAGACAAAAGGGAGGTTGCTTCCCCTCTCTACTCTAGGTTATGTGAGGATGCAATGAGAAGACGGCCATCTGCAAACCAGAATATGGACTCTCACCAGACACCTAATCAACCTAGCAAGTTCATCTCGGACTTCCCAGCATGCAGCTGTGAGAAATAAATAACTATTGTTTAAGCCACCCAGTTTACGGTATCTTATAACCTAAACTTAGACACTTCCCAATCAGTACAATTTTGTTTCATTTCTTGTCCAACTGCATTAGCTAGGACTTCTAGTCCCATGTTAAAAAGGGGTAGTGCAAGGGAACATCCTTGCATTGTTCTTGATCTTAGTAAAAAAGCTTCTAATCATTGATATTCCATTGCAAACTTGCCATAGTATTTAATGCTATACTCACCTCCTCATCATCTCCTTACAATAATATGTTAATATATTATTATATATTATATATATAAATTCCTTTTGAGAACTGGAACTATATATGTCCTATGATTTTTTAGACCATTTCTTTCCTAGTTGCGGAAAGTCAAGGCTGACTTATAGCACTTTCTTTCAGTTTTTCTTCCAAAGCCATCCTTAAATTGCACTGATTATTTTTTCAGAAGGTATAGCATTGCCCCTTATATTGCTACTATCATCACCCCAATCAAAGGCTTTCATTACTTGATGTCTAAATTGTTGCAACTGGCATCTATCTGGCTTCCAATTATCCTTTCAGTCTAATTTTTCTTTACTATGTCTCTGGATTAATATTTCCAAAAAATATATTTTTAAAATCCAAGTTTAAAATTCCTTGTTATTCCTAGTTAAATTCCTAGCTTAAAACTGTCATTCCTAGTTTAAAAATCTTTAGTGTGACCCCATTACAGAATAGGATAAGTTCAAACTCTTGACCTGGCACCAACGGCCTTCAATCATTTATCCTCATTGTTATTTAATATTGTTTTTTAATATTTCCCCAACAAACCTTGGCAGCCATCAAACTATCTGCAAAGATCATTTTGTGTATGTTTACTATCTCAGGACTTTGATGGTATTCTTCTCTTCATATGGCACAATCTCTTCCCATTCTGTTTTTTCATTAATTATTTCTCTCAGTAGAGTCATCATGTCAGAGGGCCCTCCATTCCTCGCGAAATGGTACTTCTGAACACAAGGAGCCAACTATTGTGATATTTTTACCCCTTTGTACATGGCCTACTCCCAAAGTAGATCAGAAGTCCTTTGAATGTAATAATTAACATTTGGTTCTGTTCACCTCCATAGCTCAAATGCAAAACAGAGCCCTTTACACAGCAGTCCCACAATAAAACTGTATTGACGAACCTGACCATACATGGCAGGACGTTTAAATGACAGAAAGTGGTGTTTTTGAGAAGTAAATGATTTCCTATTTAATCCAACAAAAGCAATTGAAGATGCAGAGTGACAGCACATGTCACCATTGTTTTGTAGTCTCCCACTGCTTTTCATTAAAAACACATCTTTGAATCCAAATAAATTAGATTTTAAAGAACAAACTGAAAGTTTAATTTGATTGTCAGCAATGGAGACACATTATTCTTTTCCTTAGACACCTATAATGCCCTTTCTAATCCAGGTGGCAATGTGAATAAATATTAAGGGGTACATATTTGGAATTTTAATTCAGTGAAGTAATTTTCACTTAAGAACATCTGTATCTGTTGTGAATACATTTCACCGTGCTCAGAAAAAAAGAAGTGTATCATTTATCCAGAATTACAGATATTTAGAACTAGAAAGAATATCATAGAGGTCAACTGGTCCAGTGATATGAAACTACCTTTTAGTTAGTGAAAAATCAGCTTTTTCTTTCTAAATTTTCAATCTACTATAGTCCAATACTTTTGTGGAACATAGTAAAAAATGAATTACTACAAGATGAAATAATAAGAAAAACCTACAAGAATACAAGTTCCAGTTTTTAATTTTTAGATTACATAGACATAAAATTACTTTTGCAAATTGTGTAAAATGTGTGTACACATTCTCAATTTCTGTACTTAATTCATTAAGGACCAGTTAGTTTACGGTGCATCACTGGTTCGCAAATTATACCTGGAGTAGCACTGATACAGTCTCGTTATTTTATGGATGAGAAACATGAGACTCATAATCATTTTAAACTTATTTTGAGCTCCAAATATGTACCAAATGTTAATCTAGATTTTTCACATATATTATTCATTTCATTCTTGAAAAAATCCTTTTTGGAGGAATATTATCTAATTTCATAGTTGAAACTGATACCCATGAAATTGGACGCATCTGATGATAATATAGTAGAAAACCTAGGGATATCCAAATGTGTTTATACCGGTCTTATTGATATGGGAGGTAGAAAGAAATTATTTAGGCAGATAGTGAGGATAAAAGAGTCCTCAGCAGAGTTTCCCTTTTAACAAAAAGAAGCCCCAAGAAATTACTTTTTTCTAACAAAGAGCAGCCTGAAAAATCAAACTATAAACATAGATAAGCAAGCTGGAAGTTTGCACAGGAGACTGCTGGCAGCTGTACCAACAGAAAAGGGCTATGTTGGGGCCAGACATATCTAACATGAAGGCTCCATTTTTCCTCTTTTTTTGTTACAGTAAAGGAATAAGCAACATGGTGCAGGTCAGGCAGAGAACCCATCTGCATAATAAAAAATTAGGGTTGGGGAGGCCAGAAATTTGTGTCCTGTGCAAATGGCACACCTAGTCCTAACCAGTTTTTTCTTTTGCACCTTATGCAAATGGCACCCCTGATCCAACCAATCTTTTGAACTCAATGCAAATCAGACACTGCCTCCTCACCAAGCTTCTACAAACCCCCTTGCATTTCACAGCAGAATCAGCAACCCATTTCTCTGGGATCCCTTTCTCCAGCAGAGAGCTATGTAATACTGAAAATACAACTTACAATACATACAATTTTTTTTTTCTTCAGGTAATCAAGTCTTCTGAAAGGAAAATACACATGTTTTTAATTTCAGTTTTTGGACTACCAATTTTGGATCTGTACAACTTGTGTTGATCCTGATGAATCTCTATGTATAAAGGGAATAGGAAGCAAAAAGATAAAAAGAAATTTTACATCAGAAAAAACAATTACTAGGTCCTGGACATGTAAGGACGAGTATCGTTGATGGAGGACCCTGGATCTCCTACTCACTACACACAGCTGTGTTTACATTTTTGTCCCTACTAATGTTAATCACAAGAATTAAAACCACTGGGGAGTTTAGGGAGTTTGTTTTTCCTCTCCTTTTTTAAAAAGAATGTTTTCCTAGGAATTTCCATGGTAGTAAAAATACGGTATCCTATCTGAGAAATAATTCATTTTTGTTTCAAAAAAATCAAAACCAAAAGCAAACACAAAATTAAAATAAGTAAGAGACCAGCAGCATAGCATTTTAAAAGCTTTGAGCATAACAGAAGTTATTTGATAATTGGGAAGTAATGTTTAGGTCCTTATTATGAGCCAGGAAGCTGCTTTTAAACAATAATGTCATTTTTCTTTTTTTTTTTTCTATAACAGAGCCTTTAAAAAAGAAAAGAATACATTCTATTTCCTGGTTTGCATATGAAAAGCAAACAGGGTAGCAGGACAATTATCTAGACAATTCAAGGAAAAAGTTCTTGAAATATCTAGTTAATTGTCTCACACCACTGCTTTATTAGTCTATGAAGACAAAAACTATAGTTGCCTAGTGAATGTTAAATAATGAGTACAGACATCTATTATTAATACGTATTCTATCAATTTTTAAACATAGTAAACGATGAGTCAATAATATCCTGAAGCCATGAGTTTAGCCAATTAAATATGTTTAAAGTGGCATTCTTTTGTCTTTATTCTGAATTCATGAATTCAAAGGAAAAATAAATTACTTGTTAGCAAGGCTTACAATTTTAATGCAGACTTTGAGAGATGTTTCAAATGTTCTTTGTTCTGGACATACCTGTATTCCTTTGTGTTATATTCTTCATGGGATTTTAAATTTCTCTAATACTACTTATTCCTTTTTCCTGTTTTCGTATCTGTTGTAGTCATTGGGTGCCGACTCTAGCTAACTGAGGAAAGTAATAAAAAACTTTCTTCTAATTGGCAAAGGCCCAACTACCTCAGTACTTCTCTAGTTATTCGCAAAGGTATGAAACACAGGAAGAAGAGCACATTTAACAGGAAAAAGTGATCATTTTTGGTCATGTCTGAAGAAATTTATATGATATTGGTGAAATATGGAAGTGAGATGTCCAATAAGCAGTGAGATATCCATATAAAAGTCCAGCTGAGGAGGAACACCTAGGAATCAATAACATACAGAAGGTAATTGCAAGGATGAGTACCAATGAGATCACCCCTAAGAAAATGTACAGAGTGGAAAGAGGAAGGTCCTAAGAAGAATTCTGAAGAAAAGTGACTTTAAATTTAACAAGCCAGATAGAAGGGAGGAAAGGCTGTATATGCACTGTAGAAATAAAAGTCAGAGCAATTTGTGGCCATTTCTAGGAGATATATTCCATTGAAGGCATAAAAGGACTTTCTTAATATTGAGCCACTAACTGTGAATAGGCTGTATAATACGGTGGTGAATCCCCTTTTACTAGAAGTCCTGTATCAACATCCATTAGAGTGGTCTCCGAAGAGATTCCTGTAAATATAAAACTAAAAGATATTTAAGGCCCTCATCTTCACTAAGTGTAAATACTATAAATGCTGATATTCATTAAATTAGCCATGTTCACATTCGTTTCTCATTTTTTCAGGATGGATTCAGAAAAGTTATTTTCCTTATCCAAGTGTCTAGAAAAAGTTTAGATGCAGTCTGTGGTGAAGCAAGGTTTTGACAAGCAAATGTGATTGTTTTAATAATTTAACGAGCTTTTAAAAATATTGCCTCTAGTCTAAACCCTACTGTTTCCTAAAGGCACTAAAAAAATGAGGCTTTCCTTCTCCAGCAAAGCTGCACTCCCCATGCAGGCTTCCCTGTTCACAGAAATTATTAAAAGATTTAAGATAAAGAAACTTAAGAGAGTCCAGACAAGTCAGTAAAATAACTTTTGTGAATATTCAAAGAGAATATAATAAAAATGATCATTTAGCTAGTATTTCTTTTAGGTCAGGTGAGTCAGAGACACTAATATTCAGAATTATCTCCTTTTACTGCTAAAACTGCTACAACAAAGGAGGACTCTGATAATGCCCATCTTTATAATTAAGATTTTAGTGTTGACTAAAGAATTTCAACTTCTCACTTGGGCAGTCTTGTTAAGTTTCAGGAATAGCTGAAAGTTAGTAGCTTATTGCATTAAGTCATAATGGAAGAGAAAGATGGATATGAAAGTAATATGTTGGTAATGAGCCTCACTGATGGTTAGAAAATGTGTCTCCTTCACAGCATGGCTCAGAGGTCAAGCAGCACATGCTTTGAGTCTGAATTTCCTGCTTACCAGCTATTTGACCTTGAGTATGTTACTTAACCTCTCTAAATTTAAGTATCTTTATCTGATAATAGGGCTAAATATATATTTCATAGGATTGGTTTTTGGATCAAAAGAAACAATACATACAAAGGGCTTCAAATTATAAAAAAGGACTAAGGTACCCTTTTTCTGTTTATTTCTGTTTATTATTACTATTTCATTATACTAAGAGCATTTCACCTTAAGGAAAATACTTGTGAGAGATTCCAATTTCAGATTTTTAAACGGTTCATACGAAAATTGTCAGAGACATATTTACTTGAAAAGAGCAGTTATGTATTATATGTACTCAGACCTAGGTTCAAATAAAACCACACGACACTATCCCAAGATGTTTCTTGTTTACAGGCTCTCCAGAATGTCCCACTACTAGGAACATTTTAGGAATCAAATTACATGTTATTACTTTACTGTGTATTTACCAATGACTTTTTTAGAGCACAAAATATCCTCATAATTTTATTTGCAAAATACCAAACTTCCTATAATTTTATTAGCAAATGCAGGGCATGACCACTCCTATGCTGAAGGTAGACAATGGATAATGTTGTTCATACTATGACCAACAGTGATGGTGTCACTGCACATGTATGGTGCCAGATATTCAATTCAGAAAACTAGAATAACGGTGACATCGTTACATAGAACAAGCATTCGTAACCTCATACATATCATGCAATAAAGAGCACAGCTCTTAGGCTAAGGTTGCAGCAATGCAGAGCAACCAATGTGGTCACAGTAGTGGGGAAGGAGAGGGGAAAATCCTTTCCTGCCACTCCTGACATTTCCTTTCATGTGGAGAGAACTCCACTAGCCTCATATCCTTAGCCTCTCACTGCTCCTTTACTCATTCCCACAAAAGAGAAACTTGGTCTACACGCAGTGAATTTGGAATAAAAGTCTGGCCACGCAGAGTCCTTACTGCCCTTGCACTTGGGACAGAGCAGCCTGTAAGCTGGAGGCACAAACTCTCCTGTGCTCCTCGCTGCCTGTATTTCAGTGGAGCAGGGCACAGGGACGCCCTCCTCCAGTCCAGTAGGGCTAGAATCTAATACTGGGATCCCATAAGCAGTAAGAAACTTCACTTCTAAAAGACATCATTAATATCAGTTTTACCAGTATTATCTGTCTCGTCCTTTTGTTTGTACAAGGTGGGGAAGATACATACTATTCATTGGGTCTTTCTACACCCAAACAAATTTATTGTTTTAGCAGTTTTTAAGGAGAAAAGCAACTTTTGTTGATCATGTACTTTGTGCAAGGCATTATGCTAGATGCTAAAGAAATAAACATAATCAGGATACTATTTCTGTTCTTAAGGAGATTAAGATCTAGTAAGAGAGGAACATATATGTAGAGCATATCTACATAATATGACAGGTGCTACATAGCTGACGTGCTCACATCAATCATCGTACAGTTCTCTGCTAACAGAGGTTGAGAGATGTGCTCATCCTCAAGCATCAGTTACAACTTTGCCCCTTTCTTTCCTATAGAGCAGCACACACTGCAATGCAAGTAAAAAAGTTACTACAGGAATAGCTGGAAAGCACTTCAATTTAGACAAAAAAATCCTTTACAAATGATGATACCCTCAAAGGGTAAAAAATTATATGAGTTCTCACAACTGCACAGGAAGCCTTGGTGATACAGCAGCAGTGTTTTAACCTCTCCTCTATGAAGTTTTTTGAGGGTAGAGGGGGAGTTCAGAAAGACCTTCAGGGGTACAAGGCCCTCTAGCAGCACGAATCCCATGCCTATACCCACACCAGCTCGGCTTTTTCCTGCTTTACTCCACAAAAAGAGCTCTTCAAAGAGAAAAACTAAAGAAACGTAGAAAAACATCAAATAAGGACTTAAAGTGTGAGGTAGGAAGTGGCAAGATTTGAGGCTGAAGTGGGAGCTGGAGGCCAGGCAATGAAGCCAATTGTCTTTTCAGTGAATGATTTCCACATTTTGCTGCACATTGGAATTGCCTGGACATCTTCCGAGATGTTGATGCCTAGATCCCACCCATAGACCTTCTGATTATTATAATTAGTAGGAGGTGTGATCAGGACTTAGAGAGTTTTGAAAGTTTCCAGGTGATTCTAATGTGCAACAAGTCAGAAAACCACTATTATAGACACAAGCAGAAAAAGCGATGAAGCCAGATTCACTTTTTGAAGGGAAATGTGCTGTGTGGAAATCTGGATTCTAACCTGGTTCGAACAAGCACTAACATCACACATGTATTACATTCTGAACTATCTATGCAGAGGTAACTGCAAAGAATAGCCTTTACCATCACATCCAGTCCTGATTCATTGCATACAAGCCAAGGTTTCATTTGCTGGTTTTGCAAGCAATGAAAATTATTATGACTTATTAAAAATGTGTGTTTATGTATGTGCTATACAGTGGTATGAGAGTGTGTGTGTGTGTGTGTGTGTGTGTGTGTGTGTATGAAGGACACAGAGCTCAAAAAATAAAGATGAATATGAACAACCAACCAAAGATAAGATGAATGATAAGTAAGATAACACCCAGGGCATCTCTGAGAACATCAGCACAGAAATGTATGGAACTTCTCTTAGCTGACAGCACTGCCATTTAGTTATTTAGTTATTAGCATTAATATTGGTATTTAGTGTTCTAATACATTTCATCTCTTTGCCTCTCTCCATTCCTGTTATAAATTCTGAGGAGAAAGTGATTGACCCAGCTTGAGTCATAGGAATTCCCATGGGTCAATAAGTCATGATCAGAAACTAATCCAGAAGAATTAGCACAAACATGGCAACACAGAGGGCTGCCATCAAAGCTCTGCAGCATCCCAGCTATCCCACCCATCCCGCCCCAGTTTCTGTCTACATCTGATTAAGTGTTAAATCTACCCAGGACCACCTGAGAAGGAAAGATGAGCATAAAGGGACATTACCTGTGCCCACTGAAAAAAAATGTGGGATAGGTGAGTCATACCTTAGTAAAGGATATGCCACCCTGAATAAGAAAAATGAAAGATTAAATGCTGGTGTGCATAAAAATAGATTAATCTATCAAAAATGCCACACGGTATACTTTGAAATTTGTGCCTAAACACAGCTCCACCCACTTCTTGGTTCATCTCCACAAAATGCTAGTGGTACCCTCCATTAATCACAGCAACCAAAACACCTATTGTGCTTTCAAACATCTCTAGACTATGGGGTCATCCTCAGCTGAGAGCCTCTGGATACATGAAAAGGCTTGCACAAATGGATGGCTCCATGCATGACTGCGTGTGTATTTCTGCTTTCCTTTGCAAATCTGTCAAAAACAATGAGCAAAAGATATTTGCTATAAAAAATACTGATTCAGAAGAAGCGGTATAGAATTGGTTCTGGAATGAGAAAACTCTGGTTTGGAATTCTGGCTTCTCATTTGAGAAATTTATTTTACCTCAGTAAGTGTCAATTTATTGACCTTTAAAATGAGGGCAAGAATCATACCTACCTGGAAGATTTACTATGAGGATTAAATGAAATAATGCACATTGCTAATGCACATGAAGTTCCTGGCATTGTCCAACACATAAAAATGCCCAATAAACGGCAGTGATTGTTATTTGTGCTGTTACCACTATTATTGCTGCTCATGATTCTTAATTACAATATTGAATTCAGAAATTAAATTATCCTCATGGTGACCTAGAAATGCAAACTCCATACATCCAGTGATAGAGCAGAGTTTCCAAATTAAGGCTGTGACCACCAGCCTTATAGTAAACACTGCACGTGTTCTGCAGTTATATATTGAAAATTTTGAAATAAACTGGGAATCCGCACAGAATTTTAAAAATATAAGAGACACAGCAAATTATAAGGAGTCTGACAGAGCATAATACAGAGCTCTGCCTCAAACTGGAGCTTTATATTTACCCAAGAACTAACATCTCACTCTGTCACTGTCATCATCTTTTTCTCTTTTTTCCTTTCAGCAACTTCAAACTTTTTTTTTATCTTTGCAGGTAGCACTGTGTGGCAGCTATTTAGGCACCCTGGAGAGTGGTTTAATGATGAGGAAGCACTGACACATAGCAGCGGCATGAAGATTTAACAGCACTTCTTGTCAACTTTCCCCTTAACCTGCAGTGTTTCGTCCTGTGATCATCTTGAATCATGAGCAGACACACAGAAATAAATACATGCTTTTCCAGTCATGTCTCCAGGAGCAGGTTCTCTTTTTCATTTGTAACACAGAGGAGAAGGAAAACACAGTAGAATACAACCTCGCTATAATGGTTGCAGAGAGCACTGTGCACCAGCATCAGATGCTTCCTTGAAGTAGCAGGGTGCAAAAATTGCCATCTTAGAAGTTGGCACCTGAGATCCTCCTAAAGAAGAAACTTCAAGTTAAATACTGTAATCAGTGTTTTGGAGGTAGAGCTTGAGACATGAAGTCAAGAGTTAAAAGGAGATAACAGGCTGGGTGCAGTGGCTCACGCCTGTAATCCCAGCACTTTGGGAGGCTGAGGTGGGTGGATCACCTGAGGTCAGGAGTTCAAGACCAGCCTGGACAATATGGTGAAACCTTGCTTCTATTAAATAAAAAAAAAAAAATTAGCCAGGCATGGTGGTGCATGCCTGAAACCCCAGCTACTTGGGACGGTGAGGCAGGAGAATTGCTTGAACCACAGAGGCGGAGGTTGCAGTGAGCCAAGATTGCACCATTTGCACTCCAGCCTGGGCAACAAGACGTCTGAAAAAAAAAAAAAAAAAGGAGTTAACAAGAAAGAAATAGGTAAACCACTCAGCATAGGAAATTAAAGGGGTTGACAGAGCATAAAAGATAGAGAATAAAAGAAGTGGAAAGAAAGAACTAAGGGCCAAGAAGCACAATAGGAGGCTGCAATCTGCAGAAATTCAAGCAGATGGAAGAATACAAGGGGTATATGATGAGGCAGAATAACCCTCTACATTCTAAGGTCATTTGTAATCCCCCCACCCCTTTTCTCTACCAAAACTTCAAGTGAAGTCTAATGCAACCATAGTTTCTTGTGAGATGAGGCGTTCAGGAGGCACTGGCCCCAAGGAATAGCAGGGACATTGGGATGAAATGTTTGGTTCTCTAGGTGGTGATGTGCCTCAAAGGGAGTGAATAGTGGCTGCAGTGCTGACAGTGGTGCACAGAAGCAGCAGAAATGACTCCAGGTGGGCATGAGATTAACCCACTTTTCTCCAAATAGCCAGAGAGATGATCTTAGCTCTGGAAAGGGCAGTATCTGAGCAACATAAATTAATGTCTCTGGCTGCTGAGACACAACAGAAGACGAAATGTCCTTACATCAGCCTTCCCTCTACTTAACTATACTAGCCTCCTTTCTGTTTGAATAAACCATGTGTGTTCACCTTCAAGGCCTTTGACTTTGCTCTTCTTCTTGAATACCCTTCTTAGAGCATGGCTCATTTTTGTCATTCAAGCTTTGGCTCCAACATCCTCAGAGAGACCTTCTTAGACCACCTGTCTAAAGTTCCTCTCCTCCCTGGCTACAGCTATTTCCTATCACTTCATCATGTTTTATTCTTTTTACAGACCTTCTAACCTTCTGATATTTTTGGTTTATTAATTATATTTCATCAAATCAAAAAGGCCATCAATTATAAGATGCACATTATCTTGTGTCTTCTAAGAAAGCTAAATGCTGCCAATTAAACTGACATAATATTTTCTTATCATTTTGAATTCTGATTGTACACTTAATTATAAGTGCTCTTTTGGATTTATGTAGACATTGATTTTTAACATATGTCACCTTGTACAAACACAAATAGGAAAATATATTGTTTACTGTTTTGCAATAAAACATGAAGTTGTAGTCAGTCTTTCCTTCAAAATAGTATTAGTTTTGTCAATATCAAATTTAGGTCTCACTGCTCTGTTTCTGTCCTTTCTGCAGCAACAATAACTTTTCGTTTTAATGTCAAATCAAAGTGTAATCTTTTCAGAATATTTTAAATGGCAATCAGACTTGTGTAATACTAACAGTGCATGTAACTTAACTGCAATGGCAACAATATGTCCCTCTTTGAAGTTTGGAAATGACAGCTACAACACTCCTGCTGCCTTGCCAGTGGTGAGAAAGACATCATTAATTGTGACCAGCATCTGACTTCAAAATTTCTAAAATGTGAAAAACAAATATGTATCTTAGTATCAGTTAAATAAGCTAACTTTTTATTTGTTTATCATTTCCCCCACAGCTCTTCCATCATTAAAATAGAAGATCTATGAGAAGAGAGACTTTGCCTACATATCCTTACAGTCTACACCACAGTAAGTATTCCAAAACACATTCATTGAAAGAATAAGAAGTTTTCTCGCTTAAAGCCGGTGCTTTACCATTCAGGACGCAATGTCTCTGTCACCTTACAACGAGTGGCATTTCTGGTCTAGCAATTGTACCTTGAAGATTTGCTGCCACCAGTGAGAAGAAATGCTATCTAATCTCCTAGACAGAGACACTGTCACAGAGTTTTCCTTTAAGTATCCTAAATGGCAACGAATTGTAAAAAAAAAAAAAAAAGGATGCTTGGTGATCTACCTTTCACTAGGGATAACCTCTAGTCTGTTCTAGTCTGAAATTCTCATTTGCAGAAGGCTGGTAACGTAGAGAAAAGTAGAGATAAAACTGACAAGTGGCACCAGGATGAATCTTTGGATGTATGTTCCAGAGAGGATCTGTGGATCTGTTAAAAAAAGAAAACACTATCCCCTTCTGGCTCAGGAAATCTAGAGATTTACATATCTTCTTCTGACATGGTGAGCATGCCAAAAAACAGGTAAGTGTCAGAAATTCAGAGAGTATTAGATAAAACTCTCTCTTTT
The DNA here is from genome assembly GCF_000951035.1 of Colobus angolensis palliatus. NCBI lineage: Eukaryota > Metazoa > Chordata > Mammalia > Primates > Cercopithecidae > Colobus > Colobus angolensis. The sequence continues at coordinate 10,488,684 of NW_012120709.1, forward strand.
TATTTAATTGTATGAAATTCATATCACTCATTCCAAGGTCCACTTATCATTGTTTTCCTTGATACTCTCTTCTCTTTAAGTTCCCTCCTTATACTTATCTAGGTAAAACTATACTGAATAAAGTTCTAATAAAAGTCACCTGAAACCATGCATATTTTTAAAAATTTGGACAAGTAGCACAGCCTTGACATATGCATATTCATATGAATTTCAGATATTACTATAAAAATTACTTCTGCTTTTTTTCTGCTCTGTACAGATATGTAATGAGATAATTACCTACTTCTCTATAGTTGGAAACAAAATTCTTAATGACCTCTCTCTGGGTTCCCTGTAGCCTTTTTTGCAACCTCTTTAAGTAGGGGCTCTTCTTTCACAGAGATTTCTTCCTGGCATCTACTATTTGCGTTATTTTTTCAAGTTACTTGTGTTCTTCATGCTCCATAACGTGAGTAACGGAGGCTTACAAAACCATTCTAGAAAGGAAGTAGGCTAATGAGCCAGATACTACATAAAATACACATCTTTACATCATTATTTTACAGAATTATTTATGCTGAATATTGATGTTCTCATTGATACCACTATCCTTTTCTCATCTAACCCAGGATTCATGAGTACAATTAGTTGACTTTTCAAAATAAATCAACCTCCTTAATACTAAACCTACCTTTTCATAATGTTCTGAGAATATAACAAATGAACAATGTGATTGCAAAATATATTGTGCAATGACTGTATTAGTCAGGATAGGATAGGTTATGCGGTAGTAACAAAATAATCTTGATATCTCAGCAGTTTAACTCAAAATGTGTTTCTTGCTTACAAAACATTCAGAGACCCTCTTCATCATTTGAACAGTAAGGTTGTTACAGTGGGAGAAGAGACCAATGGAAGAGGCATACTGACTCTTAACTGCCTCAGGCCAGAGTTGACCAATATCATGTCTGTTACTGCTCATCGGCTAGAATTAGTTATGAGGATTAAATGAATATTGACTTCCTATGGTAAGGTAAGTAGCACAGTACTTTGGTACTCAAATATTTGTTAACAAGTAGAAGATGAAATGACTGCCAGCATCCAATAAAATGGCATGCAACAATGTCATCTTTCCTGCTTCTGATTAATACATTGAGTCTTTAGAAATCATGAATAACAAATTTAAAATTATGAATAATTTTCATCAAGAAGAGTCTGGCACGATTTTATAAGCTAAGGCAGTTTTTAAATACGGCGGGAACTTCTGTAGTTGAACATTTTTGGGGCTGGTTTTAAAAAGTTATAGTGATAAGCAGTGTTTTAAAACTCTCATTATATTTCCAGCTTCTATACTAAGGAGAATACAGTGAAGACATCCAACCATATTTACACACTTGGAGTTATCTAGTATAAGTGATGAAGATGCCCCTCCACATTCAAGTATGGCAGTATGTGACAAATGCAAATACTATCCTGGCTTAGGATCTTACTGATATGTTTCACTGTGCCATCCAATTTTTAATTCACAGCAACTAGTTCTTCTTGAATTAAACAAATAGCAGTTACTAGCATTTACTGAAATGCTGCTATGTGTCATATAATGTAATAGACAAGGCTTGTGAGGGCAAGAGTATTTTATGAGTTCCAGCCTATCAATTAAAACAGTAACAAGAAAACTGAGGCTTGAAGAAGCTCTGTAACATGCTATTATGTGGCAGAGCCCTGAGTCCTGCTGTATTCTGTATGCAGGGTACATGCATATCATTTACCAGGGACATAATCTGGTAAAAAAGAAGATACCTAGCAGTCACCAGAAAGAACATCTCTTAACTGCTTATATGGCCCCATGTCAAGACAGACACTTGTGCAATCTTCTTGTTTCACTGAATGAATCTCACAACTACATGCGTTTCTGTAGCATTAATCATTCCTATCAGCCAATAAGGAAGCAGGAAGCATGAAAATAGAAACTATATTTTTGAAAAGTTCTGTTTCCATTACCCTTTTCAAGTAGGAACCCAGCTGTGTGTATATTACTGAATGTTTAGGGGTTACACACACAGATACAAATGCATACTCACACAAGTGCAATGTCATCTTTGGAGTACCACATACCACATAACTGATGAAAACTCAGCAGTATTAATGGAATATTCACATTAAACACTAATATTACTTTTTTTTCCAGCTGCTAAGTGTCTCTAGAAAAGTACTTCCCATTAATCACAGTTAAAATATTCTAAGTATACTATTAAAGGAAATTATTGTGTTGGATTGGAAAATTGATCACATATACAAAATGGAATTCCAAACTGGGAGAATAAACCTCAAAAAAAGCTCAATTAATTCAAGTCATACAGCTTCAGAAACAACTGGGTATGAAGAATCTTACCTGGTTTTGAGCACCTGATGGTACCCAGTCCACAGGATATACTGATTCATCCACTCATGCACTCACTCACTCATTTATTTATGAAGCACTTCCAATGTGTCTGGTCATGTGCTAAGCTCTGAGATCCTATACACACTGTATCTTCAAGAAATGCAAAGTCAGTATTTCAGTTAAGAACACCAAGGTGTCTCCTTGAAGTTTAGGCAGTATGTTTATTCAGGTCTCAGGAGGGGCTGAAGCCTACACGTCACTCTGAAGCAGAGTAGTCTACCCTCCTGAGAAACCCTAGGCTGCACATCTACAGTCTCCTTTCCGACTGCGTCTTCCTTCTGGAGGCACAAAATGGAATGCAGCTATTCTTCCCATCTTAGCTTTCATGACTTCCTGCCTCACTGACTCTCTGAGTTCAAATTCCAACTTTCTATCACAGGAAATCTGGCTAACCCAGGCTGACTCATGTGTCTTCCCTTGTCCAGTGCCCTTAGGCCAGCGGGAAGGAGCAGGGCATCCACTGGCCTCTCAGTAGAGGCTACAATTAGTCCCTCTGAGAATAACCATGAGTAGAAGGCAGGCAAACGAAGATATCTGTTATATTAAATAGACAATCACACTTAGATGGTATTAATGTAATAACATTTAACACAATTTCTGGCACAAAATAAGTTCTAAATAGATAGTGGCTACCCTTTCAGTGGCTATTACAGCACCTGGTATTGGCTGTTATGTGGAAGGTAAGCCCAAAAGTCTGGGGCAGCCCAATGCAGGGGCACCCATCTCAATACCAAGGGAACCTAGAAAGACTTTCAAGATGAGGTGGTGAAAGATGAGGAGGAACTAACAGCTACAGTTGAGCGTTTGCATAGCAGGAAGAAGAAAGTAGTCCAAAATTGTGCAGTATGTATGAAATTCCAGAGATAAGAGAACATGCTATTTTCCATAAATTCCATGTGACTTAGCATGCCAGAAGCTTACGGTATAAGTTTGTGGAAAGACTGGGTGAGATGAGGCTTAGAAGGGTTGAAGGAGTCAGATCATCAGCCTTACTCAGAAGGCTATTTGGTGGTACTGAAGAATTTTAAGAAGAGGAGGGATCTGATCAAATTTCTACCTACTCCTTGCAGTGTGGAGGATGGTGGATTAGAGGATAACGGGGGGTGGGAAACTGTAGTTCATTTGGATGTCATTCACCCAGGTAGAGTGCCAAAGTCAAAGCTACTTTAGAAAACACTGGGATGGGTTTGGTCCTGCACTTAATGAATCTGAGGTGCCTGAAAAACAGCTATGAGCTGAGGTGTCTATAAGGGAACTGAATGTAAGGGTCTGAGCTCTTGAGAGAGGTCTAGGAATGGGTGGAGAGCTAATGAGAAAATATATTAAACACAGGCTCCAAGAGCTTTGGAAACACAGAAGTGGAACCATTAACTCTCTGGAAGCCTAGGAAGGATTCTCAAAGAAGGTGACATTGGATTGGAGTCTGGAAGGAGTAGGAGGGGCCTCCAGCAAACAGGTGAGATGGGATGAGGAAGGAGAAAGGAGCATTCCTAGCACAGGGATTCCACACGGGGGCAACTCTGTAAACCCTAGCTTTGAAATCTGAAAAAGGAGGCCAGTGGGCACCACTCAGCTTGTTTGTACACAGGAAAAGACATGAAATTGTGTCTATGACTTAATCCTTGGAGACCAGACAGGCAAGACAGTCAAGGCTACAAATGACTGAATGCTGTAGCTACTGTCCTATAAACATTCTATAGGAACAGAAATAAAGTATTTCTTTTTTTTTTTTTTTTTGAGATGGAGTCTTGCTCATCACCCAGGCTGGAGTGCAGTGGCACAATCTCGGCTCACTGCAAGCTCCGCCTCCCAGGTTCACGCCATTCTCCTGTCTCAGCCTCCTGAGTAGCGGGGACTACAGGCGCCTGCCAACGCGCCCAGCTAATTTTTTGTATTTTTAGCAGAGACGGGGTTTCACCGTCTTAGCCAGGATGGTCTCGATTTCCTGACCTTGTGATCCGCCCACCTCGGCCTCCCAAAGTGCTGGGATTACAGGCGTGAGCCACCGCGCCCGGCGAAATAAAGTATTTCTAAAACACATTTGCAGGCTTTCAGTTAAGCAAGACAGATTGAACAAGTGTTTTTACCTTCTTTCCTCAAAAAAAAACCCACCAATCCTCATCTTCCAGTATAAAAAGATAATAAGTAATGCCTAAAGTTGACAAATCTAAAAACAGTAGTATATGCCAAGAAATAACAAAACAAATGCCAATTAAAGAAAATAAATGAGACTCTTCTGGAGATTGGGACATGTGCATAAGAAGGGATTAGAAGGACCACTTTTCATTATTACAAATCCTGAGGGACTTCTGCTTGAATTTTCTAACTATATATATGTATTGCTCTGGAAAAATAAACGTTTTATAAATTACCACATCAATGAGGTATGAATGAGATTTAGCTTGGATGTAACTTTTCACAAATACACCTTTCCAATAGTAAATAACATGCAAAGCATGATTATTCCATACTAAATCTAAGTCAATACACTCTGCCAGGCATGATTGCCTTGTACCATACCAATCTGTCATCACTTTTATATATTATGAAGAATTTGTCCTGTCTGCTAGATTAGACGTTTTTAAGAAACAATCAAACATTTGTGTCAACTCCCTTGAACATTTTACAGTCACATGTTACTATCATACATCACAGAATTTTAGAGCTAGAAGGGTCTTTAGAATGTAACTAGTCCAATGTCCTCATTTTGTACATGGAAAAAATAAACTGGAGGTCAAATGGCTCATCAGTGACTGTGCTCAGGAAACAATCCAGAGCCTCTCCTTCCTGGTCCATTGTTTGTGTCACGAAACCAGCATTTCCCAAGCTCGGATCTACTGAACACTAGGTTTGTGATACCATGTGGCCTGAATAATACTAACAGTATTGTCGATAATAAGTCCATTTTTAAATCTTTCTGTTGTTTAGAATTTCAGTAACAAAAGAAGATCCTTTGTGTGATAAGGGCCAATATAGAGCTGTATCCTAAATAAACAAGATGTTATGGCATCTCCTGATCAGTGTAAACAAGAGAGATTCAATCCTTGCTCTTCTGGAGCTTATCAACATACATTCAATCTATGAGAAAGAGAGACTTAAACAAAACAAATGGAATAAAGTAGAATGACTGGCACACAAAAAAACCTTCATGGGAACCGGGATGTATTGACCAAAGCTGAAATCACAAGTATGCCTACAAATAGAACATTTATAGCACTGTTTCTAGAATAAAAAATGTAAAAGATATTTGGTAAATTTTACAGTGATCCAAAAAGTACTGAGTCTCTTTAGTATTCCATACTTTACAATGTTATGGTCGAGTTGATAGATCTCACTTTGCTGCCACAGACCACCCTATTGTACAGACTGATGGTGGTGTTTGACTTGCACATAACAAATTATCTGATGATTATAAACTTCCATTGTATCTAAAATTATTCTATAGTGATATAGATCACCTTTTTTTTTTATTCTAACCTACTGGATATCTAGATTTCTCTGTCTGGAGTTCTTTCTGACATCTGACACTTCTGCCTTTCCCCACAGGCCCACTGAATACCCAGATCAAGCTGTTTTTGCAACTTTTGCTGACAGGCACCTGATACCCTCCCAGACCCACCCCTATATGTAATGCAGTTTCTCTGCAGAGAAATGTCAGAGTTTTCCATTGCTTGCTTACAAGGCTATCTCTGCAGCAGAAAATGAGTTCTTGAAAGCAGAAAACATACCTGCTCATCTTGTATCCTCCACTTTTAGCTAATACTTGCACCCCACAACTTGACCTTTGTTATGAAGACAAATATTTTCTGAACACTTTCTTATTATAAACAAATGATATAAATCCATAAATTGTGATAGCTAATGTGCTATAATACTTCTATGAATTAAAGAAATAAATGAAATGATATTCTCCCCAAATTACATATTTATTAAATAGAGAAAAAATGGCAACACTTTCTAAATTATACATTTTTTTTACATTAAAAAATCCACTTTTAAGAAAACCCAAAGAGGAAATCCACATTTACAAAGCAGTTGTTTTAGACAGAAACTGGCATTACAAAAGGTTTCACTATATAGCTCATTAAACAGCAACTTCCCTGGATAGATTAATTTTGTTTCACAGTTTTGAAAATGTATGATTCTCCATTCAGTTAAACAAAGGCTTATGTTTCCTCCTAGCCCTATGTGTATTATAGCAAAGCACAAGCTCTTTTAAACAATGGTCCACAAACCTGCAGCATGGACCACAACCTGGGAGCTGTTAGATGCATAATCTCAGGCCCATCTTGGATGGCCTGACTCTGCAGGTGTTTGCATTTTAACAGGATCCCCAGGTGATTCATACACACGATGTGGTTTCAGATACACATCTTCAGTTCATCTGACTTCCCTTCTTTGTGCTCCAAATATATCAACTCCAAATAAAATGACTTTATACTTACAGTATTAAACATAGGGTACAGTGTGTGTGTGTGTGTGTGTGTGTGTATATATATATAATATTTTTTTGAGATGGAGTCTCGTTCTGTCACCCAGGCTGGAGTGCAGTGGCATGATCTTGGCTCACTGCAACCTCCATCTCCCAGGTTCATGTAACTCTTCTGCCTCAGTCTCCCCAGAAGATGGGACTACAGGCGGAAGTCACCACATCCGTCTAATTTTTGTATTTTTAGTAGAGACGGGTTTTGGCCATGTTGGCCAAGCTGGTCTTGAACTTCTGACCTCAGGTGATCCGCCTGCCTCAGACTCCCAAAGTACTGGGATTATAGGCATGAGCCACCATGCCTGGCTGGGTACAGTTAATATTATACAGTTTACGGTGCTTTGAATTTTTTCAGAGTCCTTTTACACACACATCTTCCCATATGATGATTCATTTATCTGATCTAGCAACAATGTAGAATTGTATTTTTCCAATTTACAGATGACTCAGAAGCATTACGGAGTAAGAAAGCTGGTAAGGAAGGGTAAAAAAAACGGATTCCTAACGCAGGAATCTGATGCCTCATACTGCATCCTCTCAGCATCCTGAGAGCTTCCTCAGAGCATAATATATGGAGGCTGCTGGGGATATAACTTCTAATGAAATAGCTGAAAAGTAAAATGAGTAAAGATAACAGACAGTTAATGGGAAAAGGTGAGACTAACTGCCCCAGGACAAATTAACTATCTGAGACATGGTGAAAGAACAGGCTTACATGGATCCAAACTGAATTAGAAATAGGCTTCTGGGACAACAATCCGATCACAAACACCAAAGACTAAAGACTAACACAAAAGTTACGTGTAGTAGCTACTACTGCTTTCAAGTAGATGCAGGATAACCCAGTGATTTTTTACTTCAAACAACAAAAACTTTACTGACAATGACATCATTGGAATCAACTGTATATTTCCCTGATTCATAAAGAAAGCTCTTCCCTAGAAACCAGCATTAATATTGCACAGTGACACCTTGGGTTCTTGCCATGTCTTACTGAATAACTCTGTCTGAACAAGAAAAACCAAAGGAAATACCAGTATAGAGAACTATTCAGGCAAGTGTGCAAATTAAATCCTAATTAAACCATTTGAATATCAGAACAAATATAGCACAAAATTGTAATGCCAATTAGCATTTTGTTGATCAGTCATTACCATAAAACAAAGAGCAAACATAACCATGTTGCTTTAATAAGGTCCCAATTAAAGAAAAATTACTTTAGCACAAAATGCAAAGAAACAGCAGATTCACACATAAATATTCCAGCAGAGACAAATTAAAGAGATAAGGCTCACATGCAATCACTTAGTGCATGAAAAACCCGAAAATTCAACAATCCTCTGTTGCCATCAACAATCCTCTGTTAAAACATGTTCAAAAGGTGCACTCTTAAACACAGGGAAACAGCAACGATTTTTTTTTTCTTTCACCTAACCTCTAACGGAGAGTCCCCCAACTTTCCTTTAGGAAAACATATATTTTCTTTTTCCCCTTCTCTTTCTCCCTTTGGGAACCTCACCCTTCAATGTAGATTACTCCAACGCCAAACTCTCCCCAAAGATCAACTACACATTTCTAACTATATCTCCCTCTGGACATTATACTGTCAACTGAAGCAACATATCCAAACACAACAATCATTTCTATTTTACTATCTCCCTATTGCTAATGTCCTAGCCTTTTCCTAGTTATCCACACATTTAGAGTTGTCTTCATTAGGATCTAAAGCCAGTCAATTCTGTTTATTAATTTTACTGCTGAAATCTCTCCCTTCCTATCTACTCTCATAGCTAATAGCTATATGTAAGCTTTTGTGAGGTCTTACCTTGGCTATGTTAATAGATTTGCTATCTGATTTTCACTGGTTCTCCAATTCATTTAACGTTGCTGCCCAGCAGCAAAGGCTCTACATGGTCTGGCCCATCTTATCTTTGCTGGCTTCTATCTCTCCTCTTCTCCAAACACAATTTATGGTGCTCCCTGATGACAGCCCCCCTTGTTTGTTACCCAACATGCCTTCTCTTTCCTGCTTTACATCTCTGCTTAGCCTGGTTTCTAAGAAACTAAAACCAACGTAGTTAAGAAACCTGTAAGGTACTCCCCAGATTCAGCTCTTTAAAAGGTTTTCATTTGTTGTAGGTTGAGTGGTACCCATACTCCAGAAAAAAAGATATGTCTACATTCTAATCTCTAGAACTTGTGAACATACCTTAGATGGCAAAAGATGAGATTTATTTATTTATTTATTTATTTATTTTATTTTATTTTATTTTTGTGCTTGCTTCAGCAGAACATATACTAAAATTGGAACAATACAGAGACTTAATTTTTTTTTGAGTCAGGGTCTTGCCCTGTCACCCAGGGTGCAGTGCAGTGGTGAAATTATAGATCACTGTAAATTTGAACTCCTGAGTTCAAGTAATCCTCTTGTCTCAGTCTCCTGAGTATCTGAGACCACAGGCACATGCTACTGTACTAAACCAAAAAAACATGGTCGAGTTCAAGGTCTTGTGAGAAAGAGCTTTTGTATTATCCACGTGAGCCCTAAATGCAATGTCACGTGTCCCTACATGAGTGAGGCTGGGGAGCATTTAGCACACATAAAAAAGGAGAAGGCAATGTGACCATGAAGGCAGAAACTGGAATGATGCAGCTGAAGAATGCCAGCAGCCAAGAGCAGATGACAGGTCTCCCCTACGCCCTCCAGAAGGTGTGTGGCCTTACTGATACCCCTATTTCGGAATTTTTATCTACAGAAATTTGAGAAAATAAATTTCCGTTGTATTAAGCCACTACAGTTGTGCAATTTGATTCAGAACCCAAAGAAACTAATATACCATCTTTATAGCCTGGCTTGAACACCATTTCCAGTTGCACCAAAGGATGCCTTACTGTCTTGGGGTTGGTGAACTTCCCTAATTAGAATTATTTCAGCATCTTGTTTTCACACTTAACCATATTAATACTGCCATATTAATAACACATATATTTATATCTCACACACATCCTTATAATACACATAACAAACAATACACCTGAACATGTGTGTACACGTTTGTGTGCCTGTACATATATATGTTAAATATTATCCTGTATCTGGGTATATGGATTTATGTGGGAATATATGCTATATAAATATGTGCATGTATACTTATACATATACACACAAACATGTATTTATAAATGTAAGTATATGTTATATAAAGATGTGTGTGTATGTTATATAAAGATGTGTGTGTATATGTATATATGTATATATATGTGTATATATGTATATATACACATACACATCTTTATATAACATATACTTACACACAAATACCCAGATATATAATATTTAACATATATATGTACAGAAATGTGTGTGTGTGTATATATATAGTATATATACACACATCTATTAGAGATGATCTAACAGATTTTTTAAAATTTCCACCTTATCTACCTAGCATAGCGCCTTACTAACAACGGATGCTCAATAATATTTAACAAATAAACCAATGAGTTTATTACAAGTCTTCTCTGAGTTCTCTCACCTCTAAGTTTCCAAATTCTTGCTTTGGCTAAGTGAGAGTTGGAGATGTGATTGACTGCTGTAGAAAAACTGAAGGCCCTAAGAATTTCTTTGTGATTAGAACAAGGGAGTGGGTTTCCAGGAAATGATGTTGCTGTGCTAAAATCCTCTAGAAAATGCAGACTGTTCTTTCTGACATGGCCAAAGCTCTCTGTGAGATTAAATATTATGATGCATCCAGGGGCAATGATGTAGGCCGTGGTAGTGCATGTCTGCAAAGGTTTCAAAGCCACCTGCATTCAGGGTGTCTGAGTGAGGCCAGTAAATCGTTCCTGTAACTACAGGGAATGCTCCAGGGAACAGAGTTGCTCTCTGAAAGCACCATGGCTCTGAGATATACTCTATGGTACTGCTCCCGCAGCTCACTGAAAAATGGAGGCCTGGTTATTTTTAGGGAGCTATACAGGTTTTCCTTATAGTGTGTATTTTCAGAACATAACAATAGGATATTATCATTAATATTTTGTATGAAAAAATTTTCTTTATTGAGCACGCAATCTTAAAACATCTGCTGTGTTGTTAAATGTTTTTTGTTCGTTTAATTTTAACAGGAAGGCATAACTTCCTCTTTAGTATAAGGAAGACCTCTATATCAGAAATTGTTTGCTGGGCCTGCTTTAGAAAGTCATTGATTAGGTAGTAAGATTTATAGTAAAGCTGATATCTAATAGCTATGTCCAGCCTACACATTTCTGAACATGCCAGAGGGGAGCAAAAAAATCAGAAAGGAATCTTGAGCAAATGCTTGCAGAGTAAAGCAGAAACTCTTTGCTTCTAGGAATTCTTATTAGATTTTGGTCTCCAAGACAACATAACACGTGGCAGCTGAAGGTCTGGTTTAACCATCCTTGGAGGTACCATTTATATTTTAGGGTAACTCAACGAGCTCTTTGGGGAAGCCTTAGTCCTTCCCCAGTTTTGGGATAGAAGCACCTCCTAGGTGCTCGTATGGCCCTGTTCTCACAACACTTACTCTGGTGCATATAATCAACTAGCCTTGAGAGTCTCTGGACCAAATGGCTACATTAGGGTGGAGAATCATGTCTTTTACTAGTATACATCTAGCAGCTAAGGTGCCTGGCATATAGTAAGTATTCAGTAAAAGACAGATGAATCAAGCGAAACTCACTTCCAAAGCATTGCTTAAAAACCAGGAAAGGATTTACATCTCTTTTCCTTGGTTACATTATAAAACCAATTTGTCTACTTTTCAAATGCAGTTAAGATTATTTAAGGCAGCTTAAGTTTCTATCCTTTTTCTTAAGACCGGCTTGTTATTTGCATACATATTGCTTTTAGACATTAAATAAAGCTTTGATTGGCAAGTCAGGAATGGATGTCATCTCATCTTGGCTTCCAACTTTATTTAGATTCATGTTTTTATAGACAGAAAGCAGATTGCTAAAAAGTCAAACCTCCAGTGAATAGGCTGAAAACTTGCTTGATCTACAACTGTGACTTAAATGTACTCCAGCAAGTGGAACACTGGAGGTTAAGACTATAAATAAAATAAAAAGGAACAACAAGAAAAGGAAAAACCTCAAAATCTCAATTCTTATCAATATTTTTTATTCCAAATGCTGAAACAATTACAGCCATTATATTTACCATTTAAAAAGTCCAGAGGCCAAGGTGGGTGGGTCACTCGAGGTTAGGAATTAGAGACCAGCCTGGCCAACATGGTGAAACCCCATTTTACTAAAAATACAAAAATTAGCCAGGTGCAGTGGCACACACTTGTAATCTCAGCTACTCGGGAGGCTGAGGCAGGAGAATCACTTGAACCCAGGATGCAGCAGAGGCTGCAGTGAGCTGAGATCGTGCCATTGCACTTTAGCCTGGGCAATAAGAGCAAACCAACATCACAAAAAAAAAAAAAAAAAAAAAAAGTCCAAACTGAACGCCACTTGGCAGAGAAAAAGTAGACTTATTTATGATACAACCAATTCAATGTTGATGAAGCCATTTTAACTATTTATCACCAATCTTACTGAGGTTGGCAATTGTCTTACTTAACAATAGACAGGAGGTATCTGCAATACTTTGGAAAAAGCAGCAGATGATAGATCAGAAATTTTTATTTAAATCCTGACCCTGCCACTGATCCACTGTATGACTTTAGGGAAGTTACTGCACCTTTCTGTGCCATGGTTTTATCAACCATAAAGCAAGAAGATGACCCAGCCTGCCTCTAAGAAGCCTTCCAGAGCTAAAATTTAGTGAAATCACCGTATTAACATATTGTAGACACAGGTGTTACTACTACTTTTAGTAAGATACAACTTTTATTATTTAAAGCATACTCTGAAAAAAATGTGGAAAAGTGAAAATACCCTGTTTGCCTTACCATTTATTCAGTGCCATTTCCCTGATATTGTGCTAAATAACTATTCAATATTCACATTTACTTTATAATAAGTGGTGTTATTGTTATTGTTGCTTAATCTCTGAGTACTGAGAGGGGTTGAGTAATCCCTACAAATACATAGCTATAGCTAGGAAGTGGTAGGGGCTGGATTTCAGCTGAGGTCTTGTTACCCTTAATTATTATTCCGTATGTCTCTCATCAGGCTAAATTTTCTTTCCAAATTAATGAATGTCATTAACCAGTGTTGGTATAAACCGAATGCTACGCTACATTGTGCAATACATGCATCTCTTTAATACATTATTTGCTTCCTTACACGCATTAGAAACCGTATTATGTGACATAGTTGAAACAGCACTGGATTGATTAAAATGCCAGTTAAAATGTAGGGTTTTACATTTTCATTTTAGCTTAACACATGGAAATATGCATTTCTATAGCCAATTTCTGATGAACTGCAAGAGTCTTTTCTTTAAGTATGTCTCATACTGATAAAATTTTGTAATCATTCTTGCATAAGTTACATTCATAATTTATCTATAATTTCCAATTTATCTTTCTTGAAAGTAGAGAAAACCTTAAAGATACACATGAAGCAATTTATATAGGGAGCTCTTCAGGCTTTTTAGACTTATTTTATTTTCATTTTTTGTGAAATAGTTCAGTTGTCTCACTTATACCAAACTGTAATGAACTGAAGTGTATCTTCCCAAAATGTATCTGTTGAAGTTCTGACCCCTCAGTGTGCTTGTATTTAGAAATAGGACCTTCAGAGAGATAATTAAGGCTAAATAAGGTCACAGGGATAGAGCTCTAATAGTATATGGCAGGTGTTCTTTTTTTTTCTTTTTTTTTAATTATTATTATTTTTTTTGAGATGGAGTCTCTCTCTGTCGCCCAGGCTGGAGTGCAGTGGTGTGATCTCGGCTCACTGCAAGCTCCGCCTAGCGGGTTCGCGCCATTCTCCTGCCTCAGCTCCCGAATAGCTGGGACTACAGGCGCCCGCCACCATGCCCGCTAATTTTTTTGTGTTTTTAGTAGCGACGGGGTTTCACCGTGTTAGCCAGGATGGTCTCGATCTCCTGATCTGTTGATCTGCCCGCCTCGGCCCCCTCAGAGTGCTGGGATTGCAGGCTTGAGCCACCGTGCCCGGCCGGACAGGTGCTTTTAAGAAGATGAAGATATACCAGAGATCTCTTTCCTTCCACATAGGCAAGGAGGAAAGAGCATGTGAGGACACAGTAAGATGGCGACCATTCTCAGCCAGGAAGAGAAGTCTCACCAGAAATCAAATTTGCCAATATCTTGACCTTGGATCTTCCAGCCTCCAGGACTATGAGAAACAAAGTCTTATTTAAGACATTCAGTCTGTGGCATTTTGGTATGGCAGCCCAAGCAGACTAATAAACTCCACAACTTTATTTTTGAGCACTCACCATTAAAGTTTCGACAAACACCGAATTAACTATTTACAGACACAACTCTCTTTTTTGTATTCATGTTTTGCTGTGTCACACAACATTTAATTAAATTATGTAATTACATTAACATGTAGGACTGGAAGACATATGTTTGGAAACAAATACAACACACCTTTGCAATATGTATTTCTCAATGGTGGGAACAGAAGTGTGTTCCAGGGAAGTAACACAAAAGCATCACAATAGCCATGGACATCAGTCAGGATGTTTCATATTAGACTAGACAATGTGGTTAATCCTGCTCTTAGGGTACCTGAGCTCCTGCTGCACTAAATTTTTCATCTGATAGTTTCACTTGTTTCCACATTTCTTCAGAGCAAACCTCAAATGTCAAGATAGGGATCTTAATTCCAGGGAATGATCCAGATTTTGTAGTATAACACTTGTATGATGTGGGATGTCCTCTTTAAGATAAAGAACATCAAATTATACATATAAAATTAGGTAACAGGACCTTGAAAGGGGCCAATAAAGGGGATAGGCCTGAAGCGTCTCATTAGCATCATAGTTAGTCCCCATCTGCTACCCAGACATTTTCCTCCTGCTACAAGTTGGAGCTTCATCCGAATTGTACTTGGCTGGTGTTCATTCAATCACTCTGCAAACATTTACTGAGTACCGCTATGTATCAGGTACTATTCCAGGAGTCAAGGGGAATAAAAGAGACATAAAAAAGGATACAGTAGGGAATAAAACAGACAAAGTCTTTATCCTTAGAGAGCTTATATTCTTGAAGGAAGACAGAACATAAACAAATGAAAATAAATGATATAATTTCAGGTAGAAATAAGTGAGATTGGTACACACCAGGCACTGGGGCATACTTTAAAAAAAAAAAAAAAGTTGTTTTAAAAACCACTTTTTTGTTGAAAAAATGAAAAATGCCCTCTGAATAAAATGTTTTCAATAACACCAGAGTCACGCTGTGACTTGACACATATAACGTTGTTGAAGAGATTCTGATCTTGTGAACTTGTTTCTTGCTTAGAACAAGCCTTTCCAATCTTGTGTGCTTGTTTTGAAAACTAAGTAAACTATGCTATGGTTTTTTAAAGGATAAGATATCAAAATGGACAACTTAGGTCAAGTTCTCCACAAATAGAAGAAATAAATTTTGCAGCAATCCAAGTTTTACAGGACATCATTATATATGAGCCTGTCATGGGAACACAATCCAATGAGATATTTCTAAAGTCAGGTAAGGAAACATAGGATACCCTTACGAGCCATTTTACTTGACAGAATATATTTTCTTGATCAAATTACGTGCAAATTGATGGTCATGTCAACAATGATCCAACCAATAGCTTGTTAGAGATACTCATTTAACTAAAGTAAGAATGATTTATATTGCTGTAATACTTTTTATTAATCACGTTTAAATTCCAGGCCACACAGTCAGTGACAGCTCTGAAATTTTTTAATGCGAAAGGAGTTTTCATAATATTTTATTGTCCTAAAAAGTCATGTTCCAAATATATGCTGTCCAATGGTTCCAAATCTAAGGCCACTAACTCCAAGGAGATATGGGTGACATAGTAAAAACCTGTATCAAATACAGATTATACAAAATAATACAAATACAAAGTATACAAAATACAGATTTGATACAAAATCTATATCAAATACAGATTACAAATACAAATAACAGGTTAAACCCTCCAAACATATGGCAGGATTCTCCTATTCACAAATCCTTTAAAATCAGCCAGAAAGAGTAATTTTTAAAAATGGTCAAGTGATAAATGAGAACATTCTCATTGCCTAATTCAAATTAACTCACAAATGAAAAGAAGTATCAATGCTGGTTAAACACAGTTTTTCCCATTCATGGCAGAGAAATGAAGTGCCAGCTGCTGTTTTTATTAGAAACTTTTCAAATATCAGAAATGTTGCACCTGGCATAAAAACTGAGTAGCATGGTTTATGTTAGTTTATTAGATGACTATAATTTTTTAAGATAATACATGAAAATAACTAGCAACATCAACTGTACCAGTGTTGATATTATAATAAAATATAAAACACATAAAACTTGCCCATGCTGAGTTTTTCATCTCCCTAAAAAGTGACTCGGCCGTTTCAACACACTGAAACGATGAGATACAAAAATAGCTCTCATAAATTAATCTTTTATGTTGGAAGTAGACCAATGGTAATATGTGTTGTTCCAAATAAATGATCTTAATGTCCTAAACCTATACTGTCCAAATTGGCAACAACTAGCCACATGTGGCTATCAAATCTTTGAAATGTGGCTACTTTGAAATAGGATGTATTGTAAGTATAAAATTCATAAAAGATTTTGAAGATTTTATATGATGAAAATTTAAAATAAATCACATTAAAAAATATGAAACATTGTAATATTTACATATATATTGAGTTAAATAAAATATATATATTTTTTAACTTTTATTTTAAGTTCAGAGGTACAAGTGCAGGTTTGTTACATAAGTAAACTTGTGTCACAGGCGTTTGTTGTACAGATTATTTCATTACCTAGGTATTAAGCCTTGTACCCATTATTTACTTTTCCTGATCCTCTCCCTCCTCCCACCCTTCATCCTCTGAAAGTCCCCAGTGTGTGTTGTTCCCCACTACGTGTCCATGTGTTCTCGTCACTTAGCTTCCACTTATCAGTAAGAACATGTTGTATTTGGTTTTCTCTTTCTGTTAGTCTGCTAAGGATAAGGCCTCCAGTTTTACCCATGTCTCTGCAAAGGACAGGATCTTGTTTTTATGGCTCCATAGCATTCCATGGTGTATATGTACCAAAATAACTTCATGTATTTATTTTTACTGTTTTATGTGGTTACTAAAAAACTTTAAATAACATTGGCTTATATGACATTTCTTTTGGACAATGATGGTTTACAGTGGCAAGGGTTTGGTTCAATTTCAGCTAAGAACCTCGGGTTCAGAAATTCACCTAGAATTCTCTGAGACTGTCCTAAACTCCAAATTTCCAGTAATCTCAAATTTTGCAAATCCCTCACCTAAGTACAGTAAGTTCTCACTTAATGTCATCTAAAGGTTATTGGAAATCGCAACTTTAAGTGAAAGGATGTACAGAGAAACCAACTTTATTATAGGTTAGTTGGTATAAACAAGAATTAAATTCCTATGGCATAATTCTGGTCACAAAAGCATCACCAAACTTCTAATTAAAGACCAAAACAGTTCTAATACTCAACACTGAAATAAATGTGAGCTATACATACATTCAAGAAAAAAGTGAATAAAAACAAGTGCGATAATTATATACCCAAGTTTGGTGAATCAGTGAATGATGGCAGTGATAGTGGTGGCGGGTTAAGTCCAGGAATAAATGTTTGCAAAGCAAACATTGGAAAGTACATCCCCTACCATCACACAGCTCAAACACAAACAAGAACGAACATGGCAGGCTCATGGAGTGCTTTCCTGCTGCTCCGTTTACTGTAGTGCACTTGTATGATTATCTTATACTTGATGAATTTATATTTTACAATAACTTGTATTCATTTATTCATCCCATTTTTAACCCATTTGTTCCAGTTCAGGGTCTCTGGTGGCCAGAGTATATTCTAGTAGCTCAGGGCACAAGGCAGGACCCAGCCCTGGACAGGATGCCATCCCATCGGCCAGCACACTCACACACACCCACACTGACTCAGACTGGGACCATGTAGATGCATCAATTCACCTAACAGGTACACCTGCGGCATGTGGAAGGAAACCAGAGTATCCAGAGAAAACCCAGAAACTTCACACTGGACAGTGGCCCTGGCTGGAAATTGATTTTTTGTTTCTCATCAATATTACAATGAAATGATGGTGAAGAAATGACTTTATTCTAGGACCTGCTGTATATATCTTCTGTTACCATCACTTAATATATACTATGGTCATTGTACTTACATATATCACATTACATCAACATATCTAATGTAATGCTGGGACTAGTAAGGGCTCTGTGAATGGTAGCTATCATCATGTAATTATCACATCATTTTCAACACTTTGACTTCGGAAGTTGGATGAATACAAACCAACTAAAGTTGGATGAATACAACCCAATTTTTTTACGTGCAGCAATGATGTAGCTGATGCACACCCATCACTGATTACTGTTTAGCACATTGATAGAAAGCTGTCTCCCTCTCTTCTCCTCTTACTCTCCCTTTCTTTTCTTTCTTTCTTTTCCTTCTTTCTTTAGGAACTTCCTGCAAGTCATAGTGGCCAACTAACTGGTCATGTATCCATATTTTGTTCAAAAAATTATTTTCAACCAATCAATATTTCTAAATTGGATTTTCATGAACTTTACACACGCATGCAAACTGGATGCATAAATAGTACAAAACAGTAAAAGAGTTATCTGAATTATTTCAACATATCTTAATTATATTTAAAATTTATTGATATAATACATAATAGAATTGTATATTAATGATAGATTCCCATTGTTCTTTGATTTTTCAAAAAATGTATCCGGAAAATATGAGACTTTGTTAGTTTAATTTACATTCCCAACAAAGAGAGAGGGAAAATAATACATCATGCTCAAAGTTGTCTTTGTTTACTGCCATCCAGTGGTCAAATAATTACATCGCACATCAAATATTAAAAAATTAAGTCATACTGGGTTGGTAACTGAGTCTACAAATTTGCTTTCATGTTCAGAAACACGTATCCTAAAATTCGAACACACAAAAGAAAAAAGTCAAGAAAGTAAGACTTCTGGTTCTAAAATTAAAAGTTACTTTTCTGCTCAAGTTTTAATAACTGAATCATAAGGGGTTGGCCTTTCATTTTCAAATAATATTGTTCTCAACAGCAACTCAACCAATACAGATATTTTTCTATTGAACCAAATATTAGGATAGGTAATTTATGGCTATAGTTTGATCATCAAGACGGAATCTCGAAATTAAGATTCTTAAAAAAATATTCTAGGTCACATAACGGTGGCACTCACGTGGCATTGCTTTGCCCTATGTTTATTCACATACATATTTTCTCTCTTCGGCCAAAGTTAAGTTGTAATAGAGCAGAGACTGTGCCTTAGGTTTGACTGTTTCTGCTCCATGGTGCCTCACCCAGAGCATTGCATGTAGTCTCTGCTCAACAAGTAGTTATGTTTTTTGCAGTTGGGTTTGGTGAAAAGTAGTAAACTGAAGAATACAAAATATAAGGCCACAGTGGTTCTTTCTGACGTATTTAAATAATCCCAACATACACTGTACTTAAACTAAATTCCAAGTTGCTCTCACTTCATTCTATCTTGTTTTTTAATTAACAAATGTTTATAAATCCTTTAATTACATGTTTAGAAACTTTGTCGATGAAATTTCTGTTATTACAGCAAATGTACTTTTATATCTTGTTCAGTAGCAATTCTTGTCATCAGTAAAATAACATATAGTGTAAACATATTTCTCTATAAATTTATAAATGGAAGATGCATTAATTTTCTGTTAGCCTTCTATCATCTATCTTCTACACTGACTCTTAAGACTTGTTTCCTCATCCTTAATTTATTTTTACCTCTTTTTAAAACCCTTTCATTAAGTAGCAGGAATTTTATGTAAATGTACTCAAATACTAATATTGCAAAGGCATGACAAAAAGGATTCATTCTAGTCAGTGGTTAGTTTTTTTTGTTTTTGGTTTTGGTTTGGCTTTTTTAAAGACAATTGAAAATTATCCACATTTCACTGATAATTGTCCAAAATTAACCCAAAATATGCTATGTCCAAGGTGGCAGTCTAAAAGTATGTGTAATCTTAGGGTTCTCAACAAAGTCTTTTGGAAACATATAACCAATTCCTCACATACACCACTGTTCATAATAGATACTAAAGCACTTAACCACGTTAAAAGCACTCAGGAAATATCAGACATTATTATCATGCATCCATAATGATAAATGTTAATTATTTTAAAAACTTTATAATACATAATTATTTACTTCATGTTCACTGTGCATGCATTTCAGGCAAATATGTTTCTCTCTTACCTTCACGCCTCTAGGTTTCTCCACATCAATGTTGCACAAGCTCTTAAAGCTTAAAGTGTTCACAAATTAATTTTCTATCTTTATGACCTTCTCTTATCTGTTCTTCCTGTTTTACTTTCTATCTTGTTCAACAATACAGCAACCACCCACACAATTAAAGCAGAAACCTGATAGCCACTCTTGATCCTGAATTTAAACACTCTCTCTCTCATTTGCTTAAAATCTGATAGTGAGCACGCTCATGTGGCCTAAAGATCTGTCATTAAAAAGGACACTGACTGGATGATTTACAGATTCATCAAACCTTATTGAGCTTCTCCAATGTGCCAGCCAATGAAATGGACAGTGAGGATGTTCAGCTGTATTAAATATAGTTAGCAAATATATATTTTCAGATGTCAGATATGTGAATAAACGAGTAACATTGTAGGGCTTATGATAGAAATACGGGATAAATAAAGGAGTATCAAAATTTAACTGAGGAGGTTTGGGAGTCGGGGAAGGCTACATAGAGTGGTGCAATTCCTCTATCTAAAACATGACATATGATCTTTACATTCACTCAACAGTTCATTCAAAAACAATTGTGAGGTGTCTGGAAGAACCACAACAGAAAGGATTAATATGATTAAGGGATTCACCATTGGATGAATAACCCAATATTTTACAAACTAATTACTTCACACGATTATTTACTGAGTTGGGGAGTTTAATTACCAGTGGAATTACTCATTGTATACCTCAAAGAGTAAAATAAAAAGACAGGGAGGGCTCAGTAACAAAGTGGAAGCTACAAATATATTTTTGGGGGCCATTTGCAAACAAGAAGCAACTGACACTAAATAAAGATTGATCCTCCAGAGAGGAGCAGTGAGAAAAGTGAGAAGAGAAGTCTGAGGTCTGAACCCTAGAAAATATGCCAGTATTTATAGGGCATACAGGAAGACCCAGCCAAGGAGACAGTCAAGGAAACAACAAAGGGTATCCAACAATATAAGGGAAACAAGCCTATGTATGTGTTCAATGCCATATTTTATAGTGATAAATACCCTTTTATTTTAAAAAATGTTTTATCCTCAAAAATGTTATATTAATAGTTGTATAAATTGATAGGGTACAATATGACATTGGTTTTATCTTTGAATGTTCTTTCTTTTTCCTATTAACATCATCCCCCATTGCATTCTAAAATCTTTCCTTCTTTCTTCATCATTCATCATGGCAACAGAAAAAGAGTAAAACATAAAATATGCTTTCTAAGGCTTTCTCTAATATTGCTTCTCCAAATAACCTAAATGGGTCCTGCGTTAGTTTTGGCTTTATTTCTATCACCATTTCAAATGTGTCATTTAGGAGTAGTTAAGACAAAGGAAGGGCAGCGTCAAGGCAAAGGAAGAAAGTTATTCAAGTAGAGAAGGGCTAATCCCTGAAGAAACGATAAATCACAGTGACCTCACCCAGAGCGTTTCGGTGGAGCAGTGGGGATGATTTCAAATCACAGTGGGTAGAGGGGAGGAGAGAAGGAAGAGACATTGAGTCGTGGTGAGACTGAGAAAGTGTATATGATGGTAAAGTGAAGAGAAACAATAAAAGAGCTTTTGCACACTGTGGGAAAGTGCAAAGAAACTAGAATATACCTGTTGGCTGAGGGAATGGAGCCAATAAGAAGGAAAAGTTTAAAGATAGAAGAGTAGTATACTCCATGGAAATAGGTTACAGGAATTATAAAAAGGTGGAATTGTGCAAAAAAGAGGAACCAAGAGCACAACATATTCAGACACAGACTGACCAGAACAGAGTCTAACTCTGCAATTTCTATGGCTGCTTTTATGTTATAATGGCAGAGTTGAGTAGTTGTAACAGAGACCATATGGCCTGAAAAGTCTGCAATATTTACTATTTGGCCCTTTACAAAAAAAGTCTGCCAATCTCTGCATCTGCTCCAAACTATTAACTATTCTTTGCAGTGAAAATATGCAAGTTTGATAGATGTGTTTTCAATGTTTTCTTTCAAGTTATTAAGGATTCTGAACCCAACAGGGTCTAATCCAAAGTGCCAATAAAATCCCTGTTCACCTCCCTCTTGACTAACACAAATCTATTAGTTATGACTAGAAGAATGATAATAATAGTTTATTATCATCCAGGCTACAACCATTATTTTCTTCAAGGTTTCTGTAGTAAATGTTGTCAATTTCTGGTTGAAATACATACATACTTAAGGAAATACCATTTACAGTTTATGAACCTGGTAAACCTATCAGACATATAATCTGAACTTTCCTTTATGGCTCAAGGTCATTATTTTTAAAATCAACAACTTTACTGGGCTATAATATAGTTATTCCCCAGCAACATTCGGAGACAGATTGGAACTATTTTCACCTTATTTAATAAGAAGCTTCAGCCAGCTGGGCTTGCTTAGGTCTTATGAATGCTTTTCAAGACCTGGAAATAAAAAAGGAGGCAGGAAAACTTCTAGCTGTCACTTATCAGTGCTAACAGTGTGAATAACTCAAATCAGTTCTCTTATCTATTCTAATAACCTGCTCCTCTTCTGCTGTGGATATGAGAACCACATAAACCAGGATGATGTAATTATATGGAAAGTAAAGACAAATGGGCTTTTAGTGTCTACCACATGATCCTTATGAACACAATTTGTGACACTGATTTTAGCTTCTAAGTGGATTTGTTGCATATTTGTTAGTTCATTTGGTTGCATTTTCCATAGCTGAGTTTGCTAAACAGCTACATTTTGTAAAAGCAGGTGGTTGCTACATTGCTTATTAAATGTTTCAATGAAATGGAGGACTGGTCAGCATCTTTTCAGATTGGGTCTGAAAATACTTTTTCAGAACCAACATAGCACATTCAATCCTCACTTCACAGCTCACACCCAGCAAACATCTCTGAGCTCTTCAGTCCAAAGAAGGCATGCTACATTTCAAACCTTAAATATTCAAGATCCTAATACATACAACATGGGGGCTATAGTTAATAACATTGTACTATATTCAAGATCCTAATATATACAACATGGGGACTATAGTTAATAACATTGTACTATATTCTTGAAAATTGCTAAAAGAGTAGATTTTAAGTGTTATCATCACACAAAAAAGATAAGTATGTGAGGTAATGCATGTTAGTTTTAGTCAACACTGTATACATATTTCAAAACATGTTGTACATGATATATATATATAATTTTTGTCAATTAAAAATAAATTAATAATAAGATATGACCAGGCATGGTGGCATGTGCCTGTGGTTCCAGCTACTTGTGGAAGGCTGAGGTGGTGGGATTGCATGAGCCCGGGAGGTTGACACTGCAGTAAGCCTTGATTATGCCACTGCACTCAAGCCTGGGAGCTACAGCAAGACTCTGTCTCAAAAAATAAATAAAATAAAATAAAATTTTAAAAATGAATCCTAACAAATAAGGCTTCAAATCATGTTTGGCTTACTTTTATAGACAAAGCACTGCATCCAAAACTGTCTTCATGAACACACTCTATAAAAAAGTGCTCAAGTAAAAACCCTAAAATCTGAGAAAAGATGACATCTCACAATGAAAGACAGCTCCCATGCCTGGGCTGTGATGCTTCCACAGACCTCTCCACCTCCTAATTATACAAAAACCACTAAACTGCACACCCCACAAATCAGAAATACACACAGTATTAATCTGTCAATATTAAAGCTAACATAGAGATGTCAACATACCAGAGGGAAGATGAAGGAAAAGACATATTATTATGTGCATTATCAACAGTTATCAGAAACAAAGCATGCTTTATTCTTGCTCTGGAAAAAAAGACTCATCAGAAGAAACTATTTCTTCCTGTATGTGCACTTGTGCCCTTTGCTGTCCTATGGGCTTCCTCCTTTAGTTTTGATTTACATTTGGTTTTGAAATACCGTACGAGGAGGCAGAATATTTCTGCTGCCCCTTTTGTCTTGGATTCTTTCCTTTTTGCTGTAATGTTATATATTACTCCCTGTAGCTTTTTGCTGAAACCATCGCTCACATAACAGTGTAAAAATGCTCCCTTTTAAATTGCATTAATTCTGAAATGCAGCTATTTGAAAAAAAGTGTTATCAAACACTAGACAGGTTACCTGCATAATTCATATTACTTTATTGAGACCTCAGATACAGTTACAAAATAATATCTGCTGTGCTGAGCTGCAGAGCCTCAACCAGGGTGAGGGGACCTCAGGGATATGGTGAGGGCACCAAGGATTTAGGGATTTGGGTTTAAGAAAGTCATTCATGTCCCCCACCATCATATTAAAAATGAATGATTCCATCTGTATTCATGTCCCACAGGCAGCAGAGGTATAAGAAGACTGGCCCTGATCACAGCCTCGGTCTGGCAGACTCTTCAGGAATACTAGCACCCAGCAGTCAAACACAGAATGGGCCATGTCTCTGTCTAAATTACACCTTTCAATGCTTTCCCACTGCTCTCAGCATAATGGCCAAGCTCCCTAACATTACTCCCCATGCCTTTCGCTGTTGGACACTTGTATGCCCGTATTCGCACCTGGAAAGCTTGGCAAGTGCTGTTCTCTCCTGCTCCTCCCTCTCACTGCACCCAATGTCTGAAATGACTTGTCCAGAATGAACACAGCACGGTCAACCCCTGCTCACAGCTTCCACCCAGCAATCATCCCTGAGCTCCTTCAGTCCAGAGAAGGCATGCTGGATTTTAACATTTTAAAAATCAAGAATCCCAATGTATACAATATGATTACTATAATAATCACAATGCATTCTTGAAAATTGATAAGGAAGCAGACTTTAAGGGTTAAGTGTTATCACAAAAATATATGAGTAATGCATATGGTCATTAGCTTGATTCAGTCATTGAACACTGCATAGATATTTCCAAACAATATGCTCTACAGGATACATTTATACAATCTTTATTTGTCAGTTAAAACTAAATAATAAAATGACATTCTTTTTAAAGAGTCCTAAGACATAAAGCCTCGTATCATGTTTGCTTACTTTTACAGGCAAAGCAGCATACATTGCAGCCTCAGTTCAGACACCACTTCCTCCAGGAAGTCTTTCCCAATTCCTCAAGTCTATATTAGGTGCTCTTTGTGTATTCCTATCTCTCAGTGCATTTCCTTCATTAAAGCACAGATTACACTCTTTAGAACTTTCACACTTAAATTGCAAAATACATTTTCTCAAGTAAAACTCTTATGATGAACACACATAAGTGAAGAAGAAGTGTAATAATACATGTGGAGCTATTCTGTTGAAGAAGGGGTGGAGAAGCAGAAGCCACACGCATTCAGCCTCCTTGGTACCCGTGCACTGACCTCCACGGCACTTCTGGAGAATCCTGGTACTCTCCAGAATGCATCTGAAAGATATGTAATGGAACTGACAATTGTTTGTCTATATTGTCCACTAGGCAATACATTCCAAGAGGTCAGGAACCACGTGTGTTTCACTCATATTGTACTAGATGCTTAGTTACCTAGCACAATATATAGGAGGCATTAGGGATGTTAGAAATAATCACTGAAGGCCGGGCGTGGTGGCTCACGCCTGTAATGCCAGCACTTTGGGAGGCCGAGGCGGGTGGATCACGAGGTCAGGAGATTGAGATCATCCTGGCTAACACCATGAAACCCCGTCTCTACTAAAAATACGAAAAACTTAGCTGGGTGTGGTGGTGGGCACCTGTAGTTCCAGCTGCTTGGGAGGCTGAGGAAGGAGAATGGCATGAACCCAGGAGACGGAGCTTGCAGTGAGCCGAGATCTCACCACTGTACTTCAGCCTTCATTGAATACATGAATAATAGTTACAGCAGGGGTTAGCAGTAGAACTTATGATAAAGAACTATTTGTCTGCTACCTTTCATCTTCAGAAGACAGTTAAGATCAAGTAAAAAATGATCTGAAAAGAGCCTTGAAAGAGGTTAGGTAGCTCAGGCATTAACTCACCCTCACCCTCAGGTGATCTTAATCCTTTCAGAAAGATCAATGTATTCCCTGAATGGCATGGCACAGTCAAGGTAGATACATTCTACACCTGGTTCATCCATCTAAAAGATTTTCCTATTTTAGTAAAGGGAAGGATTGTATGAAGGTGTTCCAGAACTGCCTTTTTACACTAATCTGACTTCAACACAGAAAGTTCAAGACTAATTTCCAGAAGGAAGATGATTTACATTATGACTCAGCTCTTAGGGACAGAGACAGAAATATGCATATCCTTCTAGACTCTTAGAATGACAGGGCTCTGAGACCACATATGCTCAGAGTTCCGCGTGACATCAAGCTTATGCTTATTACTAGTCATTAGAGATCAGTGACTCTGTGGCTCTGCTCCGCTGTTTGACTCTTTTGTTCTGAAACAATACAGTTTTGCTTTCATTCACTGAAAGGGAAAATCCTGTGGCAAAAATCACTTAATAAACTCATTATGGTCATTAATGTAACTCACAACCTAGTAGCATCCTCCACTACATGGTATACAGACACTTGGCTAAACCCTGCTCTTTAAAAGAGTTTCTATAAAATGATATTATCCATGGTGGCAAGTCAAAGCCATGCTACATTTAAAATATGTAATCACAGCTATGCTTTACAAGATTATAGACTTTAATATCCTTAGAGCTGGACAAAAAATACATAGATGGGATTCTTTGCTTTCAGACACTTTAAAAATAATGTATTGATAATTGTTCTCTGTTTTGTTGCCTTCCCTTTAAGCTCTGATCTTCGCACTTAAATCAATGTGCTATCATCAACGATGACAATAGAAAACCACATTAAGAAATGAGCTTCACTACTTTAAAATCTAAGACAGCAGCACAATTACTAAAACTGCAGGCCTATCACTAGATAGTGCTGATGTAATAGATGACTCAAGTACTATTATACTGACCAAAGATAACTAATTTCAGAATTGTTTACCATCAACACCTATACTTTCTAAAAGCAACAAAAGGTCAAGAAAATGAAGAAAGCTCCTAGACAGGAAGTTCCATGTAGTTAGATTTTAAAATAAGTAACCAATATTGTCAGTTAATTGCTATCTTTACACTTCTTAATCTGCACACTGAGCAACACTTAGTTTTGGCCAGTTATTATTACAAAAGCACCAACTGCGTAGGCGCTAAAATTAGAATACGTAGATGCTACTGCTAAATTAAGATTTTCTTTGTGACCAGAGGCAGAAATGTGTATCAAAAGTAAATCAGTTTGAGCAAGAATAATAAATATGATATAAGTGTAAACATTCTATTAAGTACTGTAAATTTTTATAGTTTAATCCTTCTTAGTTATAGAGCCTCATGTCCTCCTGGAGATGGGCAACAGATTCAACTACCTTCCTTCATTGGGCCACATTTAACCATTCTACAGGTAGAAAGGCTCTGCAGATATCCCTTCAGAACAAGAATACCCTATGATGGAGAGTTCTGGAAGGCCAGGACACAGCAGCAGATCAGCTTCTTATAATGTGTAGGAGGAGACTACCATTTGACAACCCCAACACTATGTATTTCCACATCAATTTCTTAGCTATTCCAGGTATCTGGAGCTATTAGGCATAGTATATCAAGAAGTTGTGGGGTTTTACTGTGTTAGGCTAGACAGAATAAAACACACCTCATGCCCTGTACAGGACACCTGGCTTCTTTGCCCCTTTCTTCATCCCAACATTAAGCAGCAACTAACAGGGCCAGCAGGAACAAATGAAAAGCATTCAAGTATGTTCATCATCAGGTAATGGTTTCTAAAACTCCCAAAGCTCACTTCTAGTTTTTTGTTGTGATTTCCTATCATTTGCAATCTGAAAGCCAGATCTTCTAAAGACCCTAAATAAATATTTAGAAACTTTCATTTTCTATTTTCCTCCTTTTTATATTCCATGTTCATGTCCTCCTCAAGCTTTTATCATGTCTTAACCTGATAGTCAAATGAGCAAGAATATCGTCGTCTTCAATGAGTCATTAGAAAAATTTGGAAGAGCAGGTTGACAATGTCTGGAATCAGAACAAGGTTTTAATTTAATAAGTTATTACTTTCTCTCTGTCAGCTATAGCCATTAAGATTTTCCAAGTGTCGTCTAGAATTTTTCATAGCCCCATTATTCTTACTCTTTCACCAAAACTCTATGCCAATGTTTCTCAAGAATTTTTTCACTATTGCTAACCTCCATCCCTTAAAGACTCTTTTTAGACTTTTCTTCTGATCACTCTCCCTCCTTGTGATCGGTAATACCACAGAAATGTATATCTATTTATATCTGCTAGCCTTTTGAAGGAACACAGACCATTGCAATATCTAAGACTGTGTTCACCCTCTAAGATCTAATTGCACCCCATTGGGGGACAATATTGCCCCTCTTGAAGAATGCATACTCATTTAGGAAAAAGCTGCCATTTGAACATTTTATGATGTTTATTTTATAAACTAACAATCCATTATGAATGTTAACATTTTTTACTCTATAGAAAACAAATTTTAAGGTATAACTACCTTTTTCTCCTTCCCAGTCTTATTTGTAAGATGACATTGATGTTGAGGAAAGTATTGAGCAATCAGAACTAATCAAAGAGTGTGTGTGTGTGTGTGTGTGTGTGTGTGTGTGTACTGTTAAAGTAATTGCAAAACAGTTTTACTAAAATATGAAGAAATGAGAAATCCAGGGTAGTTTTTAAAGCTTTCTTGAAACATACCATTTCCCATACAGACTGGATAGATGTATGCAGATGTATAGAGTTTTAACAATGAAACTAAAATGAGATTATTCTCTTTAAAAAAAAAAAAAAAACCCTGCTGAGCTACATAACTTGGTTTTAGTCAGAATCTTGGGTTAATGGGCAATGGTTACATGCTTTTCATTTTCTGTCCTTGACTTCTTGTAACTGATACTTGGGAGGCTGAAGATTACAAAATTATGGCTATGAAGTCATGCAAACTATAAATGGAATTTTACTCTATGTAGCTAAAAGGACATACAAAGTGCAACTAATAACAAACCTACAAGATAAACTAGGAGATCGGTCCCTGGTGAAAACATTAAAGAGTAAAAACAAAAAACCAAAAAAAATTGGTGTTGGGCCTAATCCTTAAATGTAGTTTAAAAAAAAAAAAATTACGTGCTTTTAACTAAGACAGAGAGTTACCAAAAACTCATGGCTGGAATCTTTTAGATAAAAACGCTATGAAAAAGTAAGATGACTCTGTGGCTTTCCCTGCTATCAATCTACACCACTTCAGGTGACCAGTACACTGATATCCGCAGTCTACACATCATCAGATAACATAATGAAATTTTGGTTTCCCTGCAAAGTCCAAAAGTCATTTAGTAAATTCCAAATTAAGGACATACCAGGAAAGAAACTGATACGATGGCTAATACGAATTTGCCAAGACAGTCAAATACTGTCAGCTGAAACTGTGAAGCCATCAACAATTGCTTGGTGGTCTCCTTGGGAGATGTGTTAGTACTTTAAGCAAGCAGGAGAGACAGATACTGATGTAGGAAAAAACAAAATCCAAAAGCCTACGGGTCAGTTCAGGTACATGGCAGAACAGCTAAAATTTACTGGGAACATCAGCTACAGTTAGGACTTGAAGGATAAATCAACTTCTGGTTTAGGTGGAGTCCCCAGAAAGTAAATAAACTCAGCTTAGGGTCTCTGGAACCAGTGACCCAGGTGTCCTCTAGAGTAAAGGAAAACAAACAAGCTGGCTCGGGACCTCGCTTAGGACAGCTGTTTTGGGAGCTGTGCGCCTTGCAGATAGTTGGAAGCCGCCTCTGCAAGGAAACTAGTAGAAGCCCGGTGCCCCTGTGGTGCAGATGAAACCTCAGAAGCCTTCGTCTCCTACACTCTAAGCTTCTGAGTCAGGGTGAACTTCAACAGGAAAGTCACTTAGGGGACCTAAAGGACAATAAGCTGCACGTTGCCATTTCCTGAAAATAAATACAGATAAATTGTCACTGTTCCAGATATAACTGCTGGACTGAAACGCATGATTTCTCCTCTCCCTCGTAAAAATAAATAAAATAATTAAATTAAAATAAACGTACATCACCCAGGGAAAGCTACTCTTGAGTCCTTCCACCTATCAAAATTGCCTAAGAAAGGTTGAGTCTGACCAAAGGGCGGCGCAGCTTGCAACTTTCGCCAACTCCAGGATGAGGCACCGCATCCTGGTACCAGGGGCTTGGACACCAAAAAGACTTCTCTAGGGTGCAGCAAGACGAGCCACCTGGCTTATACCTATCCCCATCAGCAGGAGTCCCACACCTCTCAGTCCCATTCCGGAAATGGAGCTCTCTCAGGACTGGAGACAAGCAGGAGACGTCCCTCCCCAAACAATGCATTCAGCACGAGTTCACAGTAAAGATTCAAAAAGAAAGGGGAAAAACATAGAAAGAACCATAACAATAGCAAACATGATTTTTTTAAGTTAAAAAACAAAATGAGTCTCTTACCATCTCTCCTGAGGTTGGCGTTGCGCAAAGCTTTGATGGATGCGCTCTGCGGAGTTGCAGAAGTGTCCCGACAGCTGCAAAAGTTTGCGCAGACTAGAGTGTAGACAAAGATGAGCCGGTGCATTTGGGATCAGCGACTAGAGACAGCGTCGCTCCAAGAAAAAGCCGGGTTCCGCTCCCGGGACCGACGCCGCGCCGCCTTGCGCTCTAGCCGCCTGCGCTCGCCCTGCGCTGGCCCGGGCCGCTGTGCTAATCGCCGAGCTCTCCCCAAACTTCCTGCATGCTGAACTTTCCGAGCGCGTGTGGGTGCCGCACTTCCTTGTGGTGCTGAGTTGATAAACGGTGACGGGACAAACAACAGGTTGACGTTTGTTCGCCCCCTCCGGTGGCCGGTAGCTGCAGCACAGGCTGCAGGGGGCGGGCAGCGCCGAATTCAGCGGGGCAGGCGAGCGGAGCAGCCGCGTTTTCCAGCCTCGGTCGCGGCCCCTAAGAGGCGCGCACTCGGGCTCAGAGCGGCGGCGCGAGCACCTCAGCTCCCCGGTTTCCCAGACCGGGCCTAAACCTGCTCTGCCACTGAGCATGCCCAGTTTAATCGCCGGCCGGGACTCTTCCCACCATCCTGGGCTTTACCCTGCTGGTTGGACCTGAAAGGGCTCAGGAAACAGTGGCCAGGAGGAAGTGGGAGAGGGTAGAATCCCAGCACTTCTTTAGAGGTGACTGGCACATCCACCCACAAGCCACAGCTCTCCGCCTTGGTGATGGTGGGATGTGGGGACGGGGACTGGAGTTGGGAGTGTTTATTTTACAATAACCAAAGTGAGACTCTTAGTTAAAATTTCACTGTGTATCGTGAAAAAGTACAATACAAGGGAGCTAAATTCTGAGCTTTTCTTTGAGCTCCCGTCAGTGTGACCTTTGAGTGAGTCAAGGGTACCTTTTCAGGGAATAAAATAAAAATAAAAGTATATCACCCAGAGAAAGCTACTCTTGAGTCCCTCTACCTTATCACAAATGCCCTAGAAAAGGTCGAGACTGATGGAACGATGGCGCAGTTTGCAATTTTCGCGAACTCCAGGATGAGGCACAGCCTCCTGGTACTAGAGAGTATTGGACAACAAAATACCTTTTCTAGGGTGCAGCAAGATAAGCCACCTATCACCCAGGGCTGTAGATGTGATGGGCCATGTGGTGCAGTGTACAATAAGGGCAAGAAGTCTTTACGAGCGTTTTTATACGCACTATATAAAACAAGAAAGGGCAACAGGACAGGGTGGGGTTGAGCAGGGACAGACCGAGCAAGAGGAAGAAGTTGCAGAACACTCTGCTCACTTGCCTTCACAGTCCATAGGAAAAGGCATGGGTCGTTGAGGCTTTTGGGATTCTCCCTACTCTGTCTGGAAGCTCAGCAGTCCAGAGGGGCTGCCTCTGGTTTTACGTCTTGCATCTGTCTGCCCAAGGGACTGTATTTGGAAAACGAGTGAGTCCAGACTCACTGCTCAGTAGCTTTGTCTCCTTGAGCAAATCATCTGATCTTTCAAGGCTCAGTTTCTTTATTTGCAGGAGCAGCAATTTTTAATTTGTATGGTTGTGGTGAGAATGATGTGAAAAAATGTTAAGCATATTGTTTTGTTTGTAGCTGAATCCAAATCCAAATTTTTATAATTTCTCAGCTTCTCGTTCATGAGATCTAGAAGAGAAAATTTTCAGTATTTTTCAAACCTTCCAGCCCCTGAAAGTCTGGGATATGGTAAGTGATATCCATACACCGGGAACTTTAAGTGACTGAGAAGGGCAGGAAGTTCTGGAAAAGATAGCCTTGTCAAGCTATTATACCATCCAACAAGGACTAGGTTACATGTGTCCCTTCGGCGTAGTCAAAGATCAACATGTTTCATCTCTATTGACTTTTCGGACTAAAATGGTATTTTACAAAATTTAGGTTTGTGCAACCCCATCAAAAAGTGGGCAAAGGATATGAACAGACACTTCTCAAAAGAAGACATTTATGCAGCCAACAGACACATGAAAAAAATACTCATCATCACTTGCCATCAGAGAAATGCAAATCAAAACCACAATGAGATACCATCTCACACCAGTTAGAATGGCAATCATTAAAAAGTCAGAAA
>NW_012120709.1:10522756-10528401 GCF_000951035.1 Colobus angolensis palliatus
GACACTAAGGATCATTTATTCATTCAACAGGTATTAATTAAGCATTGGCTTTTCCCCTTGTGTTGTGCCCTGGTCTAAAAATCTTAGGGATTAAATTGTGAACAAGAAACAAAATTCCTAATCTCTTAGAGTTTACATTCTAATGGAGGAAAGGGAACATAAACAGGTAAGTATATAACTGTGTTAATAAGTGAAAAGGGGTAGAGATAAATGGGATAGGCGTAGGGACTGATTGAAATATGGATATCATTTTTTAAAAATGGTTGGAAATGCTCATTCAATTTCATACTTAGCTTCTGATATAAGAATATAGAAAAACTGAGAAATTTTGCAAATGACTTAATAATGTAATTATGACATACATCAAGATACTGACTTACTACAAGTATCAAAATGCTAAAATTGTGTATTAATATCTTACATAAAATAATGAATTTTAAATAGTCAATGTAGTGTTTTCCAAGATACTAATACTTTGAGCTCCTAAGGCATTGTGAATCCATAATTTCAAATATTGTAGGTAAGAATAGTAAAGGATATCACATATAATCAACATGTTCTTGATCTTTAATGTCAGTAAATATCCAAAATCAACAATAGAACACAAATTAGGCACCTGAACCCAATCAATTATTCTCGACCTGGTTTTAAAATATCTAATAATTAATTCTTACTAATTAGTTTGATCATATCAACTAAGGTATCATTGTACACAGAATATTATTTAATAAAAAAATTAGTGGGAAAGGTCTGGTACAAAGACAGAAGATAAGATTTTTTCCATTTATTTTTTACTTGTATCTCAGACTCAACAAAATAGTAAATTTACCACTATAATTTGAATGCTTGTAGGTCAATTAGAAGAACATGAGCCAACAAAATGAAATCAGATTTATAAATATTTATTACTATTCAAGCTAACGTAAGTCAACTATTCTATATTTAGCCATTGTTCAATGACACTCACATTACTAAAACAAAAGTAAATCTATTGTGTAAAATAATTTTTTAAAATGTGAGATCAACTTTTAATAGGTCCATTTATGATGGCATTTATTTCAAACAAATATTCTGGCAATAAGGACTTCATAAAGGGTAGATTAGTATATGACACTGTTTTCATCATGTGCTGTTTTCAATTCATTAATAGGACACAATAGTGTTTTCCATTACATTTTCAAATATCCTTGGCTTCTTTCACTGCTCAAGAAAAGCCCCAGTGGAAAAGAAATGAAATGTGGCATGACGTTTGAAGCCTTCTCATCTCTGCAAGTGGCTCACCACAGTGCTATTTTTTTTTAACTAAACTTTTACCAGTCTTTGAATTGTAACTTTGTTTTGACAATAGTAGTTATTTTTTGAAGGCTACTCCATTCAAAGAGGACATTCCTCTGTTCATCCTGCACTCACTAGATCTCAGAGAGAACAAAGCACTATGAAATGACATTCTAATTTTTGCTCTACCAGTAGACTATTGAGCTTAGTAAACATTGAACTTTCATGGGACTTTAATATCTCCCTGTAAAATGGGAGTGTTATGGTAGATCACCTTCAATACTTCTTTCAGAATTCTGAATATTTTGTTTTAATAAATCTTGATTTCACTCATAATTTTTTACTGTGTGGTAAATGCATAGCTTATCATGCCCAGGTACATTTAAAATAGTTGTTAGAAAGTTTGGTTATAAACGAGAATTAAATGTTTCTACGAATTTCAATAAGCTGATGTTTTGAAATGTTATTAACTAATATATACCACAAAGAAAGCCAAAATGTTAGTTTTCCATCTAACATTAATAGTTACTTCTGCTTTTAAACTTGTATTTTCTTTTAAAGAATCAATTATTCAAATGTATAAAAATCTAGATGGGAAATTCTTTGTGGTAGAATTAACTAAATAGATGAAATGCAGTTTATTAAAATTATGATGTAAGTCTAGAAAAAAGACAACATTGATGATTTAAGACAATTAGTAAAACGATTTTGACCAATGAATTGGCTAGGAAGATCTGGATTCAATTTTGCTTATTTTCAACATTAAAGAAGATAATGTATAAATACACTGGGTGCTAAAGAATGAAATTAAATATTCATAAAATGACAAACTATGGTAATTTTTCTGAATAGTGCCAAATGACTTTAACAGCCTACAATATCTACAATACGAGCATAGTTACAGAATGTTTTGTAACAAGCGTGTGTAAAATACATTATTATTAAACTACATTGAATCATCCATAAGTAGCACACCCTTATCCAAGCCACCCAATGCTTTCTTTTTAACAAACTTACCCTTTTGTGAAACTCTTTTGTGTTTTAACTGACTTTTTTGTCATGTGTATCACATTTATCCTTTTATTTTTATTATTATTAATCATAAAACAGGTCTAAAATAGTTTGTAAGATCTTTTCTTAAAAGCATTACATTCTCTGTATATAAAGAGGCAGAAAATGACTCTGAAATTAAATCTTTTGGGGGTACTGAAACTTATTGATTTATTTATTTCAAAGCAACATTAATTGTCTCTCCTTAATTATTGGTGAAGAAATCCATGACCTGAGTATTGCCTTTCCTCAACAGGCCATGACATTGAGTTTCTTATTATAAGATATTTTTCTTTAAAACTGTAATTTTAGTGGCACACACTAAATGTCTACCATAAAAATACAAGACAATTAGTAGTGATATTACTTCCTGCTTGATAAACTCAAATGCAGGCCTATTTCTATTTCTAAGTCTTAACTTGAAGAAAAGTATCATAGTGCATGTCAATACAATCATAAGTCCAGGTGTTTTCACTTTTTATTACTCTCTATGGCTTATATACATAGTATATATCAATAATGCATGTATATAACCACCACATATTTCTAGCATCCTACATAGCAATGTTAAATACAATTTACCCA
The DNA here is from genome assembly GCF_000951035.1 of Colobus angolensis palliatus. NCBI lineage: Eukaryota > Metazoa > Chordata > Mammalia > Primates > Cercopithecidae > Colobus > Colobus angolensis. The sequence continues at coordinate 10,525,667 of NW_012120709.1, forward strand.
GTTATAGTGCTGACACATTTTGAGCAGTAACTTCTAGATTTCATCATTTAATATTGGTTGTAGTTGAGGCTATCAGCTTGACTTTTTGACAAGAAATAGGTTCAATTTGTCAGTCAGATAATCTGTTCTATCAAGCATTAGTTATCCTTCACTTCATGGAATTAACTAATAATTCAGTTTAACAGAATGAGTCACTTAGTTATTAGTTTGGCATGTAAAAAAAATCTGTATATCTATAATTTTTCTTCAGTTTAGTTGCATTTTTTTGTCCATTTACCCATCTTTGAGCTGCATTATCTAAACTTAAAGTTTCAAAGACGGATATGTGCCTATTCTGCAGAATTTCTTCCTTAATTGATCTGGGAGGTCTGCCAGTCTCCTTTAGAATTCTGCACTGTTTATGAGATTGGCTTATATCCAGTTACTCTCACACTTCAAGTTCTCCTCTTACTTTGCTGTTTTTTAAGCAAGAAATTGGTCTTTGAGTCTTTAGATGTTCCTTCTATGTGTGAGGATTTTAATTCTATAAAGAAAATCTTTTTTTATATTTATGTCCCTTGAAATTCTACATTACACATTTATTCTCCTTTGGAGTTGAATCAATGCTGAATTTATTGCGTTATTTGTAAGATGATATTTAAAACTTGAGGGAAGGTTTAACCCTTATTAATCATCTGATTCTTTTTTCTCTACCACTAATTTTGCTCTTCTGATATGTATTCCCCTTCATAAAAAATTGCTTTTAATTGATTGGGATTGAGGCCATCTTTTGTGTTCTAAAATCTTCATTATCATTCAGTACTTCCCTCCTTATATCTAGTCTATGAAAACAAAAATTGCACTATGGAAGAGAAAAAAATATTGAATGTGTTGTGTCAAATGAATAATGCAGTTTACTTTTAATAAGCTAACTTGTGATAGATAGAAATAAATTACATCATTTCATACCAACTCTACTATGTGAGGGGTGTGTGTGTATGTGTGTGTGTGTGTGTGTGCGCGCCACGAACAATTTGTTTCCTGAGTATACTGTGGAAGTCTCTCATTGAAAATTTTAAACTTGCCCCAAAAGGGAGATTCTGATCAAGGCTAGATAACATTGACTAGTCACATCAACATAATCTTCTGAGTATTTTTCAGCATTACATACTGATTGACTAATTAAAATGACCCTAAAGTGTAAAATAATGTGGTATCTTTGAAATGCCATGACATAAGTTTCATGATTATACTTTTTATGTTTGAGCATAGAGCAATTTCAAAGCTATGAAGAGCCACCTCCAATTTGAACTGCTTTTTGGCCATTTCGGAGGCAGGAAACACTAAACCTCTCAGAAAGAATGAAATAAATATGCAAGCCTACTGATTTCATGTGGAACAATCAATGAGATGAGATCTCAAGAAAGAACTGGACAAAGTAGAAAACAATTAAAAAGTGACAAAGAAAGGATGTGGGAAACCATAGAAAAGAAGTAGCTTATTTCAAAGTAATGAAGATAAAATTTCCGTCTTAGTTTCTTAAATGGCTCATCTTTTAAATATGTTTAGGTGCCCTACAGAAAGAAAGATGTAGAAACACTAATATGCATACCGTTAAAGCCATAAAACAGTGAATTATCTAGGTGGAAACCATATCTTAAGAACTATGAAGATAGAGGTTTGAGATGAGTGAGTGGGAGTAGGAGATTTGGGGCAGGGGTAACGGGTACAAAGAGACATAGAATTTATCTTTAAGTACTTGAAATTATGAAGATCTATCATATGGAAGAATAAATAAACTGTTCCTCCTTTATAATGTATATGGAACTAATGGAATGGATTTATTAGAAGACACATTCAAATCAATAGACTATAAAAAAACTAACTTGAGCAGTTTAACAATGAAATAAATTGTGTCTTAAGAGAGAGGATATTGTTTAACTATTAAAAGCATTACATTGGGAATGGCATAAATATAGAGAGTTTTGAAAATGAAGTGTGTTTATTGAGGGGAAGTTTTGGAAGACCATAAAAGTTTTTTCCAATTTTAGGATTTTGTGATTCTATAACCATATCTCCCCAAGATTCAGTTTTTGAACAATAATCATATCATATACAATACAACTGGGAATTTGGAGTAGTTCTATTTCAGATTCTTTTCTAGTGTTTTAGTTATTAGAAGTGTAGTAAGAATTTATTACAGCCTAGCAACATTCTTTATACGGCCTGCAGCATATACAAGGATGATTTAATACTGAGAATAGAAAAATATATGAATTAATTATTATCCTCTTAATATGGCCAACATCTTGAATAGTGCTATAACAGTAAGCATAATTTTACCTAATGCAGTACAGTTGTCATTGTTTTTCTAACAGAAAAATCTCAGGAAAGTTGTATTGATTTTTGAAGTTTAACATAACTACAGAAAAATGAAAATACTAAGTCTGATAAAATCTGGTATAATTTCAAAAATATTGTCTCAAAAATAACTTATTCATCAATCCAAAGGAACTACAGCAAAACTGAGGAGCATTCTCTGAGCAGCCAAACTAGATGTTCCAAAGAGCATTATGGAAAGTCTGTATACTTCATTCTGTGGAAAACCTGTAAGCCCTAATTCAGAGTCAGCTTTGTCATTTTGTATATAATTTTAATCAACTCTAATAGCTGGTTTCTCCAGTAAGTAGTAAACTAGAAGGTGGAGCATAAAGAATAATAAGGGAGAATTTAGAGCAAGGGAGGATTTTTTTTTT
>NW_012120709.1:10528756-10587065 GCF_000951035.1 Colobus angolensis palliatus
AGATATAATTATATATATGGCATGTAATCCGTTATATCTATATATATGTGTGTGTGTGTGTGTGTGTGTGTATCTTATAAACAGCCTTATATATCCCTTTTGGACTCATGGATATTTATAGAATTTTCCACTAATTAAAACATGTAATCATTGTGCTAAATTACAATACATTTAAAATTCCTTTGGCTGTATTCTGTTTAATATGGCAAAGTTTTACATTGTCAAAATGGACATTCACTTTAAAAATACTTGAATGTTAACAATGTGACATAGATGTGTGTGTGTGTATAAGTTAGATCCAATATAAAATGTGTTAAAAAAAAAAAAAGTGGTACAAACTAAACACTCTGGGAGTTGAGTGCTTAGTGTCTCATATATCTTTATCTAAATATATACAAGATGACTGTTAATTTATATAAGCAATGCTAGAAATGATTTTTCATCAGTGAAATGAATGGTATTAATATATGTGGTTGGTAAGAAGTCAAGCCTGCTGCTATTGACTGCATGAGGTATAGGAATCAACACAGTCAACAGTTGGATGTCCTTGATGTAGAGCCTAGTTGGACCTGTATCCCTCACTTCACAGAATACCTTCTCTCTCAACCCACTTACAAAGCCAGCTGGTCCTACTGCCAGGATACCACCATGTTTGCCTCAGCATGAACCTATCATGCCAGGTGCTGGTTGGAGTACCCACGCAGACTTAAACTTGCTCCCAGGTGCCAGAGCAGCTGTAAGAACCAGTGATTCTTTTATCCTTGTTTACTAATAATATTTATTTTTTAATAATAATAATATTAGTAAATATTATTTAAAATAAATATTATTAGTAAATATTAGTGATTAATATTAGTAAATCATATTACTAAAAATAAATATTAGTAAATGGTAGACATATGTGCTACCATTGTAATATAACAAGTGGTAGTAAAGTTTTGGGAGAGAGAACGTTTAGGCATAATCTACCTTGACTGTCAGAAATTACCAATATTTATCCCCAAAGCTTAGCATTTGCCTCATGGTCACATTGGTTTAGGTCATTTTACAACACAAACAAGTGTATGTGATAGAAATATAGTAACTACACTGTATAATCAAGGGCACATATGTCTATTCTTAAATATTTCATTGTCTTAAATCTAACATTATGACCATCTCCTTTTCTGTTAATCCTGTATAAATATGGAATTATCTGTATTGAAATTATATTAAACTCCAAGTTTCCAGAAATTTAGAATGCCATAGCGCAAACACAAGAAATTAAAAAGAAACCATGTACGAAATATATGTAAAAGTCTTTTTCAAAACTGTAAAAGTCTTTTTCAAAAAGGTGTTCCTCCAAACACAAATCTCATAACATATCGTGTTTAAAAAGCTTGCATGACAAATAATTTTCAGAAGTGCTACATAATTTGCCACTGTTCAATCATCACAATGTACATCAATATATTAAAGAATCTGAGAAAGTTGTATTAAAGAATCCTGCTAACTTTGCTTAATTCAACATTTCCCCAATATATTAGACATTAACTCGAGAAATTATGAGTTAGAAAGACATCCAATATGGACTCATTTGGTAATAGAATGCTATAGCCAGTATTTGGAGGGGTGCACTGAAAAACTAAACCTTATATTTAAGAAGACTGCCAGAAAAGTGAGGGAGGTGAGAACACTGAGACACTGCAAGATAATGTGGACTACATGTAAAAATAAACTTTTTGTACAGAAACTGTCATGAGTGTATTCGGCAAATAGTATGCCATATATAATCAGTTCTAAGATGCAGTTGTTTTCTAATTGTAAACAGCTCTGAAATCAGTGTAAATTTTATAGTTGATGGCATCTGTCAAACCCTTTTGGCCAAGTGGCAGTCATGACATAGTCAACATCACTTGATGTCTCAGGTATGACAAAGAAAGCCCATGTATCAAAAAAGATAGGATGATTGTTAATGGATAAGGAGAAAACTTCAGAGACAATAGTAGAACATTTTTAAAATAAATGCTGTACAGCATTATCAACACTTTCAATGGACCAGAAAATAGCATTATATGGAAAAGCATGGAATTCAATGATTCTCAACCCAAACATGATTCTGGAGAGTTAGATTCTGAATCAGAAGAAGTTTCACCAACACTTAAGCCAATATATTGCATTAGTCTGTCCTCACACTGCTAATAAAGACATACCTGAGACTGGGTAATTTATAAGGGAAAGAGGTTGAATTGACTCACAGTTCCACATGGCTTGGAGGCCTCACAATCATGGCGGAAGGTGAATGAGGAGCAAAGTCATGTTTTACATGGTGGCAGGCAAGAGAGCATGTTCAGGGGAGCTCCCCTATACAAAACCATCAGACCTCATGAGACTTATTCACTATTAGGAGAACAACCTGGCAAAAACCCACCCCCATGATTAAATTACCTCTCACTTGTTGCCTCCCATGACACGTAGGGATTATTACAATTCAAGGTGAGATTTGAGTGGGAACCAGAGCCAAATCATATCACATTTTTATTTTTGTTTATGCATAAGGGTGATTTTTTTAAAGTACAGGTAAATAAATATGAAAGAGTTCTTTGAATAAGCATAACATTTCTAAAGATAACAAACCTTTGATTAGTTTGAAAGTTTCTTTTCCTTTCTCAAGGATACACAAACTAATGACGTATCTTAAGATTGCATATTAGCTATGTAAAACCATTTTAATTGTCCAATGGATGTTAGACTTCTAAAATATCTATACTTGTATCATATTTCTCAAAGTAATTCAATAACCCATTTACACTCAATAGTTTTTATTTTCTATGAGATAGATGTGTTTTGAAACTACTTTAATGAGGTCGTAAAGAACTTGAACAGATTGAAAGATGTTTATACAGTGACTAAAATATACTTTTCCTTAACTACTTGCAATCTAATTGATTATTTTTTCAGTATGTTGGTTGACACATGCTAGTGATGATAGTGAGAACAATCAAGTTGAGAAAAATACATTCAAGAATTACTGCTGTATGAACTTGAAATTACCTGATCGACTATTGGTTGAAAATCTGATGCATGACTTTTATAACATCTGTGATGAGATTTTTGTCTGTGTTGGAGTATTCATTGACTGAAGCTGCCTCCAGATTTTTCATTTTTTTTTTTTGTTGTTGTTCTTTCTCATCACTGGCTGGTGGCTGTGTTATATAGTTCAGGAGATTTGCTATTCAGTAGCATAAAAGATTATAAACTCAAGAATATATATTCCTTTTAATTTATTACATGTTTTTCTGTTTTATAAATCAGCAGCTTTAACCTTTTTTCTTTTCATAGGGAGTTATTAAAAATTAGAATCCTACCATATATTAAGGAAGTTATGCTTCAGTGAAATATGACTATAGAATCTATCTTCATCTGTAGGGAAGGTAATGAATTAGCAGAAATGCCTTCATAATCCGGTATCTCTCCCTCCCCTCTTTTCTAATAAAAATGCAGAGAGAACACTGTGAAGCTCAAGCTGCCTCTAAAGAAAGTAGAGATTTACAGAACATAACCTTACAAGATTTGTTGGTGAATTATGAAGGAAGAAGGACATTTATTTTTGAGAATCATGAGCATTATAATATTTACTGAGGATTAGAATTTTGTTCTCTGGAGGTGCTACTACCTCCTCATGAGCCACGTCTGAACTCAGTCAATCTCAGTAAGAAGAAAATGATTAATTTGTAAAATATTAAATTATCATGATATTTTCACTTTTCTGTCAGTTTTTTCCATTAATGTCAGGTAGCCTATCATTAGTCTTTATGATTAAAAATAGGAGAAAGATGTCATATTAAAAATGCAGAGGCCGGGCATGGTGGCTCACACCTGTAATCCCAGCTTTGGCAGGTTGAGGCAGATAGATCACCTGAGGTCAGGAGTTCGAGACCAGCCTGGCCAACATGGCGTAACCCCGTCTCTACTAGAAATACAAAAATTAGCTAGGCATGGTGGTGCATGCCTGGAATCCCAACTACTCGAGAGGCTGAGACAGGAGAATCGCTTGCACCTGAGAGGCGGAGGTTGCAGTGAGCCGGGATCGCGTCACTGCACTCTCCAGCCTGGGTGACAGAGCAAGACTTCATCTACAAAAAAAAAAAAAGACAGATGTCAGTGTCCTTTAAAATTTGCCTGTCCTTAAAATTTTGTCTCTATTGTATCATTCTAATAAATACATCTATCCAACAAAAAATTATGGGGAAATGCTTGGCACATATGTTAATCCCTTTTCACTATGTAAACAACCTCACTAGATTAATGAGCCAAAAATTCATTTTGAAACAATGAGTTATCCAAATTTTCTGCTGACATTGGCTATAAGTATTAACATTGGTTTATATGACACATTTTTTTAAGTGGGGTTGGAATTTTATGTTTGTTTAACTGTAGAGAGATCTAGGGGAGGGAAATATATAAAGCAAGAGAAAGAGAGGGAGAGATTTTTGAAGTCAAGTGACATAAAAGCTATGGCAATAAAGTCTTTATCGACAAAGTGTTAAGAGAAGTGCAAATATAAAATGAGTTTTAAGATACTACTATTAAATGAAAGAACAAAGGTGGATGCATATGAAGTAAATCTTGGGAGGATAATGTGTCATAATTAGGATATGAAGGTGTTTCAAAGATGCAGCAGTTAATTGCATGTGAAGCAATGTGGTATGGCATTGGTATAATAGAGCAAAACATGATTGATGGATAAAGCTTGGTCAGCTTTGGGGACAAACCAAGGAGAACCAAAAGATGGTCACTAAACATGATCTCAGGTCGCTTATTCAAAGACAACTTTCATAATCTATAAAACGGGGAAATAACATTGAATTAGAGGTTGGTTGTGAGTGTACTTGTCACACAGGAAGCACTAAAAAAGTGAAGGCTACCATTTTAACAGTAAAAGTTGTTAACAGTAAATTTTTTTTTTTTTTTTTGAGACCGAGTTTCACTCTTGTTGCCCAGGCTGGAGTGCAATGGCATGATCTGGGCTCACTGCAACCTCCTCCTCCCAGGTTGAAGTGATTCTCCTGCCTCAGCCTCCCAAGTAACAATAAATACAATATTAAGGTAAAAACAGAGCACTTTATTTGGTCACAAAAAACCATTTGACACATGCTCACGTGAGCAAAAAATGAGGTTGGCAAATGTGAAGGAGAGAACTGCAGAAGATATTAGAAGTAAACTGAATGGATTGCGGGACCCCAGGAATTAAAAATACACTCATTAAATCATTTAACTAGCGTGTCTTGAATGCCTACTATGTGTCAGGTACTCTTCTAGATGCTAGGGATACAGTATCAAACAAAACACCCATGAAACTAGCATTCAAATATGGGCAACAAAGGTAAAATATCTGGCAGTTAAAATAAGGGCTAAGACTAAGAAATGAAGCAGAGAAGGGATTACAAATTATGAAGTGCTAATAGTTAAGGGTGGGGAAGGGCATGTTAAGATTTTAGACAGGTTAGCCAGAAAAAGATTCTCCGAGAGTGACTTTTAAGTAAAAGCTGAAGGATGTGGAGGAGTAAGCCATGCCAATATCTGAGAGAAGAACATTATGTGCAGAGGAAAATGCACGTGCAAAGGCCCTGTGGTGGGAATGTGCCACCATGTTCCAGGAACAGTGAGGAGACCAGTGTGGCTACAGCAGAAGGAATAAGTAGGGCAGTAGCAGGATGATAGTCAGAGGGGCAACTGGTGGTTAGATTATTGTAGGACATTGAGGCACATGCTGCAGACTTTGAGTTTTGCTCTGAATGAGATGAGAAGTCATTGGGTTTTGAGGAGTGACATGTTCTTTTATTTTAACAGCTAGTTCAACAAGCATAGCTTAAAAAGGGAGGATGAGAGCAAGGAAGATGATCAGTGAAGAAGCTTTAAATCATCCAAGTGAGAAATGGTAATGACTTGGAACTGAGTGGCAGAGTTGGGATACATAAAATGGGTTTGGATTATAAATAAAATTTTAAGTGCAGTCACTAGAATTTCTTAAGGTATTGGATACAGTCTAGAAGAAAAGGGGAAGGTAGAGATAAATCTAAGGATTTTGGTCTAAACGACGGGAAGGATGGAGGAGACTGAAGGAGAATTAGGTTTGGAGGGTTATCAGGTTCACAGTTTGTTGCCTGAAAAGTTTGAAATGCTTTTTAGACATCCATGTGGAGATGTCAAGAAGACAGTTGGATATACAAGTCATGAGACAGAGAACATCACTAAGAAAGTGATTTTTGATAGACAAGAGAAAATATCCAAGGACAGAGCCGTGTGCATACTAACACAGAGAGTCTGAAGGAGGTCAAGAGCAACCAGCAGAGCCTACTGAGAAGAAATGGCCTGAAATGTGAGAGGAAAAGCAGGCAAATATGTGTTCTGAAAGCCAAGTGAAGATGTTTCATATTAACTATAGGAATAAGAAAAATGAAATGTCAGAGGAAAAAGATAGCTGAGACATGTAAGATCATTTTATAAATTGGAGAAAATAAAAGTATATTTTCAGTGGAAAACAATAGAGAGAAAGATGACAAACTTGGATGAAGTCTTCACTTGCAGGAAGCAGCAAAAAAGAAAAAATCAGGACACCTGTACTGTTTTCTCAAAATGTCTTAGTCCTGGCCATTTGTATCAGAATCAATTGAGATGTTTGTTAAAACACGCAGATTCCTGAATCACAATTGTTTATGACAGATCCAGGAATTTGTATATTTAGAAAGCTCCACCGGTGATTCTTATGTACATGACACAGGTTTTTTAAAAAAAGTAAAACAGGGAAATAGATTTCTAAGAACAGTTAAACGAGTGATAACATAGTGTAACTGCAGGGTGCAAACATGGAATAGGGTCAATGGTTTGTGGTTCCCACTCTCATCATCTGTATTTTCATCAAAGAAATTATTAGATTATAACCATGCAGAAAAGGAATGAATTGCTTTACACTCAAACTTAATTTCCCTTTCCCCCAAATATATTAGAAAGCTCAAATTGACATTTATTTTTCCATTTCACTTGCATGCTCACTGTGGGAGGAATGGAAAATTGAAATTTGCAAGGCTTCCCGTGGGTTTGCCTCTGCCTCTAAGGCACACTTAGTCAATAAGTGCAGTAGGACCCGTCATTACATTGCTCATTATTCCACTGATTCAGTGAGTTTGCATGTCAAAAAGAATCCCCCTTTCTTCATGTAACCAGACCACACATACACATATACACAATTCTGACCCAGAACTGGGAGCTGCAGAAATCCATGGTAGGATTTCATGTCAGACTTGTGGAAATCCATTCCGATGCTTCATGGGCAATTTCAGTTGTTCTCACATCAGCATGAGCTTTCACTTTCATCTTTAGGTTGTGAGAGATCTCCACTATATACAGTTGGTCAACAAGCACCGAAGGTACATGAAACTACAGCTCTGCAGAAGGGACATTAAAACCATAAGTGGGTTCTAGTTCAATGAACTCTAACTACATTTGGAAAGAATGGAAGGGATAAATGAGGGAAGCAATGTACATATTCAGAAGTAAGGGATACAGAGTCTTTAATATTTACCTTGTACCTTCTTATTTCATATGCTGTCCCTATCTCATTTTATCCCCTCAATTCTGTTAGGTGGATATTATTCCCTGTTTCATAGATGAAGAAGCTGAAGCTAAGTTGTCTAAGGTAAGTGATAAGATTAAATTTTCTATATTAGATGGTAGTTTCTATGTTTTTCTTCATTATACCATTCAAACTCTCTTGGAATTCAGTGTTAACACTGGAGCTGCTAAATTGTACTGTAGATCTCACATTACAATTGTATGTGTTACATCACTGAGGAACTAATATATCAAGCATTTGGGAAATATCTATGAAGTCTAATGATAATGATGATGAACTATCATCTAAAGATTTTTAGATTGATAGCAGAAATAATGATGGCAAACTATCAATCTAAATATTTTTAAGGTACAAAAACAGCCTACGGTTGCACAAGGAATTTCAGTAGACAAAATCATTGGGAAATTAGAAATGCAATAGCCTTAGTGATGCACTTTCTCCACCTTAACACCTGTAACATTTATCTGACCTCTACCACTCTAGGTTCTAGACCACTGAGTACTCTTTATCCAAAGAATAAATGGTTTCTTTAGGTTGGTGAGGTTTTTGCCAAAACTGCAATTACTTTTGCACTAATCTAATCGCTATGCCCCTGCAAGTACATTCTCTGGCATTCACATAAAACTAGAGGTTCTGTGGAGCTGCTCCTCTAGCCTGCATGTCTCGACTCTTAATGAGTCTTTTCTTCTTTTCTTTCTTCTTGGCACTTAGTTCTGTCCAAAGATGGTCAGATTGCTAATTGATGGTCTTTTTGCTATCCTCATTTCTTCTTCAGTAGGGGCCAATTTCTTCCTACACACTAGAAGTTTCTCCCAGTCATTTATTCTTCTTCTGGCATATCCCTTTTACTCAGAGTGTAGGTCCTGTTGCTGTTTGGTTGGAGGAGGTGTTCTGTAATACTGGAAAATGGGCTGAGAAGAAAGAAAAGAAGTTGTAGTCCAATTCTCACCAACTGGCTCATTGGGTTCTTGGCAGACCACATATCTTTCCTAGGTCTCAGTTTCCTTATCCATAAAACAAAGTATTTTGACTAAGTGCTCGCTATAGTCCTTACCCAATGTAACAATCCATAATTGTTGAAACAATGATAGAAAACTGTGATGATTTTTTCAAAACTACATCCAGAAAACTACTGCATCTTTCTTAATTCTGTCTACAGTCAAACAAGCTGAACATACAAATCACTGTGAGTATCACCCATTATACATATTATGTATATTTTAAAGCAGTAAGTTTTTGGATGTAAACTTTCTTCTCATAACAACATTTGTCTGCTTTTCTGGTTATAAAACAGACACAATATCATTGGACAAAAATTGGAAAGCACAGAGCATATAAAAGAGGAAAACTAGAATCACCATAATTTTTCATTCTAGTAATTATCATTACTTCCATTCTAGTGTTCTTACTTGATTTTTTTCATTGTTTTTAAAATAAACTGGAGGTTGTGATTTTTATATCCTGCTTTTTATCCCTCAACATATTATCTTGGGTATTTTGTGTCTCATTAAAAATTCTGTGAAAGCACAATTTTATTGCTATATAGCATTCTTTATCATTGTGGTACCATGCTAATGCCATAATCTATGATTTTACATTTCATTTAATGTATTATTTTAAGTGATAATGTATGGACATATTAATATCTGTGTACATATCTACATTTATTCAATTTTGTCATCAACATAAATTTCCAGAATTGAAATTCCATGGTCAAATATTATAAATATGTGTTAAGTCTCTAGATGCAGTTATCAAATTGCTCCCCAGTAATGTGGTACCCATTTTCATTTCTACTAGGAGATTTGAGAATATCAGTCACTCATTGTTCTTTCCAACAATATGCATTATCATTCAATCCTTGCCAGTTTAATAGGTAAAATGGTTTCTCATTATACTTTTAATCTGCATGTATGTTATTATTTATGAGGTGAGGTAATTTTAAAAAAATATGTGTTGCCTCTCTGCCTTCTAGCCCTACATGATCAGGTCCTTCTTCCTTTCCAACGATCTTTCCAACATTACTCTACTCCAGCCACATGGTTCTTGCTGTTGCTAGGCTATGCTAACCTTGTTTTCACTTCAGGACCTTGATCATGCCGTTGGTTTTTCTCTACCTGTCATGTATCCTTGCTTTCAAATCTTAGCAAGGCTCACTTTCACATTCCATTCTGTCCTGTCCAAATGCTGCCTCCTCAGAGAAGCTTTCTATGTGGCTTCCTCATCCTAAATAGCCTCTTCCTCCATTATTCTATAACCACCTCCCCTACATTCTCATAACATTTGTCACCTAAAATTATATCATTTATTTATGTAATTGCCTTCTGTTTGCTTTTTTAAATTGTCTTCTCATTAGAATAGAAGCTTCCTGGAAGGAGGGAACATGACTATCTTATTTATTTCAGTATTAACTCTCACCACTTAGAACACCATCAAGCATATACTAGATGCTTCATAAATATTTATGCAGTGAATTATCTAAATTTGACCTTTACTAGTCTTTTTATTTGGATATTTCTGTTTTTCTTACTGAAATGATTCCAATAGAATAACACCATTAATCTTATTCATTTTTGGCTGCTATGTATACTACCTATATTTTTCCTAATTGAATTAGTCGGTTGTTTGTCTTTTAGGAGGATGAAAGGGAAATTAAATATTTGAGTAAAAGTTTAAAATTTTCAGGAAGTCATGTTTTTTCAACCTTATTTTATGGTTCTCTTCTATAATATTATGCTCAAAAAGTCTTTCTACAGGCCAATAACTGATAAATATTCATGCGTTATTTCTTCAAGTTGCTTTGTTTTTATTGCTTAATTCTCAAATTCTGGGATTTATTTTGATGTATGTCATTTGTCTTATCTCTTTTTTTTAAACCGAATACAATAAAATCCAGAAATAATTTTAATAAATTATTTACCAACTTAGAGTTATTTACTCTGCACATGTCCCTGAGTAAATTAGAGAACAATACTATAGTTGAAAAGTTTCTTTTTCTCAAGCTTGGCATGTCCACTACCCCTGATTACAAACTCACTTTTTTCTCATTGATTATCCCTGGAAATATTCTGAGATGTATGCAAGGACAGTTGTTATCTGTAAGATGTAACTTGAAAAGCACTGAAAACCTATTTTTTTAAATGTGGCTACTATTTATACAACAGTGTTTGGATACCATTTTTTTTTCCTACTTAAATGTGATCCAGTACATGTCAATAGTTTTGCATATAGTATCTCCCTTAGTTCTCCCAGGAACAATGAAAATGTGAATTCTATGTTACAAATGAAGAAACTGATACTTTAAGAGGTTAGAAATATTCCTAAGGCTGTCCAGCTAGGAAGTGGCAGAATTCTAGTATCTCAATGCCACTGATAAAAACTGCAGTAGAAATGTTGAGTGACTGCTGTGTACCAATACTGAGCCAGGTGTATTTCACAGCTTGTTTTGTTGAATACTTAAGAAACCTCTTAAATCTATTTGACAGATATGGTAATGAAGATCGAGAGACTTATTCAAGGTCATACAACTACTATGCTACACTGTTTCTAAAAATACTGCTTCAAAATTTCCTTATTCTTTGGGTAAAAGTGGTTTTAGTTAATGATTTGTATAAACTAGCTTAAGCTAACTCTTGAAACATTGAGATGTAAAAAAGCATAATGGCTCAAACTCAATTAAGGTGTTTTCATAAAGACTAAATATATCTATTATAAAAAAATCACCCGTTCTATAAAATTGCACAAAAATAATAAGACCACTGGGAAAAAAACAGAATTGGGACAGACCCCTCCCAATCTATGGAATTTTGTAACTGGAATACTAAAAAACAAGAAAAAAATACTAATACATTGAAAAATACATGTTTCCAACTATATGACATTCTGGAGGAGGCACAACTCTGGAATAAACAGTAGAAATATCAGTGATTTCTGGGGGTTATAGGGGTTTGTTTTTATTGCTTAATTCTCAAATTCTGGATGAGAATGGATGGATGAATAGGCAGAGAACAGAGGATTTTTGCAGTAGTGAAATTATTCTGGTTGATAGTATAAGGTTTGATACATGTCATTATATGTTTGCCAAAAGTCACAAAATGAACCTAAGACAGAACCCTAATGCAAACTATGAACTTTAAGTGATAATGATGTGTCAATGCAGCTTCATAGATTGTAACAAACATGCCACTGTGATAGGGAGCATCAATAGTTGGGACAGCTATGTAGATGTGAAGTCAGGTTGTATACAAGAAGTTTCTGTACTCTCTGCTCAATTTTGCTGTGAATCTAAAACTGCTCTAGAAAATAAAGTCTCCTGGAAAATACACATTAAATTCCTAATAAGCAAGAATTACTTGGAAGCTACTATTTTGAAAAAGTAGTAGAATAAGCATGATGGGAAAAGTACAAGGAATGATTAATTTTCAGAATTATAGCAACCACAACCACCAGAGAAGACCACTCAAAGTTTGTGATGCACAGCATGTGACCAAAATCAGAACAAACATGAAATGAATGGGAAGTTACAGTTCTGTATTCATCCATGACTTATCCTGTTAAGCCATATCAGGAGAGTTGGTGCTCTGCTGCTGTTAATTTGTGGCATAAAACATTAATGTGCTGGGAAATAACAGATACAAAGGCACACCACTCTACATTATTCTAAATTATTCCCCTGTTTAGTAATCTTGTATAAGTGAATTCATCGTAGAGATTGTAGCAGAACAGACTTGAGTGGTCTATTTCTTTCTTAGCTCACAGTATTACTTCAGGGAACAGGTTGGCAGGGTGCCTTACTCCATGCTGTGTTGGAGTACAGGTTTATGGACACTTCCAAGGTGACCCGGGAATCATTTCCATTTCATCAAGTCAGAAGGTAAATGATCTCCGAAGATTTTCCTAGACCAGTCTTTGAAGAGGTGCTTATCACTTCCTCTCATATTCCATATTCTGGAATTCAATCTTATGGCCACACATAATGAGATAGAGCCAGCAAATGATGTTAGTCTTCCAACTGTGTACCCATGAAGAGGAAAACATGTATTTCATCCAGTGGTAATAGTCTATGCCACAAAATTATAACCAAATGCTGATTTTATTGCAAAGTTCAAATCTGGGTGGGCACACTAACTAGATGACTGAAACTGTAACCCTGTAAATACAGACTGCCCTAAAAGATCCATTACAGCACCACTTGTTTTATAAAGAGGTGATAATGAGGTTAAAGACTCATGTTTTTTGAGGGCAGTTATCAACATTTGTACTGCATACCAAACACAGACATTTAATGTCTAATACATGTTTAAAGGTAAGCACAAAGGTAAGCACCTTTAATAGCTTAATTTTAATAGCTTTTGTTCTTAAAGTTTTATAATACAATGCTTTTACTTTAGTTCTGTGACAGGAATGATGAGGTGGCATGATAGATAGAAAGAGCATGTGATTAGGTCAGATAATGTGGGATTCTGATTCTGATGTTAGCATAATCCACCTGTGACTTGGGGTAAAAAAATAATAATAATAATTACTCTGAGCCTAAGCTTTCTTTTCTATAAAAAATGGACATGATGATACTGAATAGGGATGTTGTGCAAATTAAAAGAAGTCACCTTTAGAAATTAAGGACTCAATAAAAAGGCCAAGGGCTTTGGAATCAGAACAAATGAAGATTTCAATCATGGATGCACTTTATTACTCATGAAATGTTGAGCAAATTATCTAATCTTTCCCAGCTTTCAGATTCCTAAACTAGAAAAAAGGAATTATGACAGTATGGTATACTTACTCCTTGAATAGAGGTATATCACCTTATAATATACCTGGTGTTTTTATTCATTTAGGAAGTATTCATTAGTTACCTATAACGTGACCACTGAGTGGTCATATTTTGTATTTGGGAGAGAGTTCCAAAAAGAACAAACAACATTCATATCTTTCATGGAGTTTTCCTTCTATTAGGGATTAGGGAAAGGAGAGATATAAGCAAAATAAGCAAATTAATGAACAAATGAGAAACTTTCCGTTAGCAATTAGCAATTAAAAAATAAGCCAAATAATAAACTGGAGAATGGCTTGGGGTCGAGTAGGGTTATGCTACTGTGTGTATGTTTGCATGTCCCGCTCCCTCAAAATTCATATCTTGAAATCCTAAGCCCCAGTGTGTACCAGCAAGATGGGGCCTTTGGAGGTGTTTAGGCTTTTTTATAAGGGATTAGTGCCCTCATAAAAGAGGATGGAGGAAGACCCCGTGCCCCTTCCACTATATGAGGACACACTGAGAAGTTACCTTCTGTGAACCAGGAAATGGTCCTTCACCTGGCACTGAATCTGTTGGTGCCTTAATCATGAATTTTAGATTCTGGAATTTAAATTTTCAGAACTGTGATAAATATATTTTTATAGTTTATAAGCTACCCAGTGTATGACATTTAGTGATAGCAGCCCAAACAAATAAAGACAGGCTATTTTCCATAGAGTAGTATTAAAAATTATCCTCAAGGAGATGATTATTGAGCTGAGAACTGAGTGATATAAAGGAATAAAACAATTGACAATCAAAAGGGTTTCCCAGAAAGAGGCAACTGTCAATACAAAGACTGGTTGGAGGGAAAAGGCCAATATATTACAAGTATATTTTAAGTATGGAAACAGATAAATGAGATAGGTGACTGCTCCTACAGTTCATATGAAAGGAGATGTTGTTTTGGAGCAGGAGAATAGGAATGGGGACTGGAAAAACTGAACAGTGGCAGGAACATGTTTTGAAGCTATTGCCATTAAAATGTACATGACAGTTAAAGATAAATCAAGGGATGACTATGAGATTTTTTGCCATGAATAGTGTGAAGTGATAGTAGGCTACACATGGCAGATAAATTTTAAGTGGTAGCTATTATAATCGCATATCAAAACTCTTCCATAAATTAATACTTGGTTAATTAGACGATTGTTTTTCTTTTAAAGTAATTATCCTCCTTCTCTTTCCCTACATTTTCCTCTTCACAGATTCAAGATCTTTAGAAGTTTATGGGTTTAAATGTTTCATTATTCTTCTCCACTTCCTGTGGGGAACTGGGGACATTATGAAGCAGACATAGAAAATATAGAAGGCATTAAAATAAAATTTAAAAGAAGCACAAAAAGACTTCCAAAGAAGGTGGTGTCGGTATCATGAACTGTCAAATGTGAGTTCACAGCCCTCTGCACCTGAAGCTAAAAATAAAGAAAGTAAAGATGTAGTCGTTCCTGGATTTGCTGTCAGTATCCTAAAAATTATGCCTCCATGATGTAGTCTAAATGCTTTCAAAACTTGAGAGACTCTGGTGTTCTAGCAAAATTATTTCCCTACCCCCTTTTGCATAATCACATGCCACTGAAGGATGAAATAATTCCTCTAAATATATAAGTAAGAAATTTCGAGGGAAAAAAAATAACTGCTATTGTAATAATTTTTCCTTCTGCAAATTTTTCATACTATTTTATGTTTGACAAAAGGAGAAATGTAGCTCCAAATGAGGACTATTATAAAGCAACATTCAGGTCTCACAACGTTTTAATTTGAAAAGTAGAATCTTTGACTTTTGCTGTGCATCTATTGCCATGCTGTTTCCTTTAAAACAACTTTGTCATGCTAATATTTCTTCTCAGAAGAAATGTTCTAGTGGTCAGGTAAATACAATTATCATTGAGTATGAGATGGACCAAGGAAACTAAAGGTACTTAACTACACAACATAGAATTTCCTCATGACCTGACGTATCCTCCCCGCAGTCTACTAAGGATAAAACAATCATAAAACACACGAACACAATTCAGTACTGATATAAATTTCCTTATAGCAAAAGAATTAAGCTGACTTCTTTTAGCAAATTTAAGTAGAGAATGAGCAAGCCTATTCTAAGCAATCATGCAGAAATATCTACAGATAGATTCACCCACAAAAAAATTACCCCAGAAAATGAAAATGAAGCACTTGTCTAGTCCTGATAATTGTAGCACTTAGCGTGGTAGAGAGTCAGGCATTCAACTTAGATGAATATAAATTATTTATGCCTAACTCAGAGTCTCCAAACTACAAGCTTCATCTTTAAAATAGTAGTTTCTCAGTGGAGAGAAAAAAATGTATTAGCTTCAAAGCTATGCACCTCATAATGCTTTCTAATAGACTTCCATGTCTGCATTTTGCATAAGCAGCACTGATATTTTACCCTAAGGTAATTCTGTGATCTTTCAGAATTTGCTATTAAGTTGCTAAGCATGAAGCTTGGCAATTGCTGTTTATTTCAGAGAAGTTTATTCTTCCATATCAAATCATAAAAACCAATGTATATTTTGGGGGTTAGTGATACTATTATGTGTCGTGCTTTTGATAAGTTCAAAATCCATTATAAATTATAAAAAATATTAAGTACACAGTATCTATATTGATTATCAAAAGTGTATTGGGAAAATATTTGGACAAGCTTTTTCCTGTGATTTCATTCTATTTCCTAAAATTTCTTTAAAAGCAGAGAGAAATTGTGATGAATGGATTCTGGGTTGCATAATCAACAAATAGCCAGTGAAAGCACTGTGAGGAGACTGTCACTGGGAAATGTGTGAAATACTTCTTGCCATTAAGGTCCCAGTAAATAACAATTACAACCACAGTTGATGATCAAGGCATTTCTTCACAGAGCTTGTCTTCTAACAGGTGAATAGTTCTCAGACATTTATTCATTTCATTCTGAGCTGATATAACTAAGAACTCTTCAGTATGGCCAGTGTTGGGTAAAGTGATTCATTCATGACAATTGTGAAGCTCAAGAGTGGAATTGATAGCTCTAGAAGTGCCAAATGTAAGAAGAGTCCTAAAATTTATGAAATGATCCCTGGTATATATATAAATACCTTCCTCTGAGCAACTCCCAGATAACCATTCTTCCACAAATAGCTTCATAGAAGGAAAACTTTAGGATTTTTATTTGAAATGTAAAACCTTCAGTCCAGTTTTCTTGCTCATGTTGATATTATTTATTTGTCATTATCTAGGTTCTTATTCAGATTTGGTGCTGCTTTCTACCTGTTCTTACGCTCAGCATGCATACTAACAGAGGGGCCTGATGGGGAGGTATCTCATATATGAGAGCTCTGCCTTTTTAAATACATTAATACCACTATTTAAAAAAGGCTTTAAAATTCACTTCCCTCTATTCTTCTGCCATGTGAGGAACAGGATTCCTCCCCTTGCAAGATGCAGCATTCAAGGCACCCACCTCCCAATACTGATCCACTGGCGATCAAGTTTCAACATGAGTTTTGGAGGAGACAAAAACATTCAAACCATAGCAATTTTAGAGTATTATGTTTCTTTGTTATTGTTTGTATAGATGACATGATTGTCATTTTTTTATAGCAAATAAATTGCTGATCATTATATTTTAATAGACCATCAAAAGCCTCTCCGACTTTCTTTCTGAATATCTCTCTCTCAATTCTGATCTACTTTTAATAAAAATTCAAAACTGTTTGTTGTATGTTTTCATAGATGTAATAGATAACCTGAGGGTACCCTCCCACACAACAACACATACACACACACACACACACATACACACATAGGAACACTCAGTTACTAAAATATAACGTAGTCATTCATGTTCTAGTTAGATTTTTTTTTTTCAGTTGCAAGAAGCAGTGACTCACTCAAGCTTACTCATGTAAAGGGAAACTTATTTTAAGGAGTCAATGGAGGAGAGCTTCATATCTACTCAAGATCAGGAATGAAATGAGGTCAGGCCTCCCTAAGGTGGATTCCAGGACCTGAGAAGTGAAGGACAGAGGCTGCTTGTCTCTTGAAGGCAAAGGACTTCAATATCCTGCTTTTGCCTAGTTTTCAGCTCTCCACTCATCTATCTCCCAACCACTTCTCTGTGAGATTCTTATCTTGTATACCTTCAAAAGCTTGGGGCTTTTTAACTGCCTCTATAGACCAGTTCTATAAACTTTTCAGAGCAAGTGTTCATCATTGACTAGATCCCTTTCCATGTTATTACATGGTTCATATTGCTAAGTGACAGTCTGATTGGTTCACCTTATCTTGTAAGTTCAGTCTCACAAGCTATAGAATAGAGCTAATCTTTATAGATCAGAACCACTTATTGTTTATCCAGTCATCCGCAGCAGAAATACTTAGGGTAGGAGATAGAGTGAAGGGAGATGGAGGAGAGGTGGTGAGGATATTTGGCATAATTTCTGCTCAGCTGATACAATGGGCTGGAACTATTTCAGAAAGATAAGGTAAGAACAGGGAATGAATGGCATTTCTAAAAAATTTTTAAACTTACGCACCCAAAAGTGCATCTATGGCAACTATGACATTTCTTTACATTCCATTTCATAATAGAAAACATACATTAAATTCATGCTCTATTTGGTATAACCATTGATGATATACGACTAGTATATATCCATAAATACCTTTTTTGGAAGTAGCGATAAACTACATTTTCCCTAAGTTTGCTTTGAGAATGATGCTGAGATGGGTATATGACATCACAGCAGTTGCTGAAATTTACAAATAATGTAATTCTTAGATCAACAAATGTCAGCCCACATAAAAATAAGATAAAACCTCTTCATATGCATGTTAGTTTGGAAAAACATGATGATATATGTTATATGTGTTGATGGATAAATAGATTATGTGAAGACATTCCATGCAGTATGAGATTAAATATTTATTTCATAATGTGTATCATCACTGCTATGAGAAAATAATGTCAGGGGACTGTACTCATTAAAGTTTGGCAGTCTGCACTCAGGCCATAGAATGCACGGAGCATTCTTACATGTCATACATGTAACTGGAGACCCATAATTCGGATTGCAGAAATAAACTCTAGATTTGAGCTTTGTCTTTTAACTTGTTAGCAGAGATGCTGTTGAACAAGTCAGTTAATCATTCTGGCCTATTTATGTGTTTTTAAAATGCTGTGTCAAATAATTTAGTGTATGTGTAAGCACTTTGTAAACTATAAAGCACTGCTGAAATATTAAATACTCTCACTCCCTTTCAGGATGTAGAAAGAGGAACAATGGTGAAGGAGACTATCTGTCTAGTCCAATTCCAATGGTTTTGTATGGAGATCATCTATAATGGATGACCAGTTATCTTAAAATTATTAGAAGGAACTAACACTATAATTAAACTCACAACTTACTGTAAACTCATTTATCATAGCATTTAATCTTGTGTTGTTCAACAGAAGGGATTTAAAATATATATCTTGAGTTCACTTTCCGAAGCTAATGCCATTGTTCTCACATTGCTCTACAAGAAAAAGAACATCTAACAGGAAAGAAAGAAACAAAGAAATGATGATGTATCCCCTAACCTAGCACTTTGTGCTCTCAAAGGCAAGTGTTCCTTTCCAGGTCAGTGAGATCAGGTAAGTGTGAAGTACACAGAGCTTTGGTTAGTTAGCATAGATTCAGTCTTGTTTCCATAGAAACATGGCTTCATTTCAGAAATTGGTCCAACAGTTTTACAAAATGATTGTGCGAACACTTTTCAGCTAGCATTTTTTTTCCAGCTAGTACGAGAGGCTATAACAACTCTGTCCTAATGCTATTTCTTTCCCTATATTTTGAGATGCATTAAGTGGTATATTTAAACATGTAATTCAGGATATGGGACTTGGCAAATGCAAATTCACACTTCATGCTTTTACTTATCAGTTCAAAGTATTACTTCCATAAACAATAGAAAATACAGTGCCAGGTGTTAGTAACTTTCCACTGTTTTAACTTGGGATGGGTTACTGTGGTGGCTATGCCTGGCTGGCCATGGAAAGCCCCTAGATGGACATAAGTGAAACTCCTAGATTTTGCAGGGAGGGTCTAGAGAAAGAGAGGTTGCCCTAATCCCAGCAGAGAAAAAATTTAAGACTCATAACCTAAATATTCAGCCAATGGCAACAAGACTTGCTGAAACCAAAAAAATATGGTCTTACATATTCTTTAAAAAAGGTTTCTGGTGCTATGGTGACTTGGGGGTGTATAGGGCTGAGAGCTCAGGATTTCATGTGGCTTTAGCATGGTGGCTGTCCACTCTGTGATGGCTGCCATAGCCATTGAGCTTGGGATGCTCCTCAATAAGGTACAAGAAGGCAACAGGAGCCATATTCTTCTACTACTATCAGGGTCTCATAACTTCCTTTGCATGACTTGTTGGCCACCTTGGAAGTAAAGCTTGAAGAGTCCAAATTTTCATTTTTATCCTTCTTCACCCCACTCCCAGACTCTGTTCTGGTCTGATACAGTTACTTATGCTTTATTCTATTAAAAGCAAGAAAAGAATTCTGGAAACATTTTCCTTCCATTTCATCTCTCTTCTGCTTTCAACAGTTCCATATGTCAGAGGTGAATCTATTTTTGTTTTTGCTCTAATATACATTTTTTTACTTGAGACGGATTACTGAAGAAATACATTCTTATAGTATATTTCCCTTTTTCAAAAAAGGAAGAAAAATAGAGATATGGTCTTTCTTTGTTGCCAAGGCTGGTCTCCAACTCCTGGACTCAAGCTATCTTTTTGCCTAACCCTCTCAAAGTATTGGGATTATAAGTGTGAGCCATTGTGCCTGGCCAAGAGTATATTTCTCTTAAAAGCAAAAAAGCTTCATTTCTGTAAAATAAACAGGGAACATATGGGTTGAGAAAAAAATTATAGACAAATGTTTTATTTCATTTAGCCTAGGGATTTCCAAAAGTATGGACCTATGGCTGACCTTTTGATTTTTTAAATAGCATCATTGTTAGTTATTCAAAAATATGGATGGTGATGTGAATGGTAGAATAACATTTTTATTGGCAAAAGGCTGACACAATTCTGGACCTGTTTAGCTTAGCTCTATATTACTGTTAATTATTTCTGCATGGCATGTGCCCCTTGTGGAACAGTAAAGACTCAATTAAGTGAAAAACGCCTTCTCTATTGGTAATGTTAAAAACAGTCCATTTGACTCTAACTTTTATTCACTATCTAACGTATATTGAACGAGGATGAAAAAGACTGAAGATGTAAAAAGCATAGAAAACATGGTCTCAGAAAAATGCTTCAGGGTCTTCCCTTTTTTTAATGAAATTGAAATGTTTTAATGTAGCCCAGTACACTGTAACATCTGGACCCACCTTTCTCTCCAATAATATATTCTTATGTTCTTTTCTTCGCTCTCAAACTCTAGTCACACTGGCTTCCATTTCTTTTCATGAACATGCCAAGCTCTTACACACCTGGGCCTTCTCAAATGAGTGTGAACATTATTCCTGGCCTCTTATTTAGCTGCTTCCAGTCCCTTTGATCTTACATTGCAACACAGAGAAATTCCCCACTAGCATCAGAATAGATTCTAATCATTCTCTTCACTATTATCTTTGAATGTTACTCTATTTCAATTACAGCATTGTCATTTGTATTAATTTTATTATTTGCATGTCTACTTTGTTGCTTGTTTCCCTTCTCTGAGAGGTAAGTACAATGTAATAATTATGAGTGCAAGATAGGAATCATCCCAGTTTTACCACTTTCCAGCCATATAATCCTGGGAAAGTTATTAATTTCTCTGTGCCTCAGTTTCCTTATCTGCAAAATGGAGGCAACAAATAACTTCATAGAGTTGTGGAGACTAATGAATTAACAAAGGCAAAGCCTTTAAAACAGTATTTCACATATTATAAAATCTCAGCAAATGTAGCTATTATTATCAGTAGCTAAAGTATTAGACAGATATTTAAGATTAGATATTAGTTTCTAATATCTTAATGTCTGACACATATTAGTTATGCAATGCAATTCATAATTTTTTATTGAAAGAAAGAAATGAGTAAATATATAAGTAATAATCAAAGGGACAGGAGCAGTGGAAACACCTCTGACTTGACAATACAAACTTGTAGATACTAGGTTAGTTTCTACCATTTTCTCTGTAACTTGGGGTAAAATACATAACCTTCTTTCACATCAGTTTCCTAATAAATAAATAATATATTTAGACTAGATAACTGCTTATAAACCTTCCCATATAAATAGTTTATGATTATAAATTACTCAAGGTCACTGTGAGTTTAGCATTTTGCTCTCCTTACAATTTTAGAATTATCTGCAAGGACTTAAATCACCGGTTCTTTCCCAGTCTTACTGCGTATCTGAAGGATCTGTGATCATCTGAATTCTTCTCGAGATACTTAGAGTCCCTTATGATTAAATCCATTTGAAGAACTTTCTTCTGGAGGTTTATAAGGATCAATTTGTAGTAAGATAACACACAATGAACAAAACAACCAGTATTATTTTTCAAGTGACTATTATAGTTCAGTTTCTATCTCAGGTCCCTTGCATGTATTATATAATTAAATGCAACATTCCTAAAACACAGGCATTTTTATTCCCATTTTACGGATGATAAAACAGATCTCCATTTTATAGATGAAGAAATGTTGCATTTTACAGACGCAACATTCCTACCACATAGGCATTTTTATCCCCATTTTACAGATGATTAATACAGAAATGAATTAAGCAACTTGCTAAGGATAGTAAGTGAATTGAGCACTTTGAAATCTATGTTTTTGAATGAGCAAGTGATTGAGAAAAGGAAGAAATTTTAAAAAATGAACCACTTTCAATAAGAAAAATAGCTGATGAAAGCATACTTTTTTTTTTTTTTTTTTTTTGAGACGGAGTCTCGCTCTGCCGCCCAGGCTGGAGTGCAGTGGCCGGATCTCAGCTCACTACAAGCTCCGCCTCCTGGGTTCACGCCATTCTCCTGCCTCAGCCTCCCGAGTAGCTGGGACTACAGGCGCCCACCACGTCGCCCGGCTAGTTTTTTGTATTTTTAGTAGAGACGGGGTTTCACCATGTTAGCCAGGATGGTCTCGATCTCCTGACCTCGTGATCCGCCCGTCTCGGCCTCCCAAAGTGCTGGGATTACAGGCTTGAGCCACCGCGCCCGGCCCGAAAGCATACTTTCAAAGCATAGAAAATTTATTTGCAGTGAGTTGGAAGGCTCTCTGGACCCCTATTCTTCACTTCAACCAAACCTATTCCTTTGAGATGATTCTTGCAACTAATACTAGATTTTCTGTATCAGAATTCTAGGAGTGAAACACCCGTTTATTATTTTTAATGCACAGAGTAGGTGATTCTTATGCTCAATATAATTTGAGATACATTAATCTAATCATTTTGTTTCTTATTCTTTTTATTTTTTCCTACACTTCTTTCTCCCATGCAGCTTGATTGCACTTCCCTGTTTACCTGACTTGGAAGAAATACTTCATTATCTTAAAAGCTCTCTTGCCACTACATGTATTGAACATTTTGTCCATTCTCCTCTAGTTACATCATTTTACAAAAAGTTGAATCAATGTCACCAGCCATGTCTTGCTCCTATGCCTGACCTCATAGATGTCATTACATGAATCATCAGTTGGAAGAGTGGACCCTATTAGTAAGCTGTGGTCACCAACTCACCCGTATTCTCAGAAATACTTTATGTATTCTTAATCTATTCTCTTCTACTGTTTATAAATTTTAATGCAAAATATTTTCCATTCTCTATAAGCCTTTTCTGTCTCTACTAGCCTATTTTTTTTCCGCTGAAAGTGCTATGCTCGATCATGAACCTGAAACTCAGCCCACATTACTCCCTCTGCCTGGAGTGCCCAGCCTGCCCTTACTTTCCTAGATCATAGCTACCTAAATTTTGCATTCATTTTAAATATTTCCTCCACATTAAATATTTCCCGACATCTTCAGGTAGACTTAACTGCTTTGTTCTTTGAAATCTCATTAAGATTTCTATCATAACACCATATTTATCATCCAACCTGGGGCACTTTAGAAAGTGAAAGTATGCTAGTAAAAATTACATTAATCCCATAAGTGTAAATTGGAATTGTCCTGAGTAAATTGGAATGTGTGGTTCTTTTATCTGTAACTTTTGTGTATATGTCTACACGACTATCTTCTCCTATTAAGATGGACATTGATAGTTGCCATATTTACCATTTTATCCCCAGTTTCTAGCGTACTTCCTGGTTGGTTGAGCAATGAGTGAATGCACATTGAGCTCATAACAAGCATCAAAAGGAAAAAGAAATTACAGGGGTCTAGGCTCACTGTGAATCAGGTTGGTGAGGTTTTGTTTTTGTTTTTGTTTTTTCCAGTTCCTGTTCTGTTCATCCACTTTCTCGTCCTTTCCCTCTACTTTGGCATAGTACACATTCTGCTCATCCTTTCTCATTCTGTTTTT
The DNA here is from genome assembly GCF_000951035.1 of Colobus angolensis palliatus. Classification (NCBI taxonomy): domain Eukaryota; kingdom Metazoa; phylum Chordata; class Mammalia; order Primates; family Cercopithecidae; genus Colobus; species Colobus angolensis. Next base: position 10,552,664 of record NW_012120709.1, read on the forward strand.
TAATTTCCTCTCCTCTGAGCTTAGATCAGGAGTTGAAAAAGATATAACCATAGATAACTCATAAATGTCAAACAAAAATATTTTCTCCTGAGGTTTTTATAACATTGAGTATTTTCTTACTTTTGTTCTCCTTTGCCAAATATTTTGGAAGATCAAAGATGTCTTCCTCAAAATTGCTTTACCTAAACATCTTTGTTGCTTCAATTGCTTTAAAGCAAAATTGTCTAAAATCTGTTGATCTTGGTCTCCTAATGCATTGACAATCATGCCAAGCTCAGTGAATAATTATAAAATAACTTTTTCCCCTCTCTTTTCACGCTATAGTACCTTCCTCCTTTCACCCATTTGGCATGCTTTGAGTGCCCACTGAAGGTAGGAGACTGTTAAAGGTGCCAGGGATTCAGACAGGAATGAGACATCGGCTTTGCCCTCAATTATTACAATGAAGCAAGTAGCTGCTCCTGATGGTTTAAGCCACTCACCCCAAAACACTGCTTTAATCTATATTAGGCCTCACATTTCATGTGTTTCTCTTCCCACCCTCCCCACACATTAAAACATACCCATCATCTGGGCCATTTATAAAAAATTTCCATAAGTGACAGTAAACTCATGGTAATTACAAAGAATGCATTCGTTTAAAGGAAGGTAAGGTACTCTGACCAAAAGACTATACTAAACAATAGAGTAGCTGTCTGGTGATTGGGGGCTAAGAGGAGAGACAGAAGGAAGTGATTCCCAAGAGGTACAAGGAAGCTTTTAGGGATCATGAATATATTCATTATTGTGATTATGGTGATGTTGTCATAGGCATATACCTAAGTCAAAACATGATAAATTTTACAGTTTAAATACATCTAGGTATTGTATGTCAATTAGTTATCAATAAAGCTGTCAAAATACTGTGGCTTAAATAAGATGGCTGCTTATTTTTCTTTCATATAAAAATGTGTTGTGTAGTTTGTCATGGAAGTTCTCCTCCTGAGTTCATTCATGGACCCAGATTCCTTCCATCTTTCAGATTCTTCATCTCTGTAGGTGTTGTCTTCATCTGCAGTCAATATTATTTACCAGCTATATCTTCTGGCATACTCCATGAGAAGGAGGTAAAAACAAACTCCAGAATAAATGAGTCATCTTTAGTCATAGCTGACGTGGAAGTTGTATTTATGCATTCCAGTCATATTCTTTTTCCCAAATTTAATTATGTAGCCACACCCATCTGTAAAGAAAACTAGGAAATATGGACTCTAACCAGATGGTTTGTATTCAATTAAAACTATTAGAAAGTCAGAAAGAATGGAATTTCGGAAGACAAGTAGCAATCTTCCACAGTAACCTTATTTAGTGAGTCCATACTCTGTGCTAGCCCCTGTGCTGACTGCTTTATCATATTACCTAATTAGCTCTTTTTAACCCTTCTATGAGAAAGAGGCTATCATTGGCTTTACTTAACAGATGTATAAACCACATTGGGGCACAAAGTTTGCATACTGCATGATTTCATGGTCATTATTCATATAGACTATGTAATGAATTTTGCCCCTGGTGTTGTGCAATAGTTGGTCTTCACAACTGAATTCTGTGGCCTTCTCTGGGGCTTAGCAAAGTTTATGAACATTCCTAAATTACTTGCACAACTGGCAAATGGTAGAGCTGGGATTACAACCTCGAAGGGTGCAGAGCTTGTGTTCTTAGTGGCCATGCTAAATTGTGTGCTGATACATTAAACAGCGGCTGTGGCTTAATGTGTTAGCCCTCTCAGCCAAAAAATTGGGCCTTTATAGAGGAAAACTCTACTCACATGCTAGATCAGTGGTTGGCAATTTTTTTTCTGTAAAGAACCAGAGAGTAAATATTTTAGGTTTGTAGCCCATATGGTCTCTGTCACAGATATTCAACTCTACCATTGTAGCATGAAAGCATCCATAGACAATATGTAAATGAATGAGAATGGCTGAGATCCAGCGGAACTGTGTTTTCAAAACAGGCACTGGGCCAAATTTGGCTCACAGGAAGTATTCTATTGACTCCAGATTAGAAAGGAATTTTAAGCCAATTCAGGGTATATTAGGGCAGGTTGATATTTTGGGTATTCCTCATGTACATTGCAAATGACTTTTATCTACATGTGCCGCCATCTGGATTTACTGCTAACCCATAGGGAAATAGAAGCCGCAGGCTGGCATTTGAGCTGCTGCTCTGAGTCATTCTACTTTGCAGTCAAAGAGCTTGACTCTCAAATTTTAATTTCTAGATTTTAAATATTACCATGCAGAACCTGTTTTCTTTCTCTAAATATCAAGAGACTAGTGAAAGAAATTAAAATTCCACAGAGATTGAGATAATAGAAATTACTTTCCTATTTTTTTTTAATCAGGTGCCATTCCTTCAAGCATACCCTGCACTCTATCTCCTGAATTACTCATCATGTCTTCAGCAGACCATGCCCTCTCATGCTTCCGCCAGGCCATTGCATTGCCATTTCCTCAAATTAGACTCTTTCTCTCCTCTCTTCTTAGTCAATACACAACCATCTTTTAAGGACTAAGGCAAATAGCACTGCTACTCTGAAGCTTCTATTGCTTACCCTCTTCTTGCCCTTAACAGCAGATTACTTTTCCCTTATCTTTGCTTCTATAATAATTTTAATTTTATCATTGAGTTAACCATGCGTTTGTCTGTCCTCTTGATGAAGGGTTAACGTCTTTGAGAAGTAGAAATATGATTGTTCATTTTCATCTCTTTTACACCTGGGATGGTGTCTGGCATATAGTAAAAACACAGCCAATGCTGCTGAATAAATGAATGAATAATTTGTACTTAGCAATGTGCTGTTGTGTATTGGTGACATGGATGTAGTCATGATTGATAAATATTTATTAGATAATTTAATTAAACCACATGGGGCACAAATGTTGCTTCTATTCTAGATGAGATGCTATTCTTTACTAAAAGGGATTGAAATTTCAAGGGTTAGTAAATGATATGGTGAGTTCGTCACTTTCTTTCCCCTTTTTCAGTAAAAATTCTATATAAGGGGTCAATTTGCTTCACTGTTTAAAACCCATGAGTGGTTGCTCATTTCCACTCAGAATAAGAGCTAAACTCTTTAGCACAGTGGTTCTCAACATGGTTGCACATTAGTATCACCTGGGGAGCTATTGGGAGATGCCCAGTTCATGCTTGGGCACCAACTCAGACCAATTAAATCAGGAACTCTGGGAGGGGGATCCAAGCATCAGAATAGTTTGATGCTCCCTAGGTAATTACAATAGGCAGCAAAGGCTGAGAACCACTTAGCATAACCTGCAGTTATAGTTCTCACATGTGGTTGTTCCCATGATAAAAACTTTACATTTTAACTCTAATGTATTTGGAAGCAACCTTATCTACTTATTCTCACAGGGATCATTGGATATTGTGAGGCAATATAGATGGTAGATGGGCAAGAGTGGAAGATAAGTGGACCAGTTAGGTGGCTTTTGATAGAGTCAGTTATAATTGTAATAGTCAATGAATCTAGGAAAAAAACATTCTATACTTAATTCCCAGTTACTCATATAATTCAGTTAATGAGACAAGGTCACTTTCAGAGCACTACAGTAAATTGCAGTTTTATTGTACATATATGTCACATTTGTTTTGCTATATATTACTTTTAAATGTTTGAAGGACCAGGCGTCAAAAGTTTTACGTAATTCTGTCTGACTTGCAAACATCTCACATATGTAATCTGAGATAGCCACTGACTTGTAAATGTTTATAGTGCATTTTAAAGCATATAAAACGTAATAGGATTTTGAATAATCACTTTCATTTAAAATTTCAGTAGTTAATATGCACACAAATTAAAGTTTATTAAGAAGATAAATGCCTAATGAGCAGTGGGGCAAAATAAAGTGTTGCTGAATTAAGAAAGAAGCATTTTTATTACACATTTCATTATATTTCAGTGCTGTTGTGTAACTTTTGCACTTCAGTGCTTCCATCAGGTCTTCCAAATTCTTAAAAGCCTGCCAAGCTGTGCCATGTACCTGCTTCATGTTCTTCTGTCCAAACCTAAATGAAGCTTTCTTTGACTGAAACCCCATCGTGGGATATTGAATATACCACCCATTTATTCACTAAGCAAATATCTATTGATCACCTACTTTGTGTGCTACACTGTAGTAGATCCTGCCATTGATAAAATTAGCATAATCTCTTCCTTAATTGAAAATGGAAGCTAAAGGATCTGCAATCCAGTAAATTCATGCATTCAACAAACATTTATTGAGCCTCTACAGTATTCAAAGCATTTTTCTAAGAGTTTGGAGACTCGACATTGAATGTAACATGGGGAAAAAAGACTGAGGTCAAATGACATGATGACAGAGTGAAAGCAAGTATGTGAATTAGTGGTCTATAAAGTCAAAGGTGTTATGTATCATAAGGCACAAGTAGATTAAGTGCTATGGGAGAACAGAGAAGGGAGAGATTGCATCAACTAGAGGGTTGCAAGGAACCAAGGACTTCACGAAGGGTAAGACATTGTATATGGACCCTGAAGCACGTAAAAGATTGTGTATCCAAAAATAAATGAAAACATGTTTTTTTTCTAAAGCACTTACACGAGCAAAGACAAGAAGGTAGAAAAGCACAGAATTAAAGTATAACTGTGTATAACTCTAACAAAAACGTGTGACTCAAAATGCAGTTTTTCCTCACAGGCACAGTGCCTTTACTTGAGAAATAAGTCTATAGTGAACGACAGTCTCTTGGAAAGTTTGGCACTTCAAGAAAACGGACTCTGATTGCAAAATGGCCATCCTCCAAAACATGATATGTTCAGAATTAAGAAAAACCTGCTCCATCTCTCTCAACTTGTCAGTTGATAAGTCTACGTTTGCTTCATTTTGAGTTGCTTACCGTAACCTAATAATTCTCTTGCAGTGAGTTGTTTTCCATTTTTGGATTCTTGCCCTTCTTTTCATTTTTGACTATATCCTTCAGTATTGTAGTTATCCTTTAAGACAAGTCAGTCTTCTATTTGCTTTTGTACTGTATAGTTAGCCTTACCTGCAGCAGTGAACTGGAGTGCTGAATTGGTGTAATTGTGCAGCATTCCACACAGAGCTTATAGCTGGAACGTGTTGGACCTCCAGGTAATCATACTAGCTACCTTTGCAGCATTTTCTATGTGCCAGGCACTCTATAGCAAACCAGACATCCATGACTTAACATATTTAATCCTCATCTTGGCCAGGTGAAATAAATACTGCTATTTTCCTCATTTTGCAAAGTAGAACATTAAGCCTCAGGCAGATTAAATGTCTTTGCCTTAGTCACACAATTATCAAAAGATTAAACTGAATTCCAAATCTAGGTCCATCAAAAGACAATGCTCAGATCCATGCATTATGCCATTTCTCATAAGACTGAAAACACTGTTCAAAGCTCCACTCATTGCCTCAGTCCATCTTCAGGTTTAGTGCTAATGGTGCCCAGCCTCCCTTATGGATACAAGACTTTGATGAACTGCCATAGCTGTTCTATCTGGATTCAGCATCTCTTAAGCAGCAGAATTAAACAGATAGTCTTTAGGGCAATGAACCATTGGGAAGAAGTTTAAACTCTCATCAACAAATTGCTGGCCTGGTTGTGTACGAAGCACAATATTCTGGCAAATTCCACAGCAGCAATTGCATGAAGCTCTGGAGCACAGCGATCTCAGCAAGGTGAAACCTGAGGTCTGAGGGAAGGGGCACATTGTACACACCTGGAAACATGATAGCAGTGAACCCCTAGACAAATGACAGGTGGAACAAGTCCATAGATCCATGAAGAAAGAGATTGTACAATACTGGCACTTTGCTTTTCTGGGTGTAAAATAATAGTATTGCAAATAGAGGACTGATTAATACCTACAGAGAACATTAATAAGGAGCTATAAGAGGAAAAGAGACTAAGTCCTGGGGATCATACTCAGAGGAAGACCTTGGCTTGGGATGCAGCATCCTGGGCCAGTGTGCAAAGGAAGAACATTTGGTGAGCAATTCTGCTTTGCCATTTCCTCGGGTTCCACTCTGCTGGGTATCATGCAATCAGATTGCTCTCTGTGGCAAGCTGATTTCAAAAAGCCCAGTCAGGGTTCTACCATTTCCAATCAATTTCTGAAGAACTTTAAGTGGCTTTAGCCTGCCACATCTTGGCAGGCTTTTAAGAACTATATTCCTTAACAATACAGTTAAGGAAAGAAAAGTTATAGAAAACGAAAAAATAAAATGTTTCCTTGGGAACATATTTTAAGACTCTGAGCAGTCAGAATAATCATGAAGACATCAGCATTTCCACGTCAAAGAGCAATTCAGAGTTAATGAAGGAAATACTGGCACATGTTTGCACTGCAATTTTATTTAACTGAGCTAACAACTGTTTATGTATGAATGCAGTGAGGTCAGTCTTAAATTCATGTGAAATTTGGCTGTGAGCGGTGGCTCATGCCTGTTATCCCAGCAATTTGGGCAGATCACCTGAGGTAAAGAGTTTGAGACCAACTTGGCCAACATGGTGAAACCCTGTCTCTATTAAAAATTCAAAAATTAGCCGGGCATGGTGGTACACACCTATGGTCCCAGCTACTCAGGAGGCTGAGGCAGGAGGACAGCTTGAACCCAGGAGGTGGAGGTTGCAGTGAGCTTAGATGTTGCCACTGTACTCCAGCCTGGGCCACAGAGTGAGATCCTGTCTCAAAATAATAAATAAATAAATAACTTAAAAATTCATGTGAAATTCAAGACTGAAGGAAAGTAAAGACCTGGTAAAAATGTTTTTGTTTTTAATTCCTAGAAAACAATATTTAACAATCCCAAATTGTTTTAATAAAGTATTAATGAATTTATAATACCAACATATTCATATTCAATACCTAAATATAGGAAAAATGTTTATGTGTTTAAGGATATAAATGGGTTACCACAAAATGCTGTTATTTTCTAATAGGATAATTGAAGACCATTTAAGCAGATAAACTGGTTAGGTAATGACTTGGACTGAAGTGATTCTGATTGTTTTTATGACTACCGCTAACGCAATTCTATGTTTAATATAAAATAATTATTATTTGATAACATATCAATAAGTTCTAGGATGAGGTTATTCACAGGTTATTAGGTCTTTATGCAGGTAAAATTTTGTCATTTTATTCTTTGTAAGAACACACAGGATATCTTAAATGTATTCATTCTAGAAGTATAGAAATTGAGAACTTCAGAGATCTTAGAGAATGATACTACAGTGAACAAGACAGAGATTTGAGCCTCAAGGTTTAAAATATAGTGAAAAATATGGACAAGAAAAGAGAATAGACAGCACATGTTTTGGGCATCTAACATTACTGAGACATCTAACTGAGCAAATGGGGTAGAGATGACTGTCAGATATAGTTCAACATCAATGGGCTAGGAATTAGATTGGTTTCGGTAAAAAAATGTGCTAGAATTCTGGTATGTACTAAACAGGAAAAATATACTTATTCATTCATTAATAATGGCTTTATTTTTCTGACCAGCATCTCTCCAGTTTGAAGGAGATGGCAAAATGCTGCCCTTGCATAACATCAGAAGGTCCCTAATGTCTGCCTTGAAGAGCTCTTGACAGTAGCAGCAGTGAACTACAGGCTAGTGGAAAGATATTAACCTACTACTTCCTTCCTCCTTCTGATCCTCCTTCTGAATTCTTTCCTATGTTATATTATTTAGTTTGAGTTTTTATCGTAATGAAATGGGGCATGTCAGGGTCATGAAAATCCTCAGCAGTTATAGCATAAACATTGGTGAACCACTGTATTTACAACAATTTGATTCATATTTTCTCTATATACATTGCCTATGGAAGGGTATTTATGCATTTTTACTTTTAGCAAATGGGAATTACATATCACATTTGATTACTATTAGATGTGGTAATCAATTCAACCCATACATCAGAGAAATGTATTCTACTCTCTGCTTAATAATTATCCCTTGGTCTTAGAAAGGAGCAAGCTAAAATATAAGATGCATGAATAAAAATAAACAGCATGAGACTGGGCACGGTGGCTCGTGTCTATAATCTTACCACTTTGGGAGGCCAAGGCAGGAGGATTGCTTGAGCCCAGGAGTTTGAGACGAGCCTGGGCAACACAGTGAGACCCAGTCTCTACTAAATAAATATATAAATACATAATTTAAAAAATATTAGCCAGGTATGGTGAGTCATGTCTATGGTCTCAGCTACTAGGGAGACTGAGGGAGGAAGATAGGTTAAGCTGGGGAAATTGAAACTGCAGTGAGCTATGATCACACCACTGTTATCTTGTCCGGGAGACACAGTGAGACCCTGTCTCAAAGCAAAATAATAATAAATAAATAAATAGCTAGCATGAAAGCAACAGTATTGTTTGTTCCATCTGTGTTACTCATAATAACAATGAGAAATACAAGACACCAATAATGCATGCAAAGCTATTTTGATTTTGCATCCTAATTATTTTCAGTGCTGCATAACTCATTAATAATGGACAACTGGTGTAAAACATTCAAAAGACTCTACCATTGTTTATATTTGGATCATAAGCTCTAAAATTCTTTGAATTGTGATTAAACAAGATAAAATTTATTTCTAAATGGTGTTCATTTAAAAACAAGATCAAAAGGCATATATGCAAAATGAGCCCATGTAAGTAGGAGAATGTCAAAACAATTTTTTTTCCGAGAAGAATAAGCATATATAAATTATTTGGCTGAATAGAAATCTACAAGTTATTATCTTTTAAGTCAAAGAATTGAGGAAAAATGCAAAACCAGAGGACAGCACTTCAAATAAATTAATTCAATTTAATTCAAATTATATATTAAATATGTATTATGCACTCAGCGCTGAGCTCATGTCAACACTTCTCTCTGTCACTGGTTTGGGTGGTTTGGTTTAAAAAGGCCCTACTTCTTCACAGCAGTCTCCTGCTTTGCAAAATGCAGGAGAGATACTGAGAATAATTTGTTGTTGAAGTTCATGGAGAAACTCAAAATAACTGTAAACAACTGTATTGAAAACTAGAAAAATATAATAATAAAAAAACAAATTAGAATGTTCCTTAGTGATACAGTTTTCTACTGAGGTGAAACTACTGTGGTCAGGGTAAATCTACCTAAATATTTCCACATCAAGAAAGCATGAGAACTTAAAAGAACTTCAGAGTCTACCACTGAAGCAAAAATGCCCTGGCATAGATCATTTTTTCCTTTCATTAGTTAATACAATCTGTTTAATTGGAGTATCATGCTCTTTGATTTAGGCTGCATTTTGTGCATTAATAGGTATTAAAAATCTCGGGTGAATCTCTTCCAGAACTCAGTAGACACTCAAGAAGATTAAAAGCCAGATAGGAAGGAATGGGGCACAAAAGCAAGGATAGGGCAAAGAAAAATGGTTCAAGGCAATTGCTCCGGAAGCCTGAGTTTAATTTTATTGGAGATATTCCTTTTAGTGTGCTGGGAGATACCCTTCATTTAAAGGGCAGTGATTGAGTGACGATTGGGCCACTTACTGTGATTTTTCCTTATGAAAGTCCTTTGCTGAAATTAGGGAAAACATTTGCTTTTCACAAGAGAGGTATGTTATTTCTTGAAACTTTTGCAGAAATAAAACGTAAGTAATCTGACATTAAGAAACTGAGCTTTCTTTTCTGAGTTTCTGGTTTACCATGGATGCCTTAAAAAATGGGCCCATGTTTTTAAATAAAACACACTCATCTTCTAGTATACCATGGACACCTTTAAAAATGGGCCAATGTTTTTAAATAGCACACACACACACACATTTTCTTGTCACTTATTAATTAGTTTAACAAATACGTTAAGTGCCCCTTCTGGGCCTGGTACTGAGTCAGGCCCTGAAATCAGGGGTGAGCAAGCAGACATGTGGCTCTGACGGAATGAAAATCTGCTACTGCACTCTGGTTAAATGTTCTTGTCCTGGGTTAGTCACAAGCCCACACTTGTATTTGTTTTCTTCCTATTCATGTTAAAATTTCCTTCTAAATCAATCTGGTTCTTACATAATTTATTTTAACACTGGTTGTCTGTCAACAGAGTTTCTTCAAAAACAATTTCATTGGGAAAATGGAACTAACAGGGTATGGTTTAATTTCCCAAGTCTCAGTGGAAAATTAAACTGAATGTACCCCGATTCTACTCCTGAGTTTATTTCTCTGGCTGATCTATAAACTCTGCTGTAAGGTAGAATTACTTACTTATGGATCAATAATAAAGTTCAAGAAAGACGGATGTTAATGAAACGGCTGAATATAAAACACTCTGGAAACCTCAATAATGTTGTAAATGTGAATAAAAATATCATATTTTGTGGTGAAGTCTATAAGCAAAAGGAATTGATACAGAGTGCATTTTTACGTGATCGTTATAAGCTCTACATATTGACAGACAGTGTTCAATGTCAGTCAGTTCTTAGAAACATTCTCTTAGCATATTTTATTACTATTACAAAATAGAATGTTAAAAATCCTTAAGAGAAATTATACCTTTGCCTTTTGTTGGATACTATTAATGCATCCTGACATGGATGGGTCTTGAAAATGCCCAAAGTATTAAAAGCCCTCTGTATATAAATGAGGATATTCAGACTGAGACTGATTAAAAAATGTGCATATCTGAATGAGGTGTGGCAAAGTGGTACCCAGTCATTAATCCTTTCTCATTTCTTTGATTCCCAGTAACTTAAGCTCAGCTGTCCCCAAGAGCCTTTTCCAGAGCTAAAACCATGAGTCCCAGGGATCACTGAGAGAGACTGTCTTAAGTTCAGTTCTCTAAAAGCAGACCCTGAGAAAATGGTTTGGGTATAAATAGTTTATTTGGAATGTGATTTCTGAAAGTACCAAAAGGGTAGTCGGCAAGTGAATCAGAGAAAGGGACAAGGTCAGCAAAGTGGATGTTATCTAGTGGGTGACCCCTGTGGGCAACTGGGCTCAATTCTACTGGGGACTTGGGGGAGATAGGACAGATCATGCCTCATGGTTACCCAACCAAACGATGAAAAAGTTGGCATTTTTTTCCTCTAACAGCCCAACCGTCATTGATTTGATGACTGTTTGTAGGACAATTTTCTGGCACTTCTGGCTTGTGTGCAGGCCAAGCATGCTCCCTCAGCCATAAAAATAGAAATAGCCTTAAGTAATTGCAGTAGGAAGGCTTCATCCTTTAGAGGTGAGTTCTGAGGGGGATATGAGCAGTAATGTCTGCTATGGAGGCATCATGTAGCTATTTGTTCAGTAAGGTATAATGGAAAAAGAACAGATTAGAGCTGGATAGACCTGGGTTTAAATCTTGATTTATTTGCCTATCAGTTATGTGACCTTAGTAAAAGTTTTAAACTCCTTTTGCCTCAGTTTCTTTGTTTATACACAAAGACAATGCCTGCATTGAAGGGTAGTTGTAAAGATTAAATGGGACTATGGATACACAGGTTAACACAGAGTTAGGCACTCATTAGTGCCTAATTAGTAGAAGCTTGTTGTTTATTTATTAATATAGTAAATATTTAATAAGTACCTATGAAGTTCCAGGTCTGTGGTAGATGTGAAAGACAGAGAGGTGAATGAAAGCTGTGTCAATCAAGTAGGTTATGTTCCACTGTGGAAGATATACAATGGATAAACATATGAATATTTAACCTGCTATTATTCTAAAGACCTTTTCTTGTGCCCTTAGCAGAAAATACTACTACTACTCACCCATACCTCTCTACACTTTTTAGGACACTTTTTTTTTTTTTTGCTAGGCCCTCCCCTTACCTCTTGCTGGGGCTTGATGATGCCTCTCTGCTGCTCAAGACCTCTCCAAAATCCCACCCCTCACAGAGCAGTTCTTCCAGAGCAATGTCCCTAAAGCAGAGTTCTCTCCACCCTCCCTTCTATCAAAATATGTAAAGTGTGATTTATTGTTTAGGAAAAAATTTTCAGCTTATTTATCCAATCAGAAGAGTTTGGATATTCTAACTAAGGTGTCAATAGATTATATGGATTAATGCATTACCTTTTCTACAGAATTTTTTGTCTTTAGAATTTCCAGTTAGTAGTAGGGGCTATTTTTTAATTTTTTAAATTTCAAAATGGTTTTTAGAAATTTTTATTCTGTGGGTATATAGTCATTGTATATATTTATGAGATACATGAGATAGTTTGACACAGGAACGTAATGTGTCATAATAACATAGTGGTAAATGGGGTATCTATCAACTCGAGCATTTATCCTTTGTGTTACAAACAATCCAATTATATTATTTTAGTTATTTTAAAATGTATGATTAAAATGTTATTGAATACATTTACCCTATCGTGTTCTCAAATACTAGGTATTATTCATTTTTTTCTATTTTTTGTACCCTTTCACCATCCCCACCTCCTCCAAACCCTCCCACTACCCTTCACAGCCTCTGCTAACTATAGTTCTACTCTCTATATCCCTGAGTTCACTTGTTTTAAATTTTAGCTCCCATAAATAAGTGAGAACATGTGAAGTTTGTTTTTATGTGTCTTATTTATTTCACTTAATAGAATGACCTCCAGTTCCATCCATGTTGTTGCAAATGACAGAATCTCATTCTTTTTATGGTTAAATAGTACTCCACTGTGTATAAGTACCACATTTTCTTTATCCATACATCTATTGATGGATACTTAGGTTGCTTCCAAATCTTGGCTATTGTGAATAGTGCTACAACAAACATGGGAGTGCAGATACCTTTTCAATATATTGATTACCTTTCTTTGGGGTATACACCTAGTAGTGGGACTGCTGGTTCATATGATAGTTTTTTTAGTTTTTTGAGAAACCTCCAAACTGTTCTCCATAGTGGTTGTACTAATTTCCATTCCCACTAACAGTGTTTGTGGGTTTCCTTTCTCCACATCCTTATCAGCATTTGTTATTGCCTGTCTTGTGGATATAATCCATTTTAATTTGGGTGAGATGATATCTCTTTGTAGTTTTGATTTGCCTTTCTCTGAAGATCAGTGTGATGGTGAGGACTTTTCCACAAACCTGTTTTGCCATTTGCATGACTTCTTTTGATAAATGTCTATTTAGATGTTTTGCCAATTTTTAATCACATTAGGTATTTTTCTATATAGTTGTTTGAACTCCTTGTATGTTCTAATTATTAATCCCTTGTCAGATGAGTAGTTTGCGATCATTTCTTCCTATTTTGTGGGCTGTCTTTTCACTTTGTTGATTGTTTCCTTTGCTGTGCAGAAGCTTTTTAACTCGATGTGAAGCCTTTTGTTCATTTTTACTTTGATGCCTGAACTTGTGGGGTATTACTCCATAAATCTTTACCTAATCCAATGTCCTGGGAATTTTCCAGAAAGTTTTCAGATCGTAGTTTTGTAATTTGAGGTCTTAGATGTCTTTAATCCATTTTAATTTGATTTTTGTATATGGCAAGATATAGGGCTCTAGTTTCATCCTTCTGCATATGGATATCTAATTTTCCCAGCACCATTTATTGAAGAGATTGCCTTTTCCTCGGTGTATTTTCTTGGAACCTTTGTCAAAAAAATGAGTTCGCTGTAGGTGTGTGGATTTGTTACTGGGTTCTCTATTCTGTTCCATTGGTCTATGTGTCTGTTTTTTATTCCAGTACCATGCTATTTTGGTTATTATAGCTCCATAATATAACTTGAAGTCAGGTAATGTGTTTCCTTCAATTTTGTTCTTTTTGCTTAGGATAGCTTTGGGTATTCTGGGTCTTTTGTGGTTTCATATACATTTAGAATTGTTTTCTTTCTATTTCTGTGAAGAATGTCATTGGTATTTTGATAGAGATTTCATTGGATCTGTAGATTGCTTTGGGAGGTATAGGCATTTTAATAATATTGACTCTTCCAGTCCATGAACATAAAATATCTCCACTTTTGTGTGTCCTTTTCAATTTCTTTCATCAGTGCTTTATAATTTTCATTATAGAGATCTTTCACTTCTTTGGTTTAATTCATTCCTAGCTATTTAATTTTATTTTTGGCTATGGTAAATGGGATTACTTTTTTATTTCTTTTTCAGGTTGTCCTGTATCTATTGTTGGATACTGAAATGCTACTGATTTTTGAATGTTGATTTTTTTTTATTATAGATTAAGTTCTGGGGTACATGAGCACACTGTGCAGGTTTGTTACAGAGGTACACATGTGCCATGTCGGTTTGCTGTACCCATCAACTCATTATTTATATTAAGTATTTCTCCTAATACTATCCTTTCCCGAGCCCCTCATGCCCTGACAGGCCCCAGTGGTGATATTCCGCTCCCTATGACTATGTGTTCTCATTGTTCAATTCCCACTTATGAATGAGAACATGCGGTGTTTGGTTTTCTCTTCTTGTGTTACGCTCAAAATCACACAACCACATGGAAACTGAACAACCTGCTCCTGAATGACTACTGGCTAAATGAAGGCAGAAATAAAGATGTTCTTTGAAATCAATGACAACAAAGGCACAATGTACCAGAATCTCTGGGACACATTTAAAGTAAAGTGTAGAGAGAAATTTATAGCACTAAAGGCCCACAAGAGAAAGCATGAAAGATCTAAAATTGACACCCTAACATCACAATTAAAAGAACTAGAGAAGAAAGAGCAAACACATTCAAAAGCTAGAAGAAGACAAGAAATAACTAAGATCAGAGCAGAACTGAAGGAGATAGAGACACACACACAAAAAAAAACCCTTCAAAAAATCAATGAATACAGGAGCTGGTTTTTCGAAAAGATCAACAAAATAGATAGATAGATAGATAGATAGATAGATAGATAGATAGATAGATAGATAGCCAGACAAATAAAGAAGAGAGAAGAATCAAATAAATGCAATAAAAAATAATAAAGGGGATATCACCACTGATCCCACAGAAATATCAACTACCATCAGAGAATACTAAAACACCTCTATACAAATAAACAAGAAAATCTAGAAGAAATGAATAAATTCCTGGACACATACACCCTCCCATGGCTAAACCAGGAAGAAGTCGAATCTCTGAATAGACCAATAACAGGTTCTGAAATTGAGGTAATAATTAATAGCCTACTAACCAAAAAAAGTCCAGGACCAGACAGATTCACAGCTGAATTCTACCAGAGGTACAAAGAGGAGCTGGTACCCTTCCTTCTGAAACTATTCCAATTAATAGAAAAAGAATGAATCCTCCCTAACTCATTTTATGAGGACAGCCTCATCCTGATACAAAAACCTGGCAGAAACACACACACAAATGAAAATTTTAGACCAATATCCCTGACAAACATTGATGCAAAAATCCTCAGTGAAATACTGGCAAACTGAGTCCAGCAGCACATCAAAAAGCTTATCCACCACAATCAAGTTGTCTTCATCCCTGGGATGCAATGTTGGTTCAACGTATGCAAATCAATAAATGTAATCCATCACATAAACAGAACAACAACAAAAACCATGATTATCTCAATAGATGCAGAAAAGACCTTTGACAAAATTCAACAGCCCTTCATGCTAACAATTCAATAAACTAGGAATTGATGGAATGTATCTCAAATAAAAAGAGCTATTTATGACAAAGCCACAGCCAATATCATACTGAATGGGCAAAAACTGGAAGCATTCCCTTTGAAAACCGGCACAAGACAAGAATGCCCTTTCTCAGCACTCCTATTCAACATAGTATTGGAAGTTTTGGCCAGGGCAATCAGGCAAGACAGAGAAATAAAGGGCATTCAATTAGGAAAAAAAGATAGTCAAATGTCTCTGTTTGCAGATGACATGATTGTATATGTAGAAAACCCCATTGTCTCAGCCCCAAAACTCCTTAAGCTGACAAGCAACTTCAGCAAAGTCTCAGGATACAAAATCAATGTGCAAAAATCAAACATAACTATATACCAATACCAGACAGAGAACCAAATCGTGAGTGAACTCCCATTCACAACTGCTACAAAGAGAATAAAATACCTAGGAATCCAACTTACAAGGAATGTAAAGGACCTCTTCAAGGAGAACTACAAACTACTACTCAAGGAAATAAAAGAGGACACAAACAAATGGAAGAACATTCCATGCTCATGAAAAGGAAGAATCAATATCATGAAAATGGCAATACTACCCAAAGTAACTTATAGATTCAATGCTATCTCCATCAAGCTACCACTGACTTCCTTCACAGAACTGGAAAAAACTACTTTAAATTTAATATGGAAACAAAAAGAAGCCCTCAAAGCCAAGACAATCGTGGGCAAGAAGAACAAAGCTGGAGGCATCACACTATCTGACTTCAAACTATAGTACAAGGCCACAGTAACCAAAGTAGCATGCTACTGGTACCAAAACAGACATATAGACCAATGGAGCAGAACAGAGGTCTCAGAAATAACACCACACATCTACAAACATCTGATCTTTGACAAACCTGACAAAAATAAGCAATGGGGAAAGGATTCCCTATTTAATAAATGGTGCTGGGAAAACTGGCTAGCCATATGCAGAAAGCTGAAACTGGATCCCTTCCTTACACTTTATACAAAAATTAACTCAAGGTGGATTAAAGACTTAAACGTCAGACCTAAAACCATAAAAACCCTAGAAGAAAACTTAACCAATACCATTTAGGACACAGGCGTGGGCAAATACTTCATGACTAAAACACCAAAAGCAATGGCTACAAAAGCCAAAATAGACAAATGGGATCTATTTGGATGTTGATTTTATATTCTGCAACTTTATTGAATCCGTTTATTAGTTTTAATAGGTTTTTTGATGGAATCTTTACTTTTCCCCAAATATAAGATGATATTATCAGCAAATAACAATAATTTGATGTCTTTCTTTCCAATTTGGATGCCCTTCAAATCTTTCTGTTGTCTGATTGTTGTAGCTAGGACTTCCAGTACTATGTTAAATAACACTGGTGAAAATGGGCATCCTTATTGTGTTCTAGAACTTACAGAAAAGGCTTTCAGGTTTTCCCTAGCCATATGATACTAACTTTGGGTCTGTCATATATGGTTTTTATTAAGATGGAGTATGTTCCTTCTGTACTCATTTTTTTTGTTGTTATTTTGAGACAGGGTCTTGCTCTGTCAGCTAGGCTGAAGTGCAGTGGTGCATCATGGCTCACTGCAGCCTCAACCTTCCATGATCAGGTAATCATGCTGCCTCCAACTGCTGAGTGGCTGAGACCAGAGGCACAGGCTACCATGTTGAGCTAGTATTTATTTATTTTTATTTTTTGGTGGAAATGAGGTCTTGCCATGTTGCCTACCTAGGCTGGTCTCAAACTCCTGTGCTCAAGCAGTCCTCTCACTTCAGCCTCCCAAAGTGCTGTGACTACAGGCATATACCCTGCTTTCTTAGCATTTTTATTGTGAAGGAATGTTGGCTTTTATCCAATGCTTCTTTAGCATCAGCGGAAATTATAATTTTTTTTGTCTTTTGTATCATTGAGAGGATATACCACATTGCTGATTTATGTACGTTGAACTGTCCTTGCCATTTGGGGTAAATCCCATTTGGTCATGATGAAAGATCTTTATAATGTGTTGATGAATTCAGTTTGCTAATATTTTGTGGAGGATTTTTGCATCAATATTCACCAGTGATATTGGCCTATAGCTTTTTTTTTTTTTTTTTTTTTTTGATGTGCCTTATTCTGGTTTAGGTATCAGGTAATACTGCCCTCGTCAAGTGAGTTTGGAAGTATTCCCTCCCCCTCTATTTTTTGGAATACTTTCAGGAGGATTGGTATTAGTTCTTCTTTAAATATTTGATAGAAATCATTTCTGCTTTTATCTTTGTTATTTCTTTACTTCTCCTAATTTTGGATTTGGTTTGCTCTTGCTTTTCTAGTTCTTTAAGATGCTTTTTCAAGGTTATTTATTGAGAATTTTTCTTATCTTATGATGTAGGCACTTACAGTGATAAACTTTCCTCTTAGTACTACTTTCATAATATCTCATAGCTTTTGATATGTTGTAGTTCCATTATCATTTGTTTCAATAAATTTTTCAATTTACTTCTTACTCATTGACTCTCTGGTCATTCAGGAGCATATTGTTTAATTTTCATGTGCTTGTATAGTTTCCAAAATTTCTCTTGTTATTGATTTCTAATTTTATTTCATTGTGGTCAGAGAAGATGCTTGATATTATTTCATTTTTTTGGAGCATTTAAGACTTGTTTTGTTACCTAACAGATGTTCTATCCTTGAGAATGATCCATGTGCTGAGGAAAAAAATGTGTATTCTTTCAGACATTAGATGAAACGTTCTGTAAGTAACTATGAGGTCCATTTGGCCTATACTCCAGATTAAGTCCAATATTTCTTTGTTGGTTTTTTGTCTGGATGACCTGTCCAGTGCTGAAAGTGGGGTGTCAAAGTCTCCACCTATTATTGTACTGAGGTTTATCTCTCTCTTTAGCTCTAATAACATTCACTTTATATATCTGGGTGCTCAAGTGTTAGGTATGTATATATTTACCATTGTTATATCCTCTTGCTGAATTGATCCCTTTATCATTATATACTGACCTTGATTGTCTCTCCTTATAGTTTTTGTTTTGAAATCTATTTTATCTGACATAAGTATAACTATTCCTGCTATTTTTTGGTTTCCATTGTCATGGAATATATTTTTGCATCCCTTTATTTTCAGTCTATGTATATCTTTATAGGTGAAGTGCGTATCTTGTAGGCAACAGATCATTGGGTTATTTTTAAATCCATTCAGCCACTTTATGTCTTTTGATGGCCGAGATTAATCAATTTACATTGAATGTTATTACTGATAAGTAAGGAGTTATTTCTGTCATTTTGTTATTTGTTTTCTGGTTGTTCTGTGGTCTCTTCTTTCTTTTCATTCTGTCTTCTTTATAATGAAGGAGATATTCTCTGGTGATATGTTTTAATTTCTTGCTGTTTATTTTTTGTGTATCTGTTATTTTTTATATGAGCTTACCATGACACTTGAAAATACTATCTCATAACAGATTATTTTGAAGTGATGACAACACTGATTGCCTAAACAAATAAGCAAAAAGAAAACTAAAAAAATCTCTACACCTTCACTTCATTTTCCTGCTTTTTAAGTTTTTGTTGTTTCTATCTCTATATTCTTGTACTGTCTACATCTTATAAAGTTGTCATAGTTATTATTTTTGATTGGTCCATTTTTTGTCTTTCTACTTAAGATAGGAGTAGTTTACATATCACACTACAGTGTTATAATACTCTGCTTGTCTGTGTATTTATTAATGCCTGTGAATTTTGTACTTTCAGGTTTTTTTATTGTGTATTAACAATCTTTTATTTTAGATTGAATAACTCTCTTTAGCATTACTTGTAAGATAGGTCTGATGTTGATAAAACCCCCAGCTTTTGCTTTTCTTGGAAAATCTTTATGTCCCTTTCATGCTTAAAGGATATGTTAGGAAGATATACTCTGCTAGGGTAATTTTTTTTTTTCCATATGTCATGCAACTTTCTCCTGGCCTGTAAGGTTTTCACTGAAGAGTCTATAGCCATATATATTGGAGCTCCATTGTGTTATTTGTTTCCATTTTCTTGCTGCTTTTGGGATTCTTTCTTTGTCCTTGACCTTTGTGAGTTTAATTATTAAATGTCTTGAGGTGGTTTTCTTTGGGTTAAATCTGCCTTGTGTTCTATAACCTTCTTGTACTTGAATATTAATATTCTTTGTGTTGGGAAGTTCTCTGTTACTATCCCTTTGAATAAACTCTCTATGCCTATTTCTTTATCCACCTCCTCTTTAATGTCAATAACTCTTAGATTTGCCCCTTTGAGGCTGTTTTCTAGATCTTGTAGACATGCTTCATTGTTTTCTATTTTTTTTCTTTTGTCTTCTCTGACTGTGTATTTTCAAGTAGCCTGTCTTCAAGCTCACTAATTCTTTTTTCTATGTGATCACTTCTGCTATTAAAAGACTCAATGTTTTCTTCATTATGTCAATTGCATTTTCCACTCTAGGATTTCTGCTTAATCCTTTCTAATTATTTCAATCTCTTAGTTAAATTTATTTGATAGATTTCTGAGTTACTTCTCTGTCTTATCTTGAATTTCACGGAGTTCCCTCAAAACAGCTATTTCAATTCTCCATCTGAAAAGTCACATATCCCTGTTTCTCCAGGATTGGTTGCGGACGCCTTGTTGAGATAATTTTATCAGTCATGTTTTCCTGGATGGTCTTGATGCTTGTGGATATTCATCAGCTTCTGAGCTTTGACAAGTTAGGTATTTATTACAGTGTTCTTAGTATGGACTTGTTTGTACCCATATTTCTTTGAAGGCTCTTCAGGTATTTGAAGGTATTTAGATGTTGCGATCTAATCCATGTCTGCATTAGGGGAAACCTCAACCTTAGTAAGTCCGTGGTTCATGAAGACTCACAGAGGAGTCTTGGTGGTTTTGGCTAAGATCTGGGAGAACTCCTGAATGGGAGACATACAGAAAAAAGTTCAGTCTAAAACCTTGCTCTTGTTTTACAAGTTTTGTGATTATGGGTATGTTTCTTTCACTATTTTCATCCTTAATTTTCTATGCCATCAAGACTACCTTATATACTGCATAGAGTTATTACAAAGACTAAACTTGGTCATGTAAGCCATTCAGATATTCTTCAACTTTGATTAAAAACAAAGTCAAATAAGCAGTTGATAGGACTTTTGTTTGCTAACACTTTGTTTCCTTGACAATTGTTTATACATGCTTCAAGTTGTGTCTTTCAAGCCATCATGACATTGTCAAAGCTGTTTCATGCTGTTGGCTTCAGCCTTCTAAAGCTGCAAAGCTGCCTATGGCCTCAATTACTCTGAGACTACTCAACTCTTTAGACTTAATAATATTACTGGAGTGGTCAGAAAATGACAGTCACTTTAGGAATGAGAAGGAACTCTTCTCTTCTCTGAGTTGGCTCAGTTGGAAAGGTCCAACGTCGGGGTGTCTTGGCTCCCAGATGTTAATTAATGTGTACCATCCATTACCCCTACTGTCACACATTTCTCCAAAATCATACTTCTTAACTTCTTTTATATCTTACACTCAAAAGATGGCAGATCCAGGATTCAAAGTCCAGTGTCACTTATAGAACCAGAACTCCTAAACACTCATCTCCACTTGCTTAACAGTTTGAATGGCCTCTCAGATGAGATATAGCACACAACCCAACCACAACCAAAAACTTGCCAGACCCTATGTCATGTTGGCATGTGATCGCAGGAGTACATGGTTCACTACTGGCCTCCAGTGTCATAGATAGAACCTCACCTCAACCTCTGTTTATACTTCACGAGTGTCCAGCTTTTGTTAGTCACTGCTGGGGCTCCAACTCTCAATTCAAACCATTTATTTTGCTATGTTCCTATTGTCTCCAGAAACATTCCCTGCTTCCATTCTTCAAATTAAAGTGACAAACTTCACCATCTTTACACTCATACCTCCTCCTTTCAAAGCTATAATTTTTGCATTCTTTATTTCTCTGCTTTGGGGAATATATTAAGTATTAAATTGAATATTAGATACATGAAAGAGCAAAACTGAGGCTCTGCCAATTATTTTCTTTTCCAGAATAATTCCAGGATGAAGTTCAGACATAAGGATGCATTGCTACTCTGAGGTAAAAGTTCCTACAAAATCTGGGGATAGTTTTGCTTGGTGGAGTTAATTTTAGAGGCACAGGTCAACTCCTTCATACAACCCAGGCACCAGCCACAAGAAACACATACAATGTCAAGGCAGCTACCATTTGGTTACCTTAGGGAAATTCTGTAGACTCTACTTCTCAAGTTCAACTTTGAGATTTTGGTCTTTGCTCTTCCCTTGTTTCCTCTCTTGAAGCTTTTAATTGTATGTCCCAAAGACTTTCACAGTAAGCCAATTTGGATTGATTGCTTAGATATTTGATTCACATCTTCTTAAATATACGGCCTCTTTGATCAGTCCCCTAGATCTCAATCACTATCCTGAGAGACTACCAGGGTAATAATAGCTACTGTCATTTTTTAATTGTCATATGTGACTATACGCCATGGACTGTTTGACCCACCATTCTCCTTGTTTATATCAACACTCGTCACTCAGTGACCCCCTTGCATCTTCACTCATTTTTGCCTTATCTCCTTGTCTCCTATTTCTCAGTGTAGGTCAGGAGATTTGGCAACCAAGTATTGTAGAGGTACGCAGGTTTGCTTTTCAATTAACATCTTGGAATAGATGATTTGAATTTTTAGACTTTCTTCACACTCTGACTATATCATCAAATAAAAGGTACTAATCCCATCCTTCCCCACTCAAGGGTGGTGTATAATTATTTTGGTCTAGTTCACCCATCACAGTATATGTTTAAAGAAAAGTTTTGATTTTCTAAACTAAGATTTTTGGTTCAGGAAATGGCTTATATATTTTCTTTGTTTTTCTCTCTCAAACTGGAGGGAGCCATACCAACCTCTATCTCCCGGTATTCTCCCCCAGCTTCCATTTACAGGGCTAATGACAAATTTGCCCCTCTTTAGAGAAGATCACGGTGACTTCCACAAAGAAGGCACTGTCTTTGAGGCTATGGGAGAGGTTGGGAGAAGAACAAGAACCGTGGGACACAGTTCTAGCCATAGAGAAATTTTCAATCTAATGAGGACAAAGAGGGAAAAAAGTTTCTGGGGTTCTAGGCAGCCTTAAGAGAGGAGTGTTCCTCCTCCACACCCCTAGTGGTGATAATGATAGAGGATATTTCAAATGATCCTTGAAAAATATGTAGGTAATGACAATTAATACAGATGGTATGTTGCTCGGTAAAAATTTAATTCCAGAAATGTGAAATCTCATGCCAAGCTCTTAGCTATTATTCTCTAATTCCTCTGCTGTTTAATAGGTAGAAAGAAAAAGAAAATTCTTCCAAGAACAAATCAGTGAAGACTGATTCAGAGTTCAGACTATACTCAGTTTGAAATGGACGATACAGCATTTGAAATTGCAAGAGATGGAACTAGAAAAAAAAATATTTGGGACTGATTATCAAAATCTTTGACCGGCTTAACAAGAAACTTGCAAATACTTTTACTTTAACTATTCCATCAAATTCTTATTGAGCATATACTAAGCATGAGACCTGAAGAATGTGTTAGCGAATGACAGTGTTAAGCAAGTGAGCATGGGAAAGTTTGGGAATAATTTTAATTGTTAGAAACAAAAAAACAAATTTGAGTGGATTGAAGAAACTAAGTGGAGAAAGTGACTTACTATTTTTTTAAAACATGAATAATCATGGAAATTGTAGAGATAGAAGAGTAGCTTGAGGAGGCTAGAGTGAAGACATTTGTGTGTAGGTGGGAATTTTGAGTGTGTGTTTGTAGACTACGAAGTAAGAGAAACTGGGAGGGATAAATTGCATAAATTAGAGTGAGAAAAATTTAAGGAACAATTTTACAGAAGTCTATGAATAGATTGAAGATTATACAGATGAGAAGGCTTAACCTTAGAACAGAGTAAGACTGTTTCTTTACTGAGATTGGAAGGAAGGTGGTAAAGATAAAACTAAAGTTATACTTTTAGATGGAGGAAAGTTGAGGACCTTTCTATTCAGTCACTGCTGTTTTTTAAATGAAAGAAACAAGTCATTTGCTGAAACTGGGAAGGGAAAGAATAGCGTGAGGGCCTGAGGACAGTTCATGACAATTTCTTTGGAGGCTAAAATTGGGGTTCAGTTAGGGATGTGCAAATGAACTGTTGAGACATATTTTGTGACCAGTTTCACAACTATAAGTAGATGTGAAAATCTCATAGTTCCATGAATACCACATTGACTGTGATGATAATTGAAAGAAAATAAAATCTTAATGACTTGTGAGCATGTGGAGCATTAGCACAAGGTGGTAAGACAAGTTCGTTATTTTTATCTTTCATAAGGACTGCAGACAAGCCAAGGTAGCCTGACAGCAAAAGAGAATGAAAGGTGTTATTATCTTGGAAAGTCAACGATGTGTAATAGGAGATGGGTTTGATTTTTTCTGCATTTGAATGCAGAGTGTAGGTTTTACAGGTTTGAGTTATGGAGTTTTATGTCAACGCAATATGGTTCTGCAAACTAGGAGGCTTTTAGGCAAATGACCTTAGGGTATTTCTTACTCAGCACTATTGACCAGTTGAAAACCACCAGAGTCATCAACCTTGCAAAGCAATTGCCTTTGCATTAAATACCGCATCTTTTTCTCTTCCTAGTTTTCCTTCATTTCTCCTTCCTTTCTGCCTTTTTGCTCCTGCTAATACAGGCAGAAATTCTTCTTACATTTTAGTTATGCTATTTAGTAATTGCTTAACCCACTAATGCCTACTAGATTATCAGCAGACATTTATATAGCTCTGCGGCTTTGTATTGTATAGCATCTCTAGACAGTAACATTCATAATCCATCAATAATTATCAAGTAAAAACTGAATGAAGAGCAATGCATACATTAAAGCACCAAAGTTTATACAACTATAATAAAACCAACCCCATTATGACAACTCTAATCCTAGTACATTGCTCATTGCTCATTCAAAGATGATAAAATATTAATGCTCAGCTCATATTTGGTGCACATTAGAAATATTCCAGAATTTCTGAAGGATTAATGTCATATAGCTTCTTTCTAGCAAGGATCTGGATTGATAAATCATCTGGTTGACATATAGAAAAAGACAGCAGAATTAAAATTTATTATAAAATGAAGTAGAGCTTGACTAACGACAGAGTAATAAAGAAAGGTGTTGAAGAACAATAGTTGGGGTTATTATGTTAAATATTATAAGGAATCAATGTCTTGCAAGGTGAAGGTTACAAACTTTAAGTTAAGAAGAAACATAGATTACTGGCCAGGAATTCCTTAAATTATATACAGTTAGATATTGCTGTTTTCACATTGAATTGCTGAGCCGATACTTTAACACCCACCAAGGTGATTCAACATTCTTTCTGTATTTTAGATTTTTCTCTAGGCTAGCCTATTAGACTTAGTGCCCTTCTTTTATAATAATTACTTTCTATTCCTGCTTTACAATTCTGAAATTAATAAATAATAACCTACATACAAAAAATTTTAAAAAATCAATATGCTGCCATAACTGTATCCTACAGTTGTCATTACTCAATATTTCAAGGGAAGTTTGTATTTTGCCTTATTGCAACAAGAGTTGTTTGTCATTTTGGAAAATCACAAAATCAAATCCAATAGAAATGCTGTGTATGGTATTTGAAAAGGCAAAACAACTGTAGCAGTCTGATTTTGAAATCACAAATAGATTCAAGCATTGGACTCCTTCAATATGTCTTCAAGTGTAGTCATGCAAGAATATTTACATATTGAAATCATATTACATTATATTAAAATATTCCCTTTTATTCTCCTTTGTATTATAATTAGAGCATTTCATTAATAAATTTTTGAAAATTTTTATGCAGATGGATTATTTATTAATTTCAATTTAGAATAGTAATGCAGGCCAGAAGTATCTCAAGAGTCAATTGGGACTGAATGATCTGCTTATATGATAATTCAAAGGATTCCATTTTTTGTGGACTGCTGGACTCATGGCCTTAGTTTCTGTAATGTTGGCATCTACATAGGATCATGCATAACATGTCCACTTGATTCCCCTAGAGCAAGTAATAAGACAGAGAGGAAGAAAGAGAAAATTAGAAGTGAGGTAGGGTGGATGGCGGCGGGGGGGTGGTGGGAGAGAGGAAGAGGGGGAGGGAGGGAGGGGGGAGAGAGAGAGAGAGAGAGAGAGAGAGAGAGAGAGACAGAGAGAGAACGCATGAGAAAGAACTGCCCACACCATGAAAGATGGGGGGAAAGTGCTAGAGATGGAAACTAAAGACTTTTTGTAATCTAATCTCACAAGTGACATCCCTTTCCCTCTGCCCCATTATTTTTACTAAATCCAACTCACTAAAACCAGCCCACACTCAGTGAAAGGAGATTACATAAGGCCAAGAAGCAGAAGGTGGACATCATTGGGGCCATCATAGGACCTGCATGCTACTACACATGTCTTCTGAGTTTTTTCAAGGCCTTTCCAGAAGAGAAGAGAATGGGGCCCATATCTTCTTTATCTTCTCAGTTACCTTACACACCTCAGGATCCCCTCTATTTGTCATTATTTTCTTTCCTCACATTTCAGTTCAATTCACACCAGCAAGCTCTTTTTAAAATAAATTTCTTTTCTGCCTTTCTCTTTCAAGTCTTTCATAATAGTCTTAAAAATTATCTCTCCATTTTGTTCCCTTATTTTTTCCATCTCTCTTCCAGATTTATAAAAGACATCACCCTGTTATAATTCATATATGTTGATAATAAGGAAAATAAAAGAATAACCTCATATTCTGAAGTCACATTCATATAAAGGAAATATAGCTGCACTCGCATATTACCATTTCACAAATTCCTTGAAAATTCTCTGAAGACCCCTTCAGAATCTGCAAATCATCATTACTTTCCTCATCCTTATCCAATCCAGCATACTCTTCTCTAAGCATTCTCTTTAGAAATAGATATCAAACATCTTACTTGATCTGTTTTGTTTTGTTTAATTTAGTTACTAGCATTGGAATAATTTCTTACATCTTGCAAGGAAAATATTCAATACTTGCTAAAAGAAACTTGGAGATATTAAGTAACTTAATCATATTTATAATCAAACGTACTGTAGTGGAATTAGTATTGCCGTAGCAGCCCAAAATCGTGAGGCCTAATTTCACTGCTGCCTATTACTGCTTCAAAATGGGGTCACTCTTTTGCACTGGCTACCTTACTCAAATATGGTGACATAGAACACCCAATGCAATAATTTACATGAAGCAGGTTTAAATTACAGATTGGCAATAAGGAAAAATAGAAGCCTACCACTTATTGCTAGCTGGTCCCTTGAACCTCAGAAAAGCTTACCAGCATGGATGAAGTCCCAACTGTGCATTTCTCACTTGCACCACAGCTGAGGGTCCCTTGAAAGATGCCTACATTGGGTTTTATACTATAGGGGAAGATGACATGCTGGGCTAAAGCATTGACGAACATTCTATTTCTAGGGAAAAAACAAACAGAAGCCAGGGCTTTGCTGGCCAGTCTCTTTCCACCTTAGGATGCTGTGTTCTTAGTACTTTAGTACTTTCTTTTTTTTTTTTTTGAGGCGTAGTCTCGCTGTGTCCCCCAGGCTGGAGTGCAGTGGTGTGATCTCCGCTCACTGCAAGCTCTGCCTCCTGGGTTCACACCACTCACCTGCCTCAGCCTCCCAAGTAGCTGGGACTACAGGCGCCCACCACCACTCCCAGCTAATTTTTTGTATTTTCAGTAGAGATGCGGTTTCACCCTGTTAGCCAGGATGATCTCGATCTCCTGACCTCGTGATCCATCCACCTCGGCCTCCCAAAGTGCTGGGATTACAGGGGTGAGCCACCACGCCCAGCAGTTCTTAATACTTTCTACAGTCATTCTTGAAAACTACAAGCAAGAATGGGAGAATTGGGTTGGTCCAAGGCCACCTGGAGAACTGTCCTGCACACATTACCTTGGACAAGTTACATTATCTTTGAGCCTGGATTTGATCACAAATATAAGGAAACCACAGACCTGCATAAACTCCTCAAGGGTTCTTTCCAAGATGGGTGAACAAACAGCTGTGATGATACTTTGGAAACTGCAGCATGTTAGACAATTTTAAGGGGTTACTATTATTTGCACCATTGTTTCTGTAGAGAATGGTCTTCCAAGGTCAATATAACATTCATGTCTACAAACCTGAGAAAAATTCATTTGCATATTGGGAATTTTCTGTATTTAAAACTTACATTTATATAGATATTATTGTCTGAGTAATTCATACATAAATCCTGATAAGGAAGTTGTCATGGAAATATTTTTACCCTAGTTACATTTACAATTTTTTTGCCTGAATTACTTTTAAAATTAGATTTGTATGCCTTGGAAACAGAGATGAAAGAGAAGTGGATTTAGAACAAATGTTAGTACAAAGGTTTGACTTCTGTATCACAAGGAATCTGCATAGTGCCGAGTATACAATAGGCAATGAACAAATGTCTTTCATGTAAGGCAGAACAAGTTTAAAGTCATGACTATATAGTATAGGAAATCTAATATGAAGTATAGGAGAGCTGTTGATTTCTTAGTGAGCTGAGCATCAACAACATCAACAACAAAATGTAGTAGTTAGGCACAGTGAGCTCTCAAGACAGCCTCCAATAAAAACAAATCAATACCAGTATTTGTTATGCTCCACTCTCCTCATATTTTGAATCAAATCACTTTTGAGTACCCAAGCACATGATGTGCTCTGTATATAATGGGGAGCTTTTATATGTTGTTCAGTACTGAGCTCCTCAAAATGCAGCTTTGCCAACAAAGTTAGCAGAAGGTACGTTGGGTGGTTCTGCAAAATCCTGCATAGTCATTTGTAAAAATTAACGTGCACAACTTTTAAAAATCTGGGCTAAAATTTTAAATACTTTTGATGTTACATATAAAATGCAAGTCTGATTTACTACTCACTTCTGAAAATTCATATTCCAGCTGGATACATTCTACAGGCAGAGATCAATGAATTAGAAATACTAGTCAAAATAGATGCTAAGAATTTGCCAGCATCATGCCCATTGATTACCACCATCATTATTGAGCATCTAATCAATAAAACAGTATGTTGTTCTGGTCCATGCAAATAGGCCTATTACCTGAAAATGAAAAATCCAAGATTAGTTTACAGACACATGATAAATATCAGAACGTTGGAGATAGATAAACTTATCTTTTAACAGATACATACTGAAGTGAGATTAAATCATCTGGAAGTTAACAGGCACAGGAAAATTTTAAAATTTCTCTCTTTTGTAGGAGTGCTCTTCCTTAGTGTGTTTCTTTTACATTTTCAACTCTTTCTCTCCCTTTAGCCATACATTAAATATTAATGTCTAAGTTCAATACCTAGCATTGTCTACTCTCTATATAATCTCTCAAATGCATTTCCATTGTTTAACTTCCATTTAAATGTTGATAATAGCAAAATTTCTAGATCTATCTCAGGCATTTCTCCAGATTGGTATTTCATTGACTCTTCTGACTCTTGGCCTAGATATTGCTTCAACCTATCATTCATGTATGGTGGACTGAGCAACTTGCATCTACTGCCTTGCTATCTTAGAAATGACAGGAAAGGTACTTTAAAATGCAATTCATCTATATTAATGCAGAAGCACAAGTTAATCAGATCATCAATACTATTTGAGAAATTTCTGAAAGGCTAAGCAGATGGTCTGAGATTGACAGAGCATGCATTTTGATAGTGAATTCTTGAAAAAGACCAGAGAAGGTTTTGGGGTAAGTCTGAAAAATTCATTTCAGAGAAGGTAGCAATATTTGTCCTTTTAACATCTTTATCCATATTACCAACTAATCATCCACCCCCCTCCACTCAACTATGCTTGAGTCAAATGATAGGCTGTTGAGAAATTTACCATCACAGAGAAACAGTGAGCATTGTCCCTGAGAAGAATGAGGAATCCTAAGGGCTGGAAGATGGTCTAGTGGCATCGGTATGGTTTCAAATTCTAATCCTTCTACACACTAACTGGAGGCAGTCTGTAGTAAACAGATACCTCCCCCTTTAAAAAACAGAGCATCCTAAGATTCAGTAATTCATTACTTAAGGAAAAATCATGAAATAGATGCAACACATTCAACAATAGAAAAACTAGTAACTAGAGACAGAGTTATTAGAAGAAAGGAAGGCTTGCCAAGAATAATTGCCATCCCTAGATGTACAAATAAGACATATACGTTGTGTTAGTCAGACTTCTTTGGTGTCAAGCCTCAAAAACAAACAGCGGCTAATTTTAAAAAGAAATTTATCAGCAGTAAATGAAATGTTCATAGACTACATAGGAACCTAGAGATCCAGGGTAAGAAATAGAGCAGGAACCAGAACAAGGGCAGGTATGCAGCAGTAAGAACTATTCTGCAGAAATTGCACCTTCAAGTAAATATGGTCCATGCATCTTGTTTTCTTGATTTTCTTGGAAATGCAAGTTCTAAAATACCGCCTAATAGAAGTAGAAACACAGGACAGAGAGATCGATAAAGAATAAATAATAATGGTTGTTAGGTAATGTTTCTGTTTTTGTTATTTCCATGTATTTTCCAATGCATGATAATAATTTAGATAATTTGGGTGTTCTTCTAGTTAGACTCTTGTTATTCAATTTCTAGCTTAATTATATTGTGGTCAGAGTAGGTCCTCTGGAGAGTTTCAATTCCTTTCAATGTATTGAGACTTGATGTGTTGACTAGTGTACGGACTACTACATTTTATGAATGTTCTAGATGTGTTTGAAAAAGATCTGTTCTTCAGTTGTTGAATGCAGTGTTCTATGTATGACCATGAGGACTCCCATTTATTAATTGGGTGATTTAAGTCTATATCCTTATTATTGATTTTTTGTGGTCAACATTTATTGGCTAGTATATGTTAAAATTTTCTCACTACTGTTTGTGGATTGTAGTTTTTCAGTGTACAGGTCATATACACCTTGTATCAGATTTAGCTTCATATAGTTGATGCTATTGTGAAAGACATTTTAATATTAATTTTGGATTCTTCATTGCTAGTGTATAGAAATACAGTTGATTTTTATACATTGATTTTGTATCATGTAAACTTGCTAAATTCATTTATTAGTTCTATTAGCATTTCAATTAATTCCATAAGTTTTTCCCAGTAGACAATCATATCTATGAATAGCAAATGTTGTTTCTTCCTTTCCAGTCTACATTCATTTTATTTTTTTGTTGTGCTTTGCACTGAAAAGAACCTCTAGTACAATATTGAATAGAAATAGAGAGTGGACATCTCTGCCTTGTTCCTGACCTTTGGAGGGAAGCATGTCGTCTTTTACCACTAAGAATTATATTAGTTGTTGATTTTAATAGATTCCCTTTATCAGATTGAGGAAGGTTCCAGCTTCCAGCTACCTGTAGTTTTCTGTGAGTTTTTATTAGGATTGATGTTGGATGTTTTTCCAATTATTCTTCTGAATCTATAAATATAATTGTATGCTTTTCTTTTTCAGTCTATTAATAGTTAATTGCATTGATTCATTTCAAATGTTAAAACAATCTTGAATTTCTGGGATAAACTCTACTAGAACATGATACATTATCTTTGAATATGCTGTTAGATTCTACTTGCTCACGTTTCAAAACATTTTTACTTGTGTTCAAGGAAAATATTGGTCTGTAGTTTTCTTGTAACACTTTTGCCTGGTTTTGGTATCAGAGTGACACTGGCCTTGTAAAATTAGCTGAAGAGTATTCCTTTATTTTGTTTTCTGAAAGTTTGTAATAATTGATATTATTTTTTTCTCAAATTTTTGATACAATTTGCAGTGAAGGCCTCTGGGCCTGAAGGGTTTTTTTTGTTTGTTTGTTTGTTTTGTTTTGTTTTTTGTAGGAATATCATTAACTACAAATTCAATTTCTTTAATAAGGCTATTCAGGTTACCTGTTTCTTCTTTAATGAGCTTTGTCCAAGAAATGTGTCCATTTAATACGAGTTGTCAAACTTATTGGAATACATTGTTCATAACATTCCCTGATTGTTCTTTGAAAGCCTGTAGAAAGTGTAATAATGTCACTTATATCTTTTCTGATTTTGTTCCTCTGTTCTATCAATTATGGGAAAGTGGGACTGAAATATCCAATTATAACTGTGTGTATGTCTATATTTCCTTGCACTACCACCAGTTTTGTTCCATTCTTGACCTCAGTAATTTGTATCTTTTTTTTACTAGAACTTTATCAGTTTTATTGATCTTCTGAAAATTAACATTTTTAACTTCATTGATTTTTCTATTATTTTTCCGTTTTCTATTTTATTGATTTTTACTTTGAGCTGCATTATTTTCTTTGTTTGACTTACTTGAGGTTTATTATTCTCTTATTTTTTAGTTCCATAGGTGAAAAGCTGAGGCCATTCATTTGAGAATTTTCTTCTTTTATAAGTATTAATTGCTATAGATTTTTTTTTCCTCCAAGACTGCTTTAGCTACATACCACAAATTTTAGGTGTTGTATTGTTATGCTCATTAAGTGTAAAATACTTTCTAACTTATCTTCTGATTTCTTCTTTATTTAGTAGTGTGTTATTTGTCATCAAAATGTGTGGAAATTTTCAAGAGAACATTCTGTTAATAATTTTTAATATAACTTGATTATGGTCAGATAAAACATTCTGTATGATTCTATTTTTTACAGATTTCTTGAAAATTGTGCTTTGGCCCTCAATACATTCAGTTTATATATTTGTTTATATAAATTTAGGGGTATTCTGCTGTTGTTAGATTAAGTACTATATAAATATCAATGAGGTCCAGTTAACTGATAGTGTTGCTAAAACCTATATCTCCATTCATACTTTTATGTCCACTTGTTTTATTGTTTATTTAGAAAGTTGAGTTGAAATTTTTATTTATGATTGTGTATATGTTCATATCCACAATTCTATAAATGTCTATCAGTTTATGCTTCAGATATTTTGAAGCTGTGTGGTTAGGTGCACAAACATTTAGGATTGTTATGTCCTCTAATTAATTGACTCATTCATCACTATGAAGTAAAAATCTTTATCCATAGTAGTATTGTTTGCAGTGAGATATATTTTGTTTGGTCTTAATATAGCCACCAGCTCTTTACTTTTATTAACATCAGCTTGGGATGTCTTTTTCCTTCCTTAGGCTTTTTAATATGTTTGTGCCTTTATATTTAAAATAGATTTCTTGTAGCCAACATAGATTAATTTATTGCTTTTTAAATGTAATCTATCTCTGTCTTTTAATTAGCATGCTTATACCATTTACAATTAATATGACCATTTATATAATTGTATTTAAATCATCTCATTGTTTTTTATTTGTCCCATTTACTCTTTATGTTTTTTCCTCTTTTTGTTTCCTCTCTTGGATCACGAGAGCTCAACTCTTTGCTGCCTGAGGATGTTCTGTAACAGATACCAATTTCCGCTGGTGATAAATATTTCCTACTTTCATATATCTAAACATTTATTTTGATTTTATTCTGAAAGATATTTCAAAGTGGAAACAATTTTTGGTTGACACTTTTTAATACTTTAAAATATTGTTTCAGTGGTTTCAAGGTTGCGATACTTTGAAAGACAAGTTTGCTTTCAACCTTATCTTTGCACCTGTCTATGTAATGTCTTCTTCCCCTGGCTGCTTTTAAGACGTTCTCTTCAACACTGGTTTTAAGCAGTGTGATTAGCATGTACCTTGGTGTTGTTTTCTTTATATTTCTTATGCTAGAGTTTGTTGAGATTTATGGATCCATGGGTTTATAATTTTTCTCAAATTTAGAAAATATTTGGTTATTATTTATTTAATGTTTCAATCTTTTCCACTTCCACACACTCCCAGCCTTAAGGGATTCTAATTGTAAATTGAAGTTGTCCCAAAGTTCATGAAAGTCTTTTCTGCTTTGTTTTTTTTTCACATGTGTGTCTTTTCTTCTTTCTTTCTTTTTTTAAGTGCTAAAACCATTTTATTTTTTTTCTTTTTTATTATACTTTAAGTTCTAGGGTACATGTGCACAACGTGCAGGTTTGTTACATATGTATACATGTGCCATGTTGGTGCGCTGCACCCGTTAACTTGTCATTTACATTAGGTATATCTCCTAATGCTACCCCTCCCCCCTCCCCCTGCAACAGGCCCCGGTGTGTGATGTTCCCTACCCTGTGTCCAAGAGTGTGTCTTTTTCAATCCCTGTTTTTCTTTGAGTGGTTTCTATTGTTAGCTTTTCAAATACGTTAATCTTTTCTTTCACAATGTATAACCACCTTTAATATCATCCAGTGCATTTTTTCATTTCCAATACTGTATCTTTCCCTCTAGAAGTTTATTTTGGGGCTTTTCATTCCTTCATGTCTTGATGAACATGTGTAATATTCCTTCTACTTTTTAAAATATTAAGCATACAGTTGTAGACATCGTTTTAATCTCTTTGTCTACTAATTCTTTTTTTTTTAATTTTATTATTATACTTTAAGTTCTAGGGTACATGTGCATAACGTGCAGATTTGTTACATATGTATACTTGTGCCATGTTGGTGTGCTGCACCCATTAACTCGTCAGCACCCATCAATTCGTCATTTATATCAGGTATAACTCCCAGTGCAATCCCTCCCCCCTCCCCATGATAGGCCCCAATGTGTGATATTCCCCTTTCCGAGTCCAAGTGATGTCATTGTTCAGTTCCCACCTATGAGTGAGAACATG
>NW_012120709.1:10592452-10605701 GCF_000951035.1 Colobus angolensis palliatus
CTGGAGCTGTTCCTATTCGGCCATCTTGCTCCGCCCTCTCTGTCTACTAATTCTTCCTGTTTGTTGTTTTTCTCCTCATTGTAGGCTGTATTTTCTCACTTATGTGTCTTCTTGGTAATTTTATTGAACGCTAGATGTTATGAATTTTACCTTGCTATGTGCTGGAATTACTACATTCCTGTAAATATTATCAAGATACTATTTTTGGACATGGTCAAATTGGTTGTAAACAGGTTTTTTTTTTTTTTTTTTTTTTGAACTTTCTTAGGTAAGACCAGACCTGTGTTTAGGCTAGGGCTAATTTTTATTATTATTATTACTGAGGTGAGACAATTTTTATTATTGCAACTGTTCTCTGAATTATGAGGTTTCCTACTCTGTTGGAAGAAAGCATTATATCCAGCTCTGTGTTTTTCAGGCATATGTCATTTATATATTTTTTGGATGGTTCTGTCTCAGACCTCAGGTACTTTCTTTACATATACAGTACTCATCTGAACACTTAAAGGGGACACTGTAGTTATCATAAGGCTCATCTCATTTGTTTCCTGAGCCAGAGAAATTAGTTATTCTTCACATGATGTCCAATGTCTGGAGTGGAATTATTTCATATATTTTGTTTTATTTCATTTTTAGTTATTTCATGCAGTGTTGTAAATCTAAGTCCCGTTTCTCCATCTTGATCAGAAATGAATACACACACAAACATATACATGTTAGTTTTTAAGATGTAATTTTTTATTTTCTGCGCATACTTTGGGGCTTATATTTTGCATATTTTACATAGTAATCTTTTTTATGTTTTAATATGAACCTGTTGCATTTTAGTATTGAAACCTTTTCAAGTCTGTTTCTGCTGTCTCTTCTTTCTTCCAGTTCTCAAGCATGGCATCCTTTTTTCTTGTATGTTTACTTAAATTTGACTATGAGTTTATCATTTTCCTTTTAAAATTAATGTTTGTTTATTTCAGGTTTGCAATCAAAGTGGATTCCTCCAGAGATAATGTGCTTTTGCTTCTGCTAGACATCTAGTAGGTACTATCAACTTAGAACCTTTATAAGCCAAAAGGTTTTTGAATCCACATAGGTAATATAGATTTTATTTTGTTTTTTAAATTTTTGATGTCTTGCTGTGCTGAGTGGTGAGGTTTGCAGGTGGGAGGTGGGGGCAGGTAGTTTGCTTCTAGCTTATCCTCACATTGAGGGTTCATCTTGTGGGAGTCCAAGATTTAAGTGAAGAGGTTATCTTGTTAGAAATCTCACACTGAAAACAGGCTATGAATTTTGCACTCTGCTCCCCGTGTCAAATGAGGCCATCAAGTCAGCTTTTACTAGCTTATCTCAAAATAACAGATAAAACAAATGTCCCTATTTTACATAAATATCAACTTGTTTCTCATTTACATTACACGCCAGGAGCTGTGCAACTATAGTCGTCTTCACTCTGATATGCAGACTTAACAAGTAAATGCTATATGGAAACTGGTATTCTTGTTAACGAGGGATAGGTGAGATCCCTATCTCATCTTTCTGTTCCTCTTTTATTACCCATATAGGGTCACATGAATTTGCCTGTCATCAGGACAGCAGGGCTATGTGTAACCCTCTCGCTGAGAGAGTAAATGTAAGTGAGATCAATTCTGTGATGCTTTTCATATGATTTTTTAAAACTTAAGCACTTTTTTGTTGAATAAAAAGAAAATTTAATCCAAACAACCAAATCTGCCATATTACTAAAACAAGAAAGCAGAATAAATTTTAATTGTGATTATATTATATATATAAAACATGAAGCTTACAATTTTAACCATTTTTAAATTTACAGTTCAGTGCCACTGATTTCATTCACATTATTGTGCAACCATCACCATGAAAAGTCTCTAGACCTTTTTTATCTTGGAAAACTGAAACTGAATCTATGAATAACTCCGCATTTCCCTCTTTCCCAGTGCCAGGCAATAACCATTCTACTTTCTGTTTCTATTAATTTGACTAATCAAGGTATCACATGTAAATGGAATAATACAGTCTTTGTTCTTTTGTGACTGGCCTATTTTACTTAGCATGATGTCTTGAAATTTTATCCATGTTGTTATATGAATAGAATGCATCCAAATTTATTTTCTTTTAAAGACTGAATAATATTCCATTCTATGTATTTTCTGCATCTTATTTATCCATTCATCTATTGATGGACATTTAAGTTGCTTCTACCTTTTGGCTATTGTGAATAATGCTGCTATCAACATTATTGATAGTCTTGACTTCCTGGGCATCTAGCATCTATAGTACTAGTTCACATTAACTTTGTCGTCAGTTGCACAAATGTCTGTTTGAGTCCTTGCTTTCAACACTTTTGGGAATAAACCCCAACGAAAATTTTAATTTATTGAGGAACCTCTATACTGTTTTCCATAGTGGCTACACTACTTTACATTCTTCTGGCAGTGCACATGTGTTCTAATTTCTCCCCATTCTTCTCAACACGTATCATTTTCTCTCCATATATATATATTAGAGATGAGATCTCTCTGTATTGCTTAGCTTGGACTTGAACTCCTGTGATTCTCCTGTCTTAGCCTCTTGAGTACCTGGGATTACAGGTCATGTCACTGCACCTGGCTATTTTCTTTTTCTTTTTGTAATAGCCATCCTAATGGGTATGAAGTAGTATATCATTATGGTTTTAATTTGCATTTTCCTAATGATTAGTGATGCTGAACATCTTTTCATGTGCTTTTTGGCCTTTGATATCTTTTTAAGTTGAATAATATTTACCCAAGTTCTTTGCCTATTTTTAATTAGGTGGTTGGGGCTTTTCTTTGTTATCAAGTTGTAGGACTTCCTTCCTTCCTTCCTTCCTTCCTTCCTTCCTTTTCTCTCTCTCTCTCTCTCTCTCTTTCTTGATGGAGTCTCACTCTGTTGCCTGGGCTAGAGTGCAGTGGCATGATCTTGACTCACTGCAACCTCTGCATCCCGAGTTCAAGCAATTCTCCTGCCTCAGCCTCCCGAGTAGCTGGGACTACAGGAGCACGCCACCGTGCCCAGCTAATTTCTTTTGTATTTTAGTAGAGAATGGGTTTTCACCGTGTTTCCCAGGATGGTCTCTAACTCCTGAGCACAGGCAATCTGCCCGCCTTGGCCTCCCAAAATGCTAGGATTATAAACGCGAGGCACCGCGCCCTGCCAGTACTTCTTTAAACATTCTGCATATTAACCTCTTAGCAGACCTATGATTTACAAATATTTTCTCCCATTCACTGGGTTGCCTCTTTGTTTTATTGATAGTGTGCCCAATTTTTGATGCATAATTAAAACATTTTCTGATATAGTTCAATTTATCTATTTTTTTCTGGTGTGGAAGCAGTTTTTTTCTAAGACAAAGGATTAAAGTGAATAAGATTTATTTTATCCAGAGTTTATTAGACTCCTTTATATTCTGAAAAGTTTATCAAAATATTTTGACCTTGAACGTAGACACATTAGGCATTTAGCATGACTCAAAATGTGCCTTGACTTATCCATAATTTCTTTTTCATTTTTGATGATTAAAACAATTAAAAAGAAAAATTGTATAATTCTTGTGATAGTTAATCTTATACATCAACTTGACTGGGCTAAGGGATGGCCAGACAGCTGGTAAACTGTATTATTTCTGGGTGCATCTTTGAAGGCATTCCTGGAAGAGATTAGCATTTGCATCAGTATACTGAATAAAAAAGATCACTTTCACCTGGCATCTTCCAATAGTGACGACATTAGGTGAGCACCATTCAATATACTGAGGGCCTAAATCTAACAAAAAGGTGGAAGAAGGCCAAATTTACTCCCCTTGAACTGGGGCATCCGTCTTCTCTCCTCAGGCTCTGAGGATCCTAGCTTTTTGGCCTCTGGACTCGGGCTTACACCAGCATCCCTTCCCTTACCCCAGCTTCTTAGGCCATTGACTCACACGGAATTACACCATGAGCTTCTCTGGTTCTCCAGCTTTCAGATGATATTTCTGTGGAAATTGTCAGCCTCTATAAGCATTCATAATCATGTGAACCAACTCCCAAACCTGTCTCTCTCTCTATATATATATGTATAGATATGTAGATAGATACACACACATAAACACACACACACACATATATATATATATATCTCCTATTGGTTCTAATTTTCAGGAGAACCTTGACTAAAACAATTCCTTTGGCATCCCACATTTAGATTGTTAGTGTTTTGAAAAGGCAAACAAACATCTGTGAATTTCAGTAAACCTACACATTTTTAGCAATGTGATTAGGAGAGCTTAATTTACTGAATCTTTTTTCATGTCCCTGTTTGCAGTAGAAAATTGGGTTGACAGCTTATATTGTTGATACGTCATTTTTAGTTGAGGCCGGGGACTCCCAATTCTTGCCCTTTCATTAAGGTTTATAGCATGTACTGTAGTTTCTTTAGAAATAAAGCAAAATAGGACAATGTTTTGTTTTGTAATTGAATCAATTGAGAAGGTACTTAAAGCTGATGTTTTCTGTGGCAAAATTCATAAAACTGTAAATATTGTGGTGCCTTTTTCCAATTCATTTTTTAAAAAACTCTGCTTAGAAAAGTTTTTAGAAGACATTGATATGAACAGACTATTTTGTACATTAAGAATTTATAGTGAAAATTATATTTTTGCTTAGAGCATACTTAACATTGTTCTTAAATGTAATCTCGCTTGCCCTTTTTAACGTGTTGCCCAAAATTTAAACAATAATGCCTGCTGAAGTGTTCTTGGTATTCTCTGAAACACTTTATTGATCCTGAGACAAAGCTATAACATTGAAATAATATACTTTCTACTCTTAAAGCCAATATATCATTAAACTAGTGAAGGATGGCAGGCTTAGAGTAATTGGCATGCCATGTGTACCAGTCAGAAGGTAAAATGCCAAATGAACTTTCTTGTTTCTCTGATATATCAAAATTCAAGCATCAGAGGAGATTGGTTAGTTGGGAATGTGGGGCCCAAACAGCTTCAACTATTCCTTTCATTTCTGTGAGTATTCTCCTGTTTCACCTTTTCTCTTCCTTATAAAGGCATTTGCACATATAATACATTATAGTATTAATATAATATGAATTTTTCTTCATTCCTTCAGGAAATAGATTTTGGACTTCAAGAGGTATATTCCATGAGAAAGTTAGCCTGCTGACTTACAATCTGAAGGAAAAATGTTTGATTGAGTTCAGCACCAGGAGTGAACAATCCATCAATTATATTATGTTATAATATTATTCCTAAAGTTATTAGTTTTTGGTTTTAGTAAAGTCTGTGCTTTGAAAATGACCTTCAGTAAATAAATACTTTTAGCATTTTGTAGGAATATATATATTTGAATTCTATAAATCTCATATTTCATTCTCAGACCAATGAAATTATGTAGCCTTGATTAGTATGGAAATATGTTATTTAGGTGTGAAAAGAACCATGCTCATTTTATTTGAAACACTCATTTCATCTCACAATATCTTTCTAAAGCAGAGAGTTGCCGTTGGTAAGATAAAAGGTAGCGGTTCTGTGATGCAATGAATAGCACATTGGACCTCTAGCTGAGCCTGGTGTGAACGTTCAAAGACAAAAGAAGAAGGGAGTATAATTCCTAGATGAAGAATACTGTCTTTCCATCTTACACCCTCGGGAGATAAGAAAAACAAATCATTTTCACCCCCACCACATAAATATAGAAAGTGTCATAAAGAAATTATAGTTACATAAATCTAGGTATATGTAAATTAACATTTTATGAGTTTTCATTTCGAGTATTAGAGAAATTCTTTATTAAAAAGGATTACTGAGTATATATCCAAAGAAAATAAAATCATTATATTAGAGAGATATCTGCACTTCTATGTTTATTGCAGCACTATTCACAATAGCTAAGATACAGAATCAATCTAGGCATTTATCAATGGATGAA
The DNA here is from genome assembly GCF_000951035.1 of Colobus angolensis palliatus. Taxonomy (NCBI): domain Eukaryota; kingdom Metazoa; phylum Chordata; class Mammalia; order Primates; family Cercopithecidae; genus Colobus; species Colobus angolensis. The sequence goes on from NW_012120709.1 coordinate 10,598,404, forward strand.
TAAATGAACAAAATGTGGTATCTATATACAATGGAACACTATCCATAAAAAAGCAAAATCCTGTCATTTCTGATAACATGGAGAAACCTGGAGGACATTATGTTATATGAAGTAAGCCAGAAACAGAAGGAAAAATACCACATAATCTCACCGGTTCTGTGACGTCAATGGCTAAAAATGTTGACCTCACGGAAGTAGAAGATATGATGTTGGTTACCAGGAGATGGGGTGGTTAGGAGGTAGAGGGGAATGAGGAGAGATTGGTCAAAAGATGTATGATTACAATTAGATAGGAGGAATAAATTCAATAAATCTATACAGTATGGTGAGAATAATGATGAGAATAAAAGAATACAATGATTATTGTATTCTTGAAAACTGTAGAGAGTGGCTGTTAAGCATTCTCACCAAAATGATAGCTATGTGAGGTAACTCATTTTTAAATTATCTAGAATTAACCATTCCGCAATACATAAAACATCAGGTTGTACGTGATAAATACACACAATTTTATCAGTCAATTTGTTTAAAAAAAAAGGGGGTATGTGAAAGCCTATACAGGGTTTTTGAAATCATTAAATACCATGGTTGAAGTTGTAGAGCATCTAAATTATATTAATCTTTCAAAATTTAGGAAAATGGAGAGTTGTAATGTATCCAATCAACCAATATATTATTCGATATTATTCAATTCAACATAATAACAGAAACACACGGTGCCTACTATGTCCCAGGTAGTGTTTTAAGTGCCTCACATACCTAAGTCATTTATTCTTAATTACAACCTCACGGTAGAGGGGTTATTTTTATCTCCCTTTTGCAGAGGAAGCCAGGACAGAGAGCTTCAGTATTTTGCTCAGGAGAAACCAGGCAGAGCTACCATCTGCAGTGGCATAAGCTGTGTGCCACATATATCCAGAGTCACCATTCACATATATGCAGTGGACACAAGATTCCACGTTCATGCTTTCAATTGGCCTATTTTGCTGCCTCTTGTAAATGGTTTGTTAACAATTGGAAATCAATTCCATTACTACTTATGATATATTACTTTTAGAAACATTAAGGGTCAAACCTCCAAAAGTTTATTTGATGCCTCACAAGTTTCCTGGTATTTCAGTAAATAATTTCCTCCTCTCATGTGCCTGATGCTATGAAGTTACAGTTATTCTGTTTTATACACAGGACATAACTATTAATAAGAAAGTTGATGGTCACACAGATGTCAGAATTTCTTCATATTTTTAGCTCCTATACAGTTTCAGGCACAATTTGAAGTATCAAATATTATTTAAAATATTTTTATGGAAATGTGTTTAGTTTGTGTTCTAAATACAATATATGACACTTTTAATTTTGCTATCAAAACAACTCATAATTTACTGCTGATGTTAATAAAGGCCTCACACAGAAAGAAGAAGATCCACTTCTGAAATTCAAATATTCTATTATAATCCTAAGTGCTGTATTTTTGGGGTAGAAGTTTATAACTAAAGTAATGAAGCTTTCCTGTTCAAAAGTAAATGGCTAACACTCTGCAATTATACATTCTAGCCAAAGCATCTTTATTAATTACTACATCATGCATTTCTGTTCACTTGCTTTCAGAACTGTTTGTTAAAGAAGTCCCTAATAGTTCCCACTCAAAGCTTGTTCTCATTTACACATTGAGCTTTAGAACTATATCTCATGTCTGTGTAAGCATTTTACAATAGGCCTGCTTGATTTTGACTTCTGGTATATTTCTAGTCCTTTTGGTTTGAGTGTTTTTTGCACCTTTCTTTATTATGGAAGCCCAAGGCGTGACAAATAATAAGGGCTGAGGCTCATGAACTGTGTTGTTTTTACTTCTGAACATCTGTCTCCTCATTAATAAGAAGTAATCCCGTTCACTTCGTAGAGTTCCAGTGAGAACTGGTTGATATGACATGTTAAAATATATACTTCGAGTAAGAAAGTGGTGTATTTACTTCCTATGACTGCTCTAAAAATTACCAACAATTTCATTTCTTAAAGCAGCACAAGTTAATTATCTTTTGGTTCTAGACGTCAGAAGTCCAAGATCACTTTCAATGGGCCAAAGTCAAGGTATCAACAGGGTTGCTTTCTTCTGGAGGCTCCAGGGAACAATCCATTTCTTTACCTTCTCTAGCTTCCGGAGGCCACCTACATTCCTTGACCTGGGACCCTTTCCCGCATCTCTCTAACCCTGGCTACCTTTCTTGCATCTCCTGCTTTCTCACCTGTAATCAAATCTCGGACTTCCTTTTATCACACTGTGATTACATCAAGGATTGCCATAAATATTCCTTGATAATACCCCCATCTCAAGATCCTTAACTTAATCACTTCTGCAAAATCTTTGTTGCTCTATAAGTAACATTCACAGTTTTCCAGGATTAGGACTTGGATATCTTTTGGGCCATTATTCACCTTATCACACAGTCTTTTCAAATTCTCTTTCTTATCCTTCCAAGTACATACATAGCTAGGCTGATTTTAAATTAGCATCAAGAAAGTCTCTGATAAGTATCCCAGAATATTGCAATACACTCCTTTAATAAAACATTAAAATTAAATGCAGGCGATCCTTTACATATTTTGTTCCATATTGCAAAAGTTAAGACTGTCTACCCTCCAAAAAATCCAAGTTCATATGTTTAGATGCTATTTGACATATTTTGAATATTTGACATGATAACACCATTGCAAGACATATCAACGGCAAAAAAGCTGGGGAAGATTGTTTAGTGACCTATATTTTACTCTCTAAACCAGGATCCCTGAAAGAGTTGAAAAAAGTATTAATAATTATGGTGGAATAACAAGTCTGAACTGCATTGGAAAAATGAGAATGCATAGAGAGCTACCCAATCCAAAGGCTCTATCCCTTTGTGAATTTCTCCATTGGTGGCAAGGAGGAATGTACTTAGGAAAATCACTTTGCTCTGTCATTCTGTGTTCCTTTGACATATTTAGCAAATATTTCTTACATAGAATTATGAGAGCACTGTCTGTATATGAAAATTAATTGGGCATCCTCAAAATTAAAAACCTCTGTTCTTCCAAAGGCACTGTTAAGAAAATAATAAAGCAAATCACACACTGGAAGAAAAAATTTGTAGTATGTGACAAAGAGCTTATAGCCATAATATTAAAAAATAAAAGTTGCAACTTAATATGTAAACAATGCAATTTAAGAAAGGTACACAAGATTTTTAGACACATCACAAAATAAAATATCAGACATACAAAGGAATAATAAGCACATGAACAGATGCCGAATATCATTAGTCATTAGAGAAATAAAATTGTAACAAAAATAATACACCATTACTCACCCATAAGAATAGTAAACATTGGTAACATTGACAATACTAAGTTTGTCAAGCATGTGTTACAACTGCAATACTCATATGCTGCAGAGGAGAATATAAACTGGGATAATAGTTTATCAGTTTCTTATAAACACAAACATATATTATAACAGATTTCCAGCCATTAGTATTTCTAAGACTCAAATTATTAAAACAACATGTCCATATAAAGACTTGCAAATAAATTTTTAAAGCAACTTTGTTCTCAATTGTATCAAATCAGGAATAATCCTAATGCCAATCAACATGTGACTGGATAAACATATTATGAATTATTCACTCAATGGAATACTATTCAACAATCAGAAGAAACAAACTACTGCTACTTGCAATATGAATGAATGTTACAAACATTATATTGAGCACAAAGAAGGAACAAAACAAAAGGATATGTATGGTTAGATTGTATGATTCCATTTATCTAAAAGCTCTAGAGTAGGGCAGTATAATCACTAGTGACAAAAGTAAATTGGCAGTTGCTTGCAGTTGAGGGTGGAAGGTTATTCTGGAAGACACACTAGAGGATTTTCGGGGTTAATAGAAATATTGTATACTGGAACTGTGGTAGTGGTCACAAGGGTGCAATAAATTCATCAAAACGTATTGATGTTCATAGAAATTTGTTGTATTTTATTTTATGGACATTATACCTCAACAGAGTTTATTTCAAAATATGTATAACTATCCTTGTTACAAAAGTTATGCATGTTTATTGTTCTTTGTGGAAAATTTAGAAAATACGAAAAGTAAAGAGTGTGAGAAATAACCGCTCCCTAGAATAAACACAAAGATGCCATCTGATAGTGTAAAACTACCATATGTTTTATACACCTAGTACGTGTTTAATACTAGCATTAAACTTTTCCTTTAATCCTTACTTTTCATGTATTGGATCCTGAATTGTGTTACATTTCAATCTCAACTTCCTAGGGTTAGAGGCCTTCCCAGTGGCTCCTATAGATTTTTTGCTCTAGGAAAACAAAAGTAAGACCTGTAATCTGAGTTTCAAGTAATGAGACCCAGTTTGTGTAAGTCAATTTAAGTACATTCAGACTTATTCCCAGCGCAACTCTTCGAAGCCTTCCTGTTGTATCTCCTCACCTTCCCATCTGCGCCTAGACTTGCATCAATCTTGCTATGCCTTACATGAATTTGTGGACACGTATCTAGTCTCTTGGCATTGGTTCTTGAGTCCGGTTCTTGCCTTGCTCCCTTTAGTATCACACCCTAGTTTCCTCTATTTGTTTCAGACACTAAGAAAACTGCACTGAAAGTCTTCTCCTGGCCTGTGAGTGATTCCTGACCCACTCTTCCATTTTTACTCGGAGAGTGGAGTTTTATCCTTGGAGAATTTCCTTTGAACTGCATTCATCCTTGGAGGATTTCCTTTGAACTGCTTTTATCCTTACAGAATTTCCTTTGAACTGCTAATCGAGACTTTCAACACCTCTTTCTGCCTTCAGATCTCTCTCTACTTCTTTATTTCCCTCACTGACCTCCAACTATTAGAGTCAGAAAACTGTTGGAAGAAATCCTTCAGATCCTTTAATTCCTTGGTACCTTGGACGGCAACTCTGACTTGATTCAATGACACCATTGCCAGGTACATTAACTTATTATTACTTTTACACCTTTAACTGCTTACTAGTTCTGAACTCTGCTTTCACTGACAACTCTGTAGCTTTATACACGGAAAGAAAGTGAATCATTTGCAGAGCAGTCTTTCTGATGCTTCACCTCATTTCCATATTTCTTATCTCCGAGCTTAAAATAACATGGCAGTAAGAAACTTAACACTACTTTTTAGATACATTATAGCTAATTGAAAGAAAAATTGCTTTAGCTAAATACATTTATTGTAAAGCTTTCTCTCCTATCATCTCATATATTAATAAATAGTAAATGCAAATAGAAATAGTCATCTTTCAATTTAAAAAAGTGCAAGAAGTTTTATAACTACTGCTTCTAATTAAATAGAAATAGTCATCTTACAGTTACAAAAATGGTACTTGAGGTTTTATAACAACTGCTTCAAGATAAGAATTGTTTTTGTATCTCCAAAAGGCTGATATTTAAAACTAGCTTTATTCTTTCATAATACATTAACATTCAGGGTCTATATGGACAGAGTAGCTTTTAAACAATGATTCACCACAGTTTTTTCAGTGTGATTGAAAGAGAGCAGAAGAAATGTGAACAACCCACAGTATGTCTATTTACATTTGTATTCGAGATAGCGTGATGGAAGTAGTGTTATGGAATTTATAGCTGGAGCTTGGCTTTAGCTGAGAAGAGTTAGTTTTCTTCTGTGTTAAACAAAAAAGCAAAAGCCCACAAATAACTTTTCTCATCTTTCAGGATATTTTTGTTTAACTCTAACATTATAATGTACTATTAATATGTGTAAAAACATCTGTAAGCACAAAAGTGCTATAAAAATGGCATCATTATATTTATTATGGCATATTGATCTTTGGACAGAACTGGATGGGAATAGTTTTATTTGTAATCTGAAATGCCATCATCGAGTGAAAATTCACACAAATAATTAGAGAGCAATTAGACAATATTTCAAATGAGACTGAAAATGGGTGGGAATTTTAACTTGGCACTGCCAACGCTAGAAATTTACTCTATGTAAAACTTACACACACAGATGTATATCAATGTATGTGGATGTCTATTAAAATACTTTTACAACAGCAATGATGGAAACAATCAAAATGTTTATTTCAGGGGTTGAATAAATTCTCATAATATAGTCATATAATCTAACACTAGCACCCTTTAAAGAGAAGAAAGTAGAAAGAGTGAAACAACGTCTACAATAAATTAGAAAATTAAAATAAAAAGAAAGTGAACGATTTGCACAGCAGTCTTCCTGATGCTTGACCTCATTTCCATGTTTCTTATCTCTGAGCTTAAAATAACATGGCAGTAGGCAACTTACGCCACTTTTTGGATACATTACAGCAAACTGAAATAAAAATTTATAGGTCAAAAATTGACAATAAATTAGGTCAAAAAATTTGTAATACCAAAAGTAAGCATTATCCCATTTATTTTAATGACAGATAGAGACACATACAGATGGTCACTCAAACACACGTGTAGGAAAAATTAAGAACATGCAGCTGTTAACATCTACTACTGTAAAATGAAAATGTAGAGAAGGGTTTTTCTTTCATTGTTTTAAATTGCTTGGTTGTTTAGAATTGTACCATGTAGAAATAAATCTTTTGTAAATTAAATCTATTCTTTATAATCAATACTCCTGTAAAGTATATCAGTAGCCAATTAAAAATAAAATGTCACTCTCAAATACCTAAACTATTAAAAGTAATGACAAAAACCACAATTACTTTTGAACCACCCTAATATATGGTGTTTAATCATAAACAAACACATTAGGGATGACCAGGAGATACAATCTCAGCCTAGTGCATTGAACCTAATGACCTGGCCTCAATAGCCTCTTGCCCTGCTCCTGCCAAATCCCCACTTGAATTTGATGTTCCAGACATTTCAAATATATTTAGACATGAAAACAAACTACAAAATTGCATGCCTTTCTGCTTTTACTCCTCTGGTACCATTTCAGAAGTTCCTTTTTCTTGTCTGTACTTGAATAACTACTAAGTTATTCAAGATTGTGCCTCAGTATCAACCTGTTAAGGAAGACGTTATCACATCTGTCCCAGATCCTGAACTGGACGACCCTAACTGATAGTCCTATAATGTCTTGGCATACAAGTATCACTGCTTTTATATCTGTAATGCCATTATTTATTTAATTGTTTCTACCGCAACTATACTGTTGGGAAGAAGAATTATATCTTTTAATACCATATCCCAGTACCAATCTCAAAAAGTATTTTTAGATGATTTAATTAAAATCTCTCTATACGTAGAGCTTAAATT
>NW_012120709.1:10611356-10616690 GCF_000951035.1 Colobus angolensis palliatus
TTACGTGGAATCTTAGAAAAGTAAAACTCATAAAAGCAGAGAACAGAATGGTGGTTACTAGAGGCTGGGTGGGGTGGAGTAGAATGGACTGGAAAGAGAAGCTATTGGTCCGAGGAGACAGTTTTCATTAGACAGGAGGAATATCTTCTGGTGATACATTGCATAGCATGACGATTATACCTAATATATTTTATGTTTCAAAAGGCTAAAAGAATGTATTTAAAATATTTTCACCACAAATAATTTATAAGTATTTGAGGTGATATTTTAATTAGCCTGATTTTATCAGTTCGCAATGTATACATGTATCAAAACAATACCTTGTACCCCATACATAAATACAATTACTAGTTCTTAATTAAAAATAAAACTTAAACAATAAAAAACAAGAACCTGGGTATTTATTTTGTTTGTTCATATTAACTTCTGTGAAATTAAAACAACACAAATTATCTTTTGGAATTCTTGTGTGGGTGAAATAAAGTATTGAATATAGAAGCTCTATGTAGATTAACACGAAATGAGATATTATTGTATTTAATACTGATAATGTAAATTTGAATGAACTTAATTTTTAAGACATTTTTAGACAAAGGGCACAAAGCTATTTATTATTTAATGTAGGCCTTATTTCCTTCACCCTGAATTCTATATTTGATAATTGAATTTCCATTTTTAAGATTTAATTATTTAACTTGGCATTATTATAGCATCAGATATTGAAAGGTATTTGTACAGGAAATTGGCAATAATTGCTAGAGAAATGAAGGCTAATTACTATACTTACTTTTAGCACAATATAAAAGCTCTGACAAAACAAATTAGGAGGTTTTTCTCATCACCACAGCAACAATTTTCAACTTTGTTTTGCCTTTCTGAAAATATAACCAGTCAAGCACAGTTAATTTAACTTGAGCAGAGAGAAAAATTGATTTTTTTTTACATGATGCAATTAGGCTTTTAAAAAAAGTCAAGTTAAATAATGATAAGCACGGTTTAATTTGTTTATAAGCCCTTTAGGAACTGTATTTTGAGTTATAGCTAACAAGAAATTAACTATAAAATGAGGAAAATGATTTGACTGGTGGAATGTCTTATTTCTTTGGGTTTGTGTCATTTATTTGAAATTACATGGTTGGTATAAATTAGTAACCACATTTGCTTGCATTATGACCTTCAAAAACGGTTGTTGACTATTACCCATCTATTAAAGAGGGACACACTTAAAATGACTCATTTATTTAACTCAAAATAAATATGCCTCCTCTTAAAGAAATCTACATACTCCAAACACAAGTGAGGGACCTATGACAATATCCTTGAAATCAGGAATGTCTGAATTCTATCAATAACATAGCAACTATAAGCAAATAGCAAAGATTGAACATGAGATGATATTTGATCACAAAAGTTATGTTTACTGAAGATTTTTGTGGGTATCCTGGCACTTCAATCTTAAATAATATGAGAAAAAGTAAAATATCAACCATTTATTTCAGATTAGATTATTTACATTATCTGTGTTCACCAAGATTCCCTTGATTTTTCAAGTTATGTATTTTTATTTAAGTTTTAAAAAGTTTTGCTAGGTAAGCCCATCCCCTTTCTGACTTTTGCACTCTTCCCTGTTCCTGGAGTTTTCTTCTCTTAGCTTTTTACATGATTGCTTTGCTCATTCTCTTCCTTTACCTTTGGGTTCAAATGTCTTCTCCCTTAGAGGCCTTTCCCAATGGCACTATCCCAAAAGGCTTTCTCCAGTAACCTTCTCTCATTAACTTGTTAAACTTTTTTTATCACACTTACCATAATCTGTCAGCATACAGCTCCATTAGGGCACATGTCATAAATTAATATAAGAGTTATAAAATAAATGAATGAACATATAAATATAGTGACTTATAATTGTAGTCTGTGAGCATACATATCCTCTCATCCCCTAAAAGAGGCAAACCACACATTACTGATATTTATTGAGAGCCTTCTCTGGGTTCAAGACAGTTGTAGAGATATACAGAATAAAAAGTATTTTTATCTTTTATGCTCTGATTTTGAATGCATGGGTGAGACAAAAGAAATTGTAGCAAGCAATATAAAATTGCATAATTTAAGTACTATGATTTTAGTTTGAGAATTCAGAGAAAGAGAGAGAGAAATCAGTGAGAGCTGGTCCTCACTGAAAGCTTGATGGGATTCTAGGCATCTTCAGTACCTTAAAACGTGAGTGTATTTTTTTCTTCTTGTGTTTGAGTACTCAGAAATTTGAAGAGAATTGGGACTCTCCCTCTATTTTAAGAAATAGTCTTATTTAATAGGCCAAAGTCCTTTATATGTATGTGTAAAGTAAATCTCAGAGATAGTTGAAGATACGCAATCCACTGCTACAATGTACCTTGCTGAAGTAATTTGAAACCCATGTGGTTTTGTTTCGTGATGGTGCTGTTTTCACGCATGACACAAATGATAAGTTTTGATGCTCTGTCAGTCTATGTGCAGGCTTTACAATGGAAACTATGGTTACTACATGGTCCCTGCATTCCCAAAGGAGTGCTTAGCATTTGGCTAAGCATCTGACTAGCAGCAAGTTCTAGATTTCAGCTCATTTTAACCTTCTAGTCAAATTAAGCCTTACTTAACCCATTTTGTTGAAAGAACCAATGCCTACATTATCAATTTTAAACTATGAAAAAATACTTGGAGCAATAAGTTCAAAGGCAGTTTTTGACCAATAACACATATACTTTCTTTTACTTATATTGGAAATAAATTCTGTGTCAATAAACAACAATAGCAAAACATCTTGTCAGAATTATTCAATATTAGGTAGAGGTTTTTGGAACCAGTTATTTATTTAAGATGTGTATATTTTTATATCCATACTAAGTCAGAGTAGCCTCCAACTGAACCAAACTGACTTAAAATCAATTAATTATTCACTGTGAGCTATAAGGTTTTAAAAAGTCACAGACGCAAATTAGACAATTTGGTTCGTGATAAAGTAAGATACTTCACTTGCTGAAAAATCTATTTCTTCATATAATTCTATGGATTTTGTATTTGATGTGCTTCAACATTTTTAGCACTGCTTTGCTATGCCTTTGTGGACTGCAATGTTGTTTTCTCTCATTCAGAGACCTGAAAAACTAACTCATTTGAACTGGATAACTGAAGTGCAAAAGTAATCTGTCACAATTAAAAATATAAATGCAATTGTTTTCACATCACAGTCAAGTGCAGTTTTTTCTGTAATGCAGTGTAATCAAAAGATTATGAACTTTGAGGTCAGACCTGAGAGCAAATCCTGACTGTCATATATTTCCTATATGACCATCAAGTGACTTCACTTCTCTGAGTTTCAGTTTCATTGTCTATACCACAACAAAGAGTTAAAAAAGAATAAGACCTATTATTAAGGCTATATTGAGATTGTAAGAGCTTGGAACACATGAGACACTCTTCCTGGAATGTTTCCCAGCCCCCCTCTTCTTCAAAATCAACTCCAGGATTGTCTTATCTAACCACAATGATACAATGCAAAGCGTTTTTGGACTGGGAGCAGTTTTTGTGCCTGCTCCGTCACTAACTCAATCTTTAATCTCGAGCAAGTACAGAAGTACATTCGGAATTTCAGTTGCTTCAGTGCATCAGTAACAGCCGAGGCCTCTCAGCTCCACAGTCACCCTTCGTTGTCCGGCTTCACCGATAGAGGGCGCTAGAAGGACACTGGAGGACTTAGGGGCTCTTCCTGGTTGGGGTATGCTCACCACTTGCTGACTTCCGGGGGACAGACTGGCACCTTCCAGTGGAAGACTTCTCAGACCTGGGAGGATAGATGCCAGCAAAATCCACCATGCAGCACCTCCAGAAAAGTCCCCATCATCCAAGGCCTACGCCTGCATCCTTTCCAACAATGTCTGGGCTCTTCCAGATTGGCAACGTCATTGAGCACCCCACTTTGGTCCTCGAGGTGCGACTGCTCCCTTTATTTCTTGCTTTCCTGTTCTTTAGGGTTCTGAATGCTATTCCTCCCCCCCCCCCAGTAGGTAGTGTACTTATATTGTAAATATTTCTTTATATTAAACCTTCTTGTTTAACTTCTATCTCTTCGTTAATACTCTTAGGAAATAATTAGGTTACATGGAATCATCAATAAGTTTTTTAAAAGTAATTTTAATCTCTGATATTCAATGAGATTTAATGGAATATACTCTTGGCTGTTCTTGAAGAAGTGTGCCTCGTGGATGTATCCTTAGGCATAGGTTATTTTGTTGTGTTGCCAGGGAGTAATGTGAGAAGTAATTAGTCACATCCCCAAGAGCACTCACTATGGTAGGGATGCTACACCATAGATACAAAAATATATCATTGTACCCAACATGCAGAGAACAATCCAAAAGGTGATACACCAATGTGTGATCTGTGCAAACAATAATCCAAATGTAAATGAACAGCAGGTTAGTTGCTCATTGCATGCAGAGTCCAATTAAGAGCGAGGTATGGTATAAAGACCAAAAGAGGAACTGAATGAGGTAAGAAGTAGAGACATATGGATTAGAATCAAAGATGATTTTGCTTGAGAATCAGACCAGTTGACTTAGATCAAATAGTTCTCAAACAATGATAGTTGTAATTATCATCTGAGGAATATTTGCATAACAAATGTGTCCAAATCTTAACCCAGACTGACTGAACCATCATATCTGGGGTAGGGAATTGGCCTATGAATTTTCAGAAACTCTCTACATATCTGATGTATTATTTCCTCCTCATCCCCACTAGTTAATTAATAAAAAACTGTTCATGGAGAACATATTATGTGCAAGAGACAGTGCTAGGTACTGAACAGTATAACAAGCTCATAAAAAAGGCTTTGTGCTCAAAGAGTTTGTTGTCTATTGGAAAAGCAAGAAAAGTAGACTTTTAAGTAATACAAAACTCCTCCAAGTATGTGTCAGTCATTATGCTAAGCATTTTATTTACATATCTCCTTCAGTCTTGAAAATCCAGTAAGATAGGTAAAATTACTAAAATTGTTTATAGATAAGGAAACTGAAGCTCAGTGGTTAGGTGATTTTTTTTCTCTTAAAGAGACATACAAAGCATTATTAGGGTACAAATGAGTAAGAAAGAAAGTTCTTTATGAGCAAGGGGCCACTGAGGCTTGAACACTAATATTTTTGAGTTTTCAAATTTTTTCTTCTAAGGAATGGAAAAATTACTTGAAACTGGGATTCTTGTTTATTTCTCTCTTTTTAGCTAATTGAAGATTTTGTTTTACTTAATTAGTATTCTGGAACTCTTCTTGATTTTTTTATTTACCTTAAATATAGACAGAGA
>NW_012120709.1:10616740-10619234 GCF_000951035.1 Colobus angolensis palliatus
AACAGCCGAGGCCTCTCAGCTCCACAGTCACCCTTCGTTGTCCGGCTTCACCGATAGAGGGCGCTAGAAGGACACTGGAGGACTTAGGGGCTCTTCCTGGTTGGGGTATGCTCACCACTTGCTGACTTCCGGGGGACAGACTGGCACCTTCCAGTGGAAGACTTCTCAGACCTGGGAGGATAGATGCCAGCAAAATCCACCATGCAGCACCTCCAGAAAAGTCCCCATCATCCAAGGCCTACGCCTGCATCCTTTCCAACAATGTCTGGGCTCTTCCAGATTGGCAACGTCATTGAGCACCCCACTTTGGTCCTCGAGGTGCGACTGCTCCCTTTATTTCTTGCTTTCCTGTTCTTTAGGGTTCTGAATGCTATTCCTCCCCCCCCCCCAGTAGGTAGTGTACTTATATTGTAAATATTTCTTTATATTAAACCTTCTTGTTTAACTTCTATCTCTTCGTTAATACTCTTAGGAAATAATTAGGTTACATGGAATCATCAATAAGTTTTTTAAAAGTAATTTTAATCTCTGATATTCAATGAGATTTAATGGAATATACTCTTGGCTGTTCTTGAAGAAGTGTGCCTCGTGGATGTATCCTTAGGCATAGGTTATTTTGTTGTGTTGCCAGGGAGTAATGTGAGAAGTAATTAGTCACATCCCCAAGAGCACTCACTATGGTAGGGATGCTACACCATAGATACAAAAATATATCATTGTACCCAACATGCAGAGAACAATCCAAAAGGTGATACACCAATGTGTGATCTGTGCAAACAATAATCCAAATGTAAATGAACAGCAGGTTAGTTGCTCATTGCATGCAGAGTCCAATTAAGAGCGAGGTATGGTATAAAGACCAAAAGAGGAACTGAATGAGGTAAGAAGTAGAGACATATGGATTAGAATCAAAGATGATTTTGCTTGAGAATCAGACCAGTTGACTTAGATCAAATAGTTCTCAAACAATGATAGTTGTAATTATCATCTGAGGAATATTTGCATAACAAATGTGTCCAAATCTTAACCCAGACTGACTGAACCATCATATCTGGGGTAGGGAATTGGCCTATGAATTTTCAGAAACTCTCTACATATCTGATGTATTATTTCCTCCTCATCCCCACTAGTTAATTAATAAAAAACTGTTCATGGAGAACATATTATGTGCAAGAGACAGTGCTAGGTACTGAACAGTATAACAAGCTCATAAAAAAGGCTTTGTGCTCAAAGAGTTTGTTGTCTATTGGAAAAGCAAGAAAAGTAGACTTTTAAGTAATACAAAACTCCTCCAAGTATGTGTCAGTCATTATGCTAAGCATTTTATTTACATATCTCCTTCAGTCTTGAAAATCCAGTAAGATAGGTAAAATTACTAAAATTGTTTATAGATAAGGAAACTGAAGCTCAGTGGTTAGGTGATTTTTTTTCTCTTAAAGAGACATACAAAGCATTATTAGGGTACAAATGAGTAAGAAAGAAAGTTCTTTATGAGCAAGGGGCCACTGAGGCTTGAACACTAATATTTTTGAGTTTTCAAATTTTTTCTTCTAAGGAATGGAAAAATTACTTGAAACTGGGATTCTTGTTTATTTCTCTCTTTTTAGCTAATTGAAGATTTTGTTTTACTTAATTAGTATTCTGGAACTCTTCTTGATTTTTTTATTTACCTTAAATATAGACAGAGAACAAAGATTAAAAACCTATATGGAGTTTTGGCGGCATTGCAGATAATTTAAATGGCTGAAGGAGATTGGGTGTAAACCAGAGTGAATGGGAGATGGGAATGGGATAGGATTCTGTGTAGAAAGTGTAGTCTTGGTTGAACATTACTCATATTTAAATATATTTAACAATGAATTGTAAATGGGACAGGGAGACTATACAAACTGTCTAGTAGCATATCCCAAGTTCCCAAGCCTGTCTAACTGCAAAGGGATGTTTACAGAGCTTCATTTAAGGTATCTACTTTCCAACATTGAAATCAGTTTTTGTTTTCACTTAAACTCCAGTGGGTTTCTGTTGTATTGCATGCTTCTGTGATAGACTCTGCAGTGGCGAGAGTGAGTGAGATATAGCATTGGGGTGGGATGGCATCAGAACTGTGTGAAGATCCATGAAACCTGAATTTGATCTGGGTGCTCTCCTTTACTGAGGATTTTCTCCTCTCAACTTATTCATACAGCCACTAGGTGGGGAAGAAGATATTAAAACAGTTCTGTATGACTCCACTCCTATATCTTTTACACTAAATGAAGATGAGGCAATTTATGAAAAGTTATTTGTAGACTGAAGAAAGCCTAACAAAAACAAGTGACAAATTTAAAAAATACTAATACGCCTAAGATAGAGTAAGGTAAATGGCACAGAGAGCTGAGACAAGGCATGATGACTGTGCGGAAATCAGGAAAAGCTTCAGGGAGCTTATGGCCTTTGAGATGGACCTTGATGGGTGAATATGCTCTGATAGGTGGAGTTCAGATAAAATTATAGG
>NW_012120709.1:10621464-10623404 GCF_000951035.1 Colobus angolensis palliatus
TGTGTGTGTGTGTGTGTGTGTGTATAACATTTACTCGATTAAAAAGTGGCATAAGTTTCATTTAGCCCATGTTTCCAGTTTCCTTAAGTGGGTCTCTGTCACAGAGGTAATAAAAGATTGGCCAGTACAGCAGAGAAAAGGGGTGTTGGGCAATATTGCACAGAGAATTCCAATGCATATTCCATCAGTTTTTTTTTTGTTTTTTGTTTTTTTTTAGGAAATCACTCATCATACAGTCATGCTGTCATGAACTAGTGTCAGCTTGAGTCTTCCTTTTCCCTTGGGGATATTTGGTTGATGCTTCCCAGATAAGGAAGCTGGATGAAAGCCAATAATGAAGGCTTCTGATTAGACTTCCAGTGCTCAGAGGTGGGAGGAGCTGCAGGGCCAGCAATGCAGACAAAGAGGGCAGTGCCTTTGTTGCATGTGCGTTATTGGCCAGACAGATGTGACTTCTAATTGAAGAGATTTTATCTTCCTGTCCCATCCTGCCATGGATACCATTATTTGTCCACCTTTTATGTTTGTTTGTTTTGGTGATATTAACCACATCTTCCTTAAGAGAATCTTACAAAATTATTGAGTCTCTTTAAGTGTATTTTTAAAGCCTCAAGAATTATTTTTGCTTTGACCTTTCACCAGAGGCATTATTTTACAGTTCCTTTGCTTGATCGATGTTGAACTTTTGAAAAGCTGCCACAACTCGAGCAGAATTTAAGGATGTAATTTAAAGGATCCCAAACTGCTTTAGGATTGAATACAACTACAAGCTATGGAATTTTGACTATGAGACTTAACAAAATAAGTGTTGTTGTTTCTCCTATAACAAGAAGTCCAGGGTTAGGCAGTTTAAGGTCACTGTAGGAATCCTGTAGCACTGATGCTGCAGTTTCAAACATTTTTCAGGCTCCGTCTCTCTTTTCTGCTATCTTTGGTGTGTGGGTTTATTCTCATGATAACCTAATGACAACAAGATGGCAGTTATTTCCAATCTTGTTACCACCTTCTATTTAGAGAAAAAATAGAAGAGTCACAAGGAGGAAGGCATGGTCTTGTATTAGGAAAACTGTGTTTCCTCAGAAATCCTCTCACTTATCTTGCTAGTTAGATTGTATCACATGGATATTTTTCTACATAAGAGAGGCTAGGAATGTGAGATTTCAGATGACTGTACTACTATTCCAAACAAAATTAGAGTTTCGTTGTTTTTTTTTTTAATAAGGAAGGGATCAGTGGTGGTGAACAACAAAACCATTATCTTTCCTAAGAACATCCCTCCCAAAAATGTTCTGTACAAAATTAATGAGTAAAGTGAAGTTTCATAAGAACACAGGAAGAAATAATTGAATGAAAAGAAGTCAGGAGATTTGATTATAATAGATTAGATTATTTTGAGCAAGAAACTGGATCAGACCCATCAAAAAGATCTGAAAACATAGTGATATTTACTAACCAAATTTATGGCACATCACTTTTTGGTAAAGTTTTGGTCCCTAGCCCGAGGGACTTTCCAACTAAAGCTATTCTTTTATCTTTGAACAGAATTTCCTCTGAATTCTTACTCATTTCCTTGACCTCTGGGACACAGTAGTTTTTAGTAGTGGTATTTGCATGTAGAAGCCTTTTTATATGATTTAATTGAGATCAAAGGTTGTTCTATTACTTAAAATTGTTCTTTAAAGTAAAAAATCATAAACATTATATATGATTTATTAAAAGCTATGTTTAGCTTTGTTTCAATGTGGTAAATATATATAGCACAAAGTTGATCATTTTTAACAGTTTTCACCATACAACTAGGTGGCATTAAGTAGATTCACGTTGTTATGCAACCATTACCACTACCCATTTCCAGAATTTTAAATTATGTTACATAGGAAATCTGTTCATTTAAACAATAATTCCCCATTCTGTCCCTTTTCCAGCTCCTGGTAAATTCT
>NW_012120709.1:10623939-10629845 GCF_000951035.1 Colobus angolensis palliatus
CCTAATGACTAGTTACACTGACCATCTTTTTATGTGTTTATTTGCCATTTGTATATATTTTTCAGAGGAATGTCAGTTCAAGTCCTTGGCCCATTTTTTAATTAGGTGATTGGCTTTTTTATTATTGATTGTAGTTCTACATTTCAGTAGATTACAGTATTGCTCCTCAAAGATCTGTAATGAATGACCATTTTGTTTTTCTTCAGTCCCTCTCAGACTGATGCTTTTGTTAAATACAATAAAAATAAATTACTAGAAAAATGAAATAAAATGCACAAATCTCAATTTTTATTAGTAGATTCAACTGACATGAAATTGTATTCCTCTCTCTATATATATAAACCAAACATATCTTAGAGAAAAATAAAATAATTACAAAATCTATACAAATCATTCATTAAAAGTGTGTATGTAGATAACATGTAGAATCACTATTAGATTCATAACTTGATTTTCTGCAATTATAACTCAACAGAAAATATGAAAGAAATGGTAAGAATGTTAAATGCCTAGATGGACCATTTGAATGAAGACCCTATAAATTAGTATTTAATTGGTGTGACAAACGTTCATGATTCTTATTTTGATATAACGTGGATTGATATTGAAAGGAAATAATGTATATCTACAAAAGTTTCTATGTTTTCTTTTAAAACACGGTACACAGGAATAGAATAAGAGATTTTAGCAAACTCAAAATAGTAATTTTTAACTTTTTTCTGAAAATAAAATTTTAACAATTGTCTTCCTTTAGAAATGTGGCTGGTTTAACTGAATAAGCCGGGTTCCAAAGTATATTTAACCAAAATGATGTATTTCAGGCTGAATTAAATATTAAAAGCCACTCATCTATACACATTCACCACTTGGATACTCAAGAATAATCTTGATGTGATAGTAGTAAGGAGTTTTTTTTTTCTTTTTCTACTTAGTTACATATTTACTATAGGGCCCAGAATAAAAGAGTTGTTTAATTAGTAATAAAATATTAAATACTCTCTTCAATTTTGATTCATTTATTTTTCTTACTGCTTTTACTTTTAGATCCATCTCTAAATCTAATTCCTTTCCCTATTCTAATGCTATGTTATATTTTACTCCATTTCAAACTAACAGACATTATTGAATATCTTCCAGTGTTATACAATAGTGTTGAAACAGTCTCCCAGAAACCAAGTGATTAATATTCTTAGCTATCATATTTACTACTCAGATTCGACGGCATTAAGTCAGACTTCTCTGAAGATAATTGCAAATTAATTTTCTCATTGCCTCACAATTTAGAATTCTGACTCTGATACAATCAAATAAGCTCCTATGGAGACACAGATTTAGTTGTTCAACTTGATTTTCTTTCAACAAAATAGCTTCATAAATACTACAAGCAACCGTTCATATTTCAATATATTGTGGAAAAGTACTCTATTACTGAAAATGTGCAGACTTTACCAAATGAAGGAAAAAAATTAAAAAATAAAATGATTTTCAATGGGTCAATTTAAGCCCAAAGTGCTTAAGGATACAGAGCAATTTATTTCAATTACTTCCAGCAGTGAGTAAAGGCACACCTGGTGCTGTCTCCAGGCCAATGCACTCCAGTTAACAGGTGTGAATTAATGTTTGCTAGCATTGATTTCCCAACGGGAGTCACTACTTCACCTTTTCTTTCTAGCTTCTTTACTAAATGAGTACAAATTCCTATTTCTATGAAAGTAACGAGCACTTCTTTCTATATTACAAGTTGTTCAATTGAAGTCACATGTTCTCAGCATCAGCTACTCCCTAAAACCTATACTAATTTTAAAAAGCACTTTGATTATCAAGTTCTCCTTTTAAGTCAGAATAAGCTACTAAAATTGTATGTAATAATCCTGACCACTCAGTGGCTTTACAAGATCTACCCACCTAACTACTCAACATTTACCAGTTGTTTTTTCAGATTTTATGCCAATAAGAATCATTTCATTGGGTGGTGACCTGAAATTACCATCTAATCTGACTAAAAATTGGAGCTGTAACCCCTATCTTCAGGGTGTGGGATTGTGGGAAACTGAAGAATTATTTTTCCTTCATCCTGGCTCAAAAGGACTATAAAGTAAAAGGTCTTCACCTTCCCATTCTTCTAATTATCCATTGAAAAATTGATATTAGATTAGATGCAAGATGCACAATTAACCTTAAGGTTGTGGTCTCTTAAAATAAGCACTGAATTGACTTCTTACCATCATCTCTCATGCAATGTACTGATGTTAAACTTTGTACTGATGTTAAAAAAAATGTACTGATGTTAAAAAAAAAAATGACTTTTTTTTGCATACATTACACTGAGAGAAGAGTATAGCTTCATGTCTGAAAGCAGGAGAAAGACAAGGATGCCACCTCACCAAAGGTAGATAATCAATTTTTCACTAAATCAGGTCTGCATTACATAATGAAGGAATAAATTGTTCAAACAAACCAAAGCTGCATAGAATGGAAAAAATGCAGACATTTTAAATTAATAATTCAATACACTATGATATAAAGGGCAATCAATGAAGACTCAATAGGAATACTTTTGACAGTTGCAAAATGATTTTGCTTAATGTTGTAGACCCTATAGACATCACATTTTTAATGTATCAATTCATCCAGCACATATTATTGAGTATCTCTGAGGTTCAAGATGCCATGCTGGTTACTGTGGAAAGTAACTCTGTGACCCTAGTGAACAGCTCAGGCTTGCCATTTTTCTCATGCCTCTTTTCCTAAATTCACAGTGATTTAAATTCTCATGGTTATTTTCACTTCAAGAACCTGTTTCTACTGCACTGTCACCATCAGTAGCTTTTAACTTCCAAAGAATTCCCTTCTTTTAATTTCTCATGGATTCAGATATAGAATGGAATTTCATACAAGCCATTTGTATGTCCTAGACTTTATGAAAATTTGGCATGATGGAGTTTTATCTCATGGGAAGGTCAACAACTTAACTCTTAAACAAATGTGATCATAAACATTCCCCATGTTTTACAACTCATTTTCCTCCCCTCCACACTCTTCCTTCTTCCCTACCTCTCTCTTAACAATTCTCCCAAATCGGCTCCAAAATTCTCATTTGTTTCTTACACAGTGTCCATTATATATTTCTATTCAAACCCACCCAGGCTCTCAGAATCTCACTGTTCACAATTTATATGACCTCATAAAACCCAACCCAGGCTCTCAGAGTCTCATTTTTTACAATTTACATGACCTCAAAATTCTTTTGTATTCCTTTAAAACAAACAAATGAACAAAACAGAAAGGAACACTTTTGGCCGGGCCCGGTGACTCACACCTGTAATCCCAGCACTTTAGGAGGCTGAGGCGGGTAGATCACGAGGTCAGGAGATCGAGACCATCCTGGCTAACACGGTGAAACCCCGTCTCTAAGAAAAATACAAAAAAATTAGCCGGGCTTGGTGGCGGCCGCCTGTAGTCCCAGGCCGTACTCGGGAGGCTGAGGCAGGAGAATGGCGTGAACCCAGGAGGGGGAGCTTGCAGTGAGTCCAGATCATGCCTCTGCACTCCAGCCTGGGCAACAGAGCGACACTCTGTCTCACAAAAAAAAAAAAAAGAAAGAAAGAAAGCCAAACAAACCAAAGAAAACACTTAAGTTCAAGGGTACCTGTTCAGGTTTCTTATATAGGTAAACTTGTGTCATGGGAGTTTGATGCACAGATTGTTTCGTCACCCTGGATTTAAGTCTAGTACCCATTGGTTATTTCTCTCGATCCTCTCCCTCCTTCCTCCCTCTACTCTCCGACCTCCAATGGGTCCCCGTATGTTTTGTTTTCCTTTATGTGTCCATGTATTCTTATCGTTTAGCTCCCACTTATAACTAAGACCATGTAGTATTTGTTCTCCTGTTTGTGTTGGTTTGCTAAGGATGATGGCCACCAACTCCATTCATGTACCTGCAAAAGACATAATCTCATTGGTTTTTATAGCTACAGAGTATTTCATGTTGTATATGTACCACATTTTCTTTATCTAGTGTATCACTGATGGACATTTAGGTTGACTCTATGTCTGCTATTGTGAATAGTGCTGCATACGTGTGCATGTCACTTTATAATGTAATAATTTATATTCCTTTGGATATATGCCCAGTAATGGGATTGCTGGCTTGAATGGCATTTTTGGATCTTTGAGGAATCACCACATTGTCTTCCACAATGACTGAACTAAGTTACATTCCCACCAACAGTTTATAAGCATTCCTTTTTCTCCGCAACCCCACCAGCATCTGATATTTTTTGACTTTTTACTAATAGACATTCTGACTGGTATGAGATGATATCTCATTATGATTTTGAATTGTGTTTCTCTAATGATCAGTGACGTTTAGCTTTTTTTCATATGATTGTTGGCTGCATGTATGTCTTCTTCTGGAAAGTATCTTCTCATGTCCTTTGCCCATTTTTAATGGCATTGTTTTTTTCTCGTAAATTTGTTTAAGTTCTTTATAGATGCTGGATGTTAAAATTTTGTCAGATACTTAGAAAACCCCAGTCTCAGCCCAAAACCTCCTTAAGCTTATAAACAACTTAAGCAAAGTCTCAGGATACAAAATCACTATGCAAAAATCATTAATATTCCTGTATGTCAACAGAGGCAAACTGAGAGTTAAATCAGGAATATAATCCCATTCATAATTGCCATAAAAAGAATAAAATATCTAGGAATACAGCTCTCCAGGGAGTGAAAGATCTCTATAGGAAGTACAAAACACTGCTCTAAGAAATCAGAGATAACACAAATAAATGGAAAAAAATTCCATGCTCATGGATAGGAAGAATCAATATCATTAAAATGGTCACAATGGCCAAAGCACTTTATAGATTTAATGCAGTGCCTATTAAACTACCATTTAGATTCTTCACAGAAGTAGAAAAACTGTTTTAAAATTCATAAGGAACAATAAAACAGACCAAGTAGCCAAGGAAATCCCAAGCAAAAAACAGAGCTGAAGGTATCATGCCACTTGACTTCAAACTATACTACAGGGATACAATAACTAAAACAGCATGGTACTAGTACAAAAACACACACATAGAGCAATGAAACAGAGTAGAGAACCCAGAAATAAGGTGGCACACCTACAATCATGTGATTATCTCTTGTACTCCTTTACATTCTATCCCCACCACCAATTTCTGGACCCAGATGACCACTGACATGCCTTTTCTAGTCTGTAGACCAGAATTCAAATTGAGTTTCATGTAAATAGAGTAACATATTGCATCATCCTTTGTTCCTGGTTTTTTTTGCTCAAATAGTTTTTTTTTATTATTATTATTATGCTTTAACTTCTGGGATACATGTGCAGAGTGTGCAGGTTTCTTACATAGGTATACACTTCCCATTGTGGTTTGCTGCACCCACCAACCTGTCATCTACATTAGGTATTTCTCTTAATGCTATCCCTCCCCTAGCCCCCGACCCCTGACTGGCCCTGGTGTGTGATGTTCCCCTCCATGTGTCCATGTATTCTCATTTTTCAGCTCCCACTTATGAGTGAGAATATGTGGTGGCTGGTTTTCTGTTCCAATATCATGAAAATGGCCATACTGTCCCAAGTGATTTATAGATTCACTGCTATCCTCCTCAAGCTACCACTGACTTTCTTCACAGAATTAGTAAAAAACTACTTTAAATTTCATATGGAGCCAGAAAAAAACCCTATATAGCCAAGACAATCCTAAGCCAACAGAACAAAGCTGGAGGCCTCCTGCTACCTGAATTCAAACTATAGTACAAGACTACAATAACAAAAACAGCATGGTACTGGTACCAAAACAGATATACAGACCAATGGAACAGAACAGAGACCTCAGAAGTAATACCATACATTTACAACCATCTGATCTTTGACAAACCTG